>NC_060145.1:267997351-268307524 GCF_021461385.2 Schistocerca piceifrons | reverse complement strand
TGGGAAAGCTTTTAAGAATTGTTTTGTTCATTGTTTATGATTTGAATATCTCTACTGTTATGTGATCATTGTAACACAATATTACTTGTAAAAACAAAAAACTCTAAAAGTGATTTCACCTATTTTTTTACAGTGGATGGTCAACTGAGTAACCGTGAGTTTGTCTCTGTGATGAAGAACAGACTTCTCAGAGGTCTTGAAAAACCAAAGGACACTGGATTTGTAAAACTCATACAGTCCGTGACAAAATGTGCTCGTGAAACAAAACCAACACTGCTCGACATCTAAGAAAATTCACTTGGAATCTCTCCTGCTACCATCTGCAGAAAAATGATTGTTGTGTTTCTTGTACTTAATGTCTTCCTTCACTTAAAATATATTGCACATATGAGATGTGTGAGAGTGATGAATACAAATGATAGCAGGTGATGAATACAAATGATAGCAGGTGGGGAAAGTAGACCCCATAAAGACAACAATTTCATTAAATATTGCTACGTAGCAGTCATGGAAGGTACAGCATATGTGTAGGATTTTTCTTCATACCGTGCAGACTGTACCGCTAGCATTCATTGTGATCTGCACTCCACGACTGAAGTTGCTTCTGGTGTCACATGTGTACTTACTCTCACATTAGCAAGAGCAGCATGTATTTCATAGAAGTGGGAGATACATTAAAGCTTAATTCAAGGAACTAAATTAACAAAGTTAATTAAGTTAACTTATGCATAACTGATGATAATTCATCTACTTCCTTTTGACATCTTCCTGTTTTGCTACCAAGAGCACAGTGTTGTGGTTCAGAATAGTTCACACCGAACAGCTTTGCAACAGTGTTTGCTGTTAGAATATACCATATTGGTAACTGCACAAAACTCTAGAAAATAACAACTGAGTGTAAATAAAATCTTATGAATTTAATACATTTATAAATTATTTTCTTTTTCTGTATTTTTCCTTGTTTTTAAGTAAACAGGTTGTTGCTGTATACTGCTTAAAGTTGTGTTTCATTAAACTTTAACATTGTTAATGTACTTAAAATTTTATTTGAAAGTGTACAGTGCAGTTGATTTGTCGTCTTTGTCTCACTCTGTTATTTGCTGGAAAGTTCACTGTTAGCTACTAACAATGTGAATAAATTTGTTATACTAAATATGCATTTCAGTAATATTTTCTGTGTGAAAACAAATAAAACAGCAACATTTTAATGTGGTCTTTCAGGTTCTCTACCATTTCAGATAAATCAAAATAAGTTCACAATAAAGGTAAAGTAGCAACTATTAAAATACTAAGTGGATTGTTACAAATAATTATAATATTTTGGACATATGCTGGTTAGGAATGTCATTTTCTGTTTTAGAGTAGCAACATTAGTAGATTTGTTTCTGCTTGAATAATGGTATAGAGTAGTGCTAGGAATTCCAAAATCATACTTATAAACCTAAAAACAAAATAAACAAATTGTAAACATAGATAAACCATGATGCAGAAACACAGGGAAATAAATTGTGTGTAGACTGAAAGCACTGATATTTAACCAATTATGCATAATACATAGACAAAAACTTGTATTTAGTTTCTTGATAGTGACACACTCCAGCTTCACTTGTGTAGCACAAATCATCTATGGCTGGATGACTTGTGTAGTGTAATTTTATTTCCAGGATGCTGCAGTATAATTTTATTTCCAGGATGCTGCATGTTGGGAAGGTATACAAACAAATCCATGGCACAGCCATGGGCACCACCAAGGCAGCTTCTGTTCTGGATCATCTAGAGGAAGCCTTCCTAGCCTCCCAAAATCCCAGTCCCCTGGTCTTGTTCACATTCATTGACAATACCATTATTATCTAGATTCAGGGCCAAGACAACCCTTCCTCATTCCTTCACAGCCTCAACACCTTCTCTCTGATCCACTCCATCTGATTCCCCACAATCCAAAGTGCCACCTTATTGAGTGTTGACCACCTCCTCTGTGATAGTTCCATCCATGCCTCTGCCCACATTAAACCCATCAACCACCAACAGTACCTGCATTTCGACAGGTACAATCCCTCCCACATCAAAAATCCCTCCGATACAGTATGGTCCCCCATGGATGGCATATTTGCAGTGACAAAAACTCCATTGCCCAATATGCTGGAAGTCTCACAAAGGCCTTCACAGACAGGCGCTACCACAGGAAGCAGCTACAAAGGAGCACTCCCCCTCCTTCCCCCCCTCTTTGTTACCCAATACCACATCAGAGAGGATCAACTGAAACACACCCTTTGTCAGGGCTTTGATTATCTACAATGATGCCCTGACAACAAGGGACATCCTAACCAAGATTCTTGCAGCCACTCTAAAGTGATATTTCATTGCCCATCCACCCCTGTGCCATTCCCAGTCCCAACCCCTTGCCACAGTGATCACATCCCTGTGGAAGTTCCAGGTGCAAGACTTGCCCAATCCATCCACCCAGCACTTCCTATTCCTATCCTCTCATACTTATCAAACCCCATCAGAGGCTCAGCCACCTGTGAAAGCAGCCATGTCGTATACCAACTCTGCTTCAATTATTGCACAGCTTTTTATATTAGTAGGACTACCAACTTTCTATCTGCCAGGAACACCCATTGCCAAACTGTGACCAAGAGAAAAGTGGACCATCCTGTGGCACAAAATGCAGCAGAACATAACATGCTCAATTTTAATGGCTGCTTCACAATCCAGATTATCTGAATGCTGCCCTGTACCACCAGCTTCTCTGAACTGCGCAGTGGGAGTTATCCTTATGACACATTCTCCACTCCTGAAATCACCGTGGCCTTGACCTAAGGCCTCATCCTTCACCCAGTAGTTTCCAACCCCTCTGTCCTATCGCCTCCTCCAAATTCATGTCCCCCACCCTCATAGCTTTCTGCTCTGTGCCAGCACCACTGGTCTTTTTGCCTCTCTGCTGCTCTCCTTTTCTGCTCCTCATGCCTCCCCCTCACACCCTTATTTGCCCCACAGCCTCTCAACGCGAGCCATAACCTTGTCTGGGCACCATATAGCTCCTGCACACTCCTTCAGGCAGTGCTGACTCCTCTCCCCCAACCCGTAACGTGCTGTCCCTTTCCCTTTCCTGCCCCCCACTCCAGACTGCTGCTTCCACTCGACATGATGACACTGCATTCTGGCTGCAGCAGCGAGAGAGAACGGTCATGTATGCGTGAGGTGTGCCTGCTTGTGTGTGTGTGTGTGTGTGTGTGTGTGTGTGTGTGTTTCCTTTTCTTTTCATCTTTAAGGTGAGTAACAGTCTATCCTTTTTGTAATATTGTTGGTATTCCAGTTTGGATTTTCCATTGTTTGACTTTGCAAAACAACCGTAGTTAACTGAATATCATCACTTTCATATAACTTAAATGATTTAAACAGCAGATGCCACTAAAGTTCTCAGGAGGCATCAATGTTATCTGCTTCATATTTAATTGGCATTTGGTGTTACATGTCATAGCAGTTACAGGAGCACATCATTATGTAATTACTCTGATTCTCTGATTAATACAGGGTGAATAATCTATGTGAATCATGGATGCAAAAAAGAGAGAGAGAGAGAGAGTGTGTGTGTGTGTGTGTGTGTGTGTGTGTGTGTGTGTGTGTGTGTGCGCATGCGCGTGCGCGTGCGCGCGCCCACACACATGTACGCAATGGTAGGTGGCAATGGCACCGTTTTCACAGCAGGCGCGTGCGCGCGTCTGTGAGTAAAATAAAGAAAAAGACAGGCTTTATGTAAATATGCAGCCCATGACAGCTCCCCTGTTGCAAAGCTTAGTATGCACTGATGCACCGGTGAGACTCACTGTGCAATTCTTTATCGCAGACCTTTATGGCAGACATAGTCACCCTACCACACAAATAATTATGTTTAAATCTGTGTTTATTCAAAGAAAGCTGAAAGTTGAGTCATCTGCTGTACTACTGAAAAACTTTTTTTACATAAATGAAGCAAAACTGCATCTGATCCTGCAGTTTTTTTGGAAAATGTTTTACTTTCCACATAAAAAATTGAAAACCACAGATTTAGGATTGACATCATTTTTCACTAAGCAGTTGTTCTTAAATGATTGCAATCGACCGGATTTCACTAAGGCAACTTTCATGTCTCTAACTAGTTATCCGGCCAGGGAACGGGACCTATAGTTTAACATGCATTCTGGCAGATCTCCACAAATTTGAGAGGTGAATGCTAGGTTAAAAGGTAGTGTGGGAAAAAAAGTGCAGCTGGGATTTGATCCCACAACCTTTCACTTCCAGGCATGCATTTCACCACTAGAGCACGAGGCCTGGTGTGGAATTTGGTCAAGCTTTGTTGCTGTCTTCAAGTTGTTGCCACTCTCTAGGCTTGTGAATATAATGGTAGGTGGCAATGGCACCGTTTTCACAGCAGGCAGGGACTTCAGTTCATCATAATTCAGAAAATTTCCTCAAAATATTTGTAAATTAAGTACACTAACCTCCCTCACGAATCAGTGTTTCTATTAGCCAGAATCTGTACATCAATTCCTGAGATAAGACCAAATGTTTAGATGGAAGAGCAGTGACTTCAATTCATGTATATAGAGACAGAGCATGTGTGCACTCTTCTATTCTTATCATTGCTATTGCTCTTCCTGCCTGTCCTCACCAGGAAGTTGGTTTCTGCAGGTATTGCAACTAATAAAATCCAAAGAAAAATTAACAGAAGCATCCTCAAACAGAATGAACAATTTTGTATTTCAACAAGCAATATGATTGAAAAGTGTATGATGTAATTATTTCATAGAAGACATGTATTTTTGTGTAATCCTAGCAGCCTGCATAGTCAATGCAATTCACATACCACAGCATGCTTTCTAGTGCTTTGAAGTTAATGACACATTTGATAACTAGAAACAGTCATTTGTCGTTTGCAAATTATGAGCTTTTAGGAAAGGTGCATACCATTTTCTCAAATTAACCCCTTTGTTTTACTTTAAGAACATCGCAATTAAATATATTCTCCTTCCACTGTCTTTGCAGTACCTGTTACTATTGTTTGCTAATCAACAACTTCCACTACAGATGGGATGATGAGTTGTAATTCAAAGTCTGTTACCCTCTGGACTGAATGGATGACATACAGGCTGACTGCTAAATGATAATATTGGTCACTACTAGTACGTGATCAGCATGCAAACTGATCATTTTTATTGCAATTTATGAGATTTAGAAGCATTTAAGCCAGGTTGGGGACTGCTGCAAGCCGAGGTTTGCACTGTTTGCATATAGATCTAAACAGTTCAGCCTCTGTCAAGCCAGTGAACCAAGGGAATGGCTGTCTGAACCCATACTGCCCCACAAGAGTTTCTGTAACATTGGCATTCCTTCCCAGGTGGAAAAAATTGGGAATAATAGACGGACCTTGCCGTTGGTGGGGAGGCTTGCGTGCCTCAGCGATACAGATAGCCGTACCGTAGGTACAACCACAACGGAGGGGTATCTGTTGAGAGGCCAGACAAACGTGTGGTTCCTGAAGAGGGGCAGCAGCCTTTTCAGTAGTTGCAAGGGCAACAGTCTGGATGATTGACTGATCTGGCCTTGTAACAATAACCAAAACGGCCTTGCTGTGCTGGTACTGCGAACGGCTGAAAGCAAGGGGAAACTACGGCCGTAATTTTTCCCGAGGGCATGCAGATTTACTGTATGATTAAATGATGATGGCGTCCTCTTGGGTAAAATATTCCGGAGGTAAAATAGTACCCCATTCGGATCTCCGGGCGGGGACTACTCAAGAGGATGTCGTTATCAGGAGAAAGAAAACTGGCGTTCTACGGATCGGAGCATGGAATATCAGATCCCTTAATCGGGCAGGTAGGTTAGAAAATTTAAAAAGGGAAATGGATAGGTTAAAGTTAGATATAGTGGGAATTAGTGAAGTTCGGTGGCAGGAGGAACAAGACTTCTGGTCAGGTGACTACAGGGTTATAAACACAAAGTCAAATAGGGGTAATGCAGGAGTAGGTTTAATAATGAATAGGAAAATAGGAATGCGGGTAAGCTACTACAAACAGCATAGTGAACGCATTATTGTGGCCAAGATAGATACGAAGCCCACACCTACTACAGTAGTACAAGTTTATATGCCAACTAGCTCTGCAGATGACGAAGAAATTGAAGAAATGTATGATGAAATAAAAGAAATTATTCAGATAGTGAAGGGAGACGAAAATTTAATAGTCATGGGTGACTGGAATTCGAGTGTAGGAAAAGGGAGAGAAGGAAACGTAGTAGGTGAATATGGATTGGGGCTAAGAAATGAAAGAGGAAGCCGCCTGATAGAATTTTGCACAGAGCACAACTTAATCATAGCTAACTCTTGGTTTAAGAATCATGATAGAAGGTTGTATACATGGAAGAACCCTGGAGATACTAAAAGGTATCAGATAGATTATATAATGGTAAGACAGAGATTTAGGAACCAGGTTTTAAATTGTAAGACATTTCCAGGGGCAGATGTGGACTCTGACCACAATCTGTTGGTTATGACCTGTAGATTAAAACTGAAGAAACTGCAAAAAGGTGGGAATTAAGGAGATGGGACCTGGATAAACTGAAAGAACCAGAGGTTTTACAGAGTTTCAGGGAGAGCATAAGGGAACAATTGAAAGGAATGAGGGAAAGAAATACAGTAGAAGAAGAATGGGTAGCTCTGAGGGATGAAGTAGTGAAGGCAGCAGACAATCAAGTAGGTAAAAAGAAGAGGGTTAGTAGAAATCCTTGGGTAACAGAAGAAATATTGAATTTAATTGATGAAAGGAGAAAATATAAAAATGCAGTAAATGAAGCAGGCAAAAAGGAATACAAACGTCTCAAAAATGAGATCGACAGGAAGTGCAAAATGGCTAAGCAGGGATGGCTAGAGGACAAATGTAAGGATGTAGAGGCTTATCTCACTAGGGGTAAGATGGATACTGCCTACAGGAAAATTAAAGAGACCTTTGGAGATAAGAGAACCACATGTATGAACATCAAGAGCTCAGATGGAAACCCAGTTCTAAGCAAAGAAGGGAAAGCAGAAAGGTGGAAGGAGTATATAGAGGGTCTATACAAGGGCGATGCACTTGAGGACAATATTATGGAAATGGAAGAGGATGTAGATGAAGATGAAATGGGAGATACGATACTGCGTGAAGAGTTTGACAGAGCACTGAAGGACCTGAGTCGAAACAAGGCCCCCGGAGTAGACAAAATTCCATTGGAACTACTGACGGCCTTGGGAGAGCCAGTCCTGACAAAACTCTACCATCTGGTGAGCAAGATGTATGAAACAGGCGAAATACCCTCAGACTTCAAGAAGAATATAATAATTCCAATCCCAAAGAAAGCAGGTGTTGACAGATGTGAAAATTACCGAACCATCAGTTTAATAAGCCACAGCTGCAAAGTACTAACACGAATTCTTTACAGACGAATGGAAAAACTAGTAGAAGCCGACCTCGGGGAAGATCAGTTTGGATTCCGTAGAAATACTGGAACACGTGAGGCAATACTGACCTTACGACTTATCTTAGAAGAAAGATTAAGGAAAGGCAAACCTACGTTTCTAGCATTTGTAGACTTAGAGAAAGCTTTTGACAGTGTTGACTGGAATACTCTCTTTCAAATTCTAAAGGTGGCAGGGGTAAAATACAGGGAGCGAAAGGCTATTTACAACTTGTACAGAAACCAGATGGCAGTTATAAGAGTTGAGGGACATGAAAGGGAAGCAGTGGTTGGGAAGGGAGTAAGACAGGGTTGTAGCCTCTCCCCGATGTTATTCAATCTCTATATTGAGCAAGCAGTAAAGGAAACAAAAGAAAAATTTGGAGTAGGTATTAAAATCCATGGAGAAGAAATAAAAACTTTGAGGTTCGCCGATGACATTGTAATTCTGTCAGAGACAGCAAAGGACTTGGAAGAGCAGTTGAACGGAATGGATGGTGTCTTGAAGGGAGGATATAAGATGAACATCAACAAAAGCAAAACGAGGATAATGGAATGTAGTCGAGTTAAGTCGGGTGATGCTGAGGGTATTAGATTAGGAAATGAGACACTTAAAGTAGTAAAGGAGTTTTGCTATTTGGGGATCAAAATAACTGATGATGGACGAAGTAGAGAGGATATAAAATGTACACTGGCAATGGCAAGGAAAGCGTTTCTGAAGAAGAGAAATTTGTTAACATCGAGTACAGATTTAAGTGTCAGGAAGTTATTTCTGAAAGTATTTGTATGGAGTGTAGCCATGTATGGAAGTGAAACATGGACGGTAAATAGTTTGGACAAGAAGAGAATAGAAGCTTTTGAAATGTGGTGCTACAGAAGAATGCTGAAGATTAGATGGGTAGATCACATAACTAATGATGAAGTATTGAATAGGATTGGGGAGAAGAGAAGTTTGTGGCACAACTTGATCAGAAGAAGGGATTGGTTGGTAGGACATGTTCTGAGGCATCAAGGGATCACCAATTTAGTATTGTAGGGCAGCGTGGAGGGTAAAAATCATAGGGGGAGACCAAGAGAAGAATACACTAAGCAGATTCAGAAGGATGTAGGTTGCAGTAGGTACTGGGAGATGAAGAAGCTTGCACAGGATAGAGTAGCATGGAGAGCTGCATCAAACCAGTCTCAGGACTGAAGACCACAACAACAACAACAACTTGGGAAATGGCTTTAGGGCACGGGGCACAGTTTGCTATTCTTCTGCACCTGTGCATTGCCATACAAAATTTAGTTAAATAAACAATGGTTTAGACTTAATGCACCCAGCTGCTTCTACCATGTCTTACATAGGAACAATAAATTATGGCACTTTCAGACCCAAAGATATGTTAGTTGAGTTGGAAGGTAAGTTAAATAAGATCAAATTGAAAAATAAAGTACCATTTTATTACAGACAAATAGAACAGAGAAAAAACTCACATGTAGGCTTCTTTATAAGCAAAGTAGTTAAAACCAGTATTAGGCTTACATATAGTGAGCAATCTTGGACAGAGAAGCAAGACTTGGTTGAAAAATAAACAAAAATTTTCCAAAGGAATCACCCAGGTCTATCATCTATTTTCCAATCTGAATACAAAACAT
The DNA here is from genome assembly GCF_021461385.2 of Schistocerca piceifrons. NCBI lineage: Eukaryota > Metazoa > Arthropoda > Insecta > Orthoptera > Acrididae > Schistocerca > Schistocerca piceifrons. Next base: position 268,298,419 of record NC_060145.1, on the reverse strand, counting down.
ATTCAGATACTGATTGATAATTCATTTATAAATCCAACTGTTTTTACTGAAATATGGGGAGTGCTCAAAAGAAAAGGTACGAAATGACACTGTGGATATATTTGAAGTTTTTATTCAAAAGTAATCACCAGAGGCCTGAGCACAATTGCCCCAATGTTTCACAAGCCTCAAAATTCCCTTGTGATAGGAGCCAGTCCTCCACTGTGTCCTTTAGTTCATCATTCAACTTGAAGTGCTTCCCATTGAGATGTTTATGGTGGCCCAGACACATAGATGTCACAGGGCAACATGTCCGGGCTGTAGGATGGATGCTCAGACTTATCCCACTTGAATGTAGCCATTACACTTTGTGTGACCTTGGAGATGTGTTATCGTTGATCAGAATCACACCCTCTGAGAGGAGTCCAGGGCGTTTGGTCTTAATGGAATTGTATACGATGTAGAATGTCATACAGTACATGTCACTGTTAATGGTTTTTCCATGCTCAAGGAATTTGATGGGTATTGGACCTCAGACATTGAACACACAACTGCCTGCTTTTGCCCTGCGTCATGTGCATAAGCAAGACGGACACTGCGTTCACATCCCTACGTGTCTCACTACTTCACCCAAGTTGGCATCTGCAAATTTCAATCACTTTGGTTGTTATGACATTTCATACCTTTTCATTTGAATGTTCCTTATTCAAATGGGCCCCATAAGGAATTATTTCTATGACTGTGATGACCAGGTGCTAACAATGAAGTATCCTCATTAATGAGGTTTAATTAAGACAAAAAAAACAAGTTTCGCAGCGTCATACCCGCTGACATATTCACACTGTTCACTGAGATGCTGAGTTGCAGATAGGTGCAACAAAAAGAGTGTCACATATACAGCTTTGAGCCAGTAAGGCCTTCGTCAAAAATAGAAACACACACACACACACACACACACACACATATATATATATATATATATATATATATATATATATATATATATATATATATATATATATTGACAGTGTGGCTTCAGCTGCCCGAGACTGCAGTCGTGTGTGAGTTGCATTTGTTTCTGTGTGTTGTTTTTTTTTTTTTTTTTTTTTTTTTTTTTGCAAAGGCCTTACTGGCCAAAAGCTTTATTTGTGACAGTCTTTTTGTTGTGCCTACCTGCGACTCAACATCTCCACTATATGGTGAATAGCAACTTCCCTTTTCATAATTTTGCTACATTCCATCCTAGATTTCCCATGTTTGATCCCTATGTGAGCAATACATAGGGGATTGTACTTCATTCGTAGAGTAATCATATAAGCCAGTTCGTGAAATGTTTTAGTAGACTTTCTCAGGATAGTTTAAGTCAGTCTTCAAGAGTCTTCCAGTTCCGTTCCTTCAGTATCTCTCCCATGGATTAAACAAACCTGTGACCATTTATACTACCCTTCACTATATACATTCAGTATCACCTATTAGTTCTGTCAGTTGCAGGTTCCACACATTTGAGCAATGTTCTAGAACCAGTCACATGAGTGATTTGTAAGCAATCTCATTTGTAGACTGATTGGACTTCCCAAGTATTTTACCAGTAAACCGAAGTCTTGCTACCACCTTTACCCTCAATTGAACTCGTGATCACTCCATTTTATATTCCTATAAAGTGTTACACCCACTTACATTGGCTGATTTCAGCAGTGACTCATTGATATTATAGTCATAGGATACTACATTTTTTTTGTTCTGTGAAGTGCAAAATTTTACGTCTCTGAAAATTTAGAACAACATGCCAGTGTCTGCACCACTTTGAAATCTTATAAAGATCTGACTGAATATTTATGCAACTTCTTTCAGATAGTACTTCATTATAGATAACTGCATTATCTGCAAAAAGCCTGATTTTACTATTAATATTGTCTGCGAGGTCAGGAATATATAACATGAACAGCAAGGGTCCCAACACACTTCCCTGGGGCATACCCGAAGTTACTTCTACAGCTGACAATAACTGTTCATCCAAGATAACATGCTGCATCCTTCCTACCAAAAAGTCCTTAATCTAGTCACAAATTTCACTTGATACTCCAGTTTGATTGTACTATTGATAATAAGCGTAGGTGTGGTAATGAGTCAAATTCGTTTCAGAGATCAAAAGTCCTCAATCTAGTCACAAATTGCACTTGATACTCCAATATGATTGTACTTTTGATGATAAGTGTAGGTGTGGTACTGAGTCAAATTCCTTTCAGAGATCAAGAAATACTGCATCTGCCCGATTCCTCTGATACAAAGCTTTCCGTATATCGTGAGAAAAGTGCAAGTTGGGTTTCACTTGATTGATGTATTCAAAATCCGTGTTGGTTGGCATTGTGAAGGTAATTCTGTTTAAGATACCTCATTATGTTTTGAACTCAGAATATGTTCTAAGGTTCTACAACAAATCAATGTGAAGAATACTGGATGGTAGTTCAGTGCATCACTTCTACTGCCCTTCTTGTAGGCTGGTGTGACCTGTACTTTTTTCCGAGAACTGGCCATGACTTTTTGGCCACGGAGTCTATGATAGATTATAGTTTAAGAGGAGCTAGCTCAGCTGCAAATTTGCTATAGAATCTGACAGGGATTCCACTGGGTCCTAGAGCTTAGTTCAATTTTAACAATTTTAGCTGCTTCTCAACAGCACTGACACTAATATTTATTTCATTCATCTCCTCAGTAGTTTGGGGATGACATTGGGGCAATTGTCCTGGGTTTTCCTCCGTAAAGGAAGATTTGAAAAAGAATTACGCATTTCAGCTTTTGTGTTACTACCCTCCATTTCAGTTCCTGTCTCATTCGCTAGGGACTGGAAACTAACTTTGGTGCCACTAACAGCCTTTACGTATGACCAGAATTTCTTGGGGTTCTATGAAAGATCACTTGACAATATTCTTCAATGGTAGTCATTGAAGGCATCATGCATTGCTCTCTTGACAGCCAAATGTGTTTCACTCATCATATCCTTATCTATAGCCCTACACTTCATTTTACACCTATTATGCTCTGATCTCTCTTACTTTAGAAGTTTCTTTATGGTGACTGTATACCAAGGATTTTCCCTGTCACTATGAACTGTTGTACTGGGTACATATCTGTCTAGTGCATGATCAACTATTTTTTTAAACTTGAGCCAGAGTTCCTCAACATGCTCTTGCCCTGTGGACATCCTCCGAGAGGTCAGGTCTGTTTGTTGGATTGATGACCAAGCAGTTTTGTCCCTTTCCCCCCTTTTAAACCAACCAACCAATCTGTTTGCTGCCAATAGATGAAATATATATTTACATCATGACTGGGGTTCTATCTGCTGTAGCCAGTTTTCAGAGAAGGCGTTTAGTAAAGTTTCACAGGATGTTTATCACACCCATCACTAACAAAACTGTAGCTGGTTTAAGTCTCCACCAATGATTACAGTGTGACTGTGGAACTTACCTACAAGTGAACAGATTTTCTCTGAAGTTTTTGGTTACATCAGAAGATGAGCCTGCTGGTGATAGAAGGATCCAATTATCTTATGTCCACGCCTGATACTGACTCTTGCACTAGCAATCTCACATGCAGTTTCAATGTTTATCTTGGTGAGAGTGTGATTCTTGTCTACTGCGACAAATGCACCACATGCTACACCCCCATTCCCCATTTGCCCATTCTTTCAACATAAACTTAAATTTTCCACAAAAATCTCACTGCTAACAATTTTGAGTTACAACCAGCTTTCTGCACCTAGTATTATGTGAGCTTCATTGCTTTTCATAAGCACTTCAAACTCTGGCACTTTGTTGCAAAAGATTCATCGGTTTACCATTAGGATTTTAATACTCTTACCTGTGGGAGGCACTTGTTTTAATCTTACACTGATTCTTCCAGGTTTCATACTGCTATCATTATCTGGATTGGATGGAGAATCACCTAATCTAAAAAAAAAAACCTTGTGTGCACCCCTCACACAGTCAGCTACCTGATGATGATGATGATGATGATGATGATTGGTTTGTGGGGCACTCAACTGTGTGGTCATTAGTGCCTGTACAAACTCCAATTGTTACAGAGCCCAGTTTTTTTCACAGTCCAATGTAGCCAGTCTCACAAATGATGAAGATGAGGAGGAGGATGAAATGATGAGGACAACACAAACACCCAGTCCCAGGGCAGAGAAAATCCCCCAACCCGGACGGAAATTGAACCTGGGACCCCATGATCCACAGGCAGCAATGCTAGCCACTAGAACACAAGCTGCAGACGTTAGCTGCTTGAGTAGCAGCCTGTGGGGCACTCAACTGTGCAGTCATCAGTGCCTGTACTAACTCCAATTGTCACAGAGTCCAATTTTTTCCTCAGTCCAATCTAGCCACTCACAAATGATGAAGATGAGCTATTTATGGGCACCCTACAGTTCTCAACCCTATGCCACAAGTCCAAAAAGTTGCAGTCTAGCTTGTCACAGAACCTTCGAAGTCTCTGGTTCAATCCTTCCACTCGACTCAGAACCAGAGGACATGATCAGTTCTGTGGAGAATGGTGTGCATTGTCAGCTTCGTTGAAACTCCATATGCAAGGCTGGTCTTCTCAAATGTCTCTGCCAGTTGCTGGAGTGATCCAATTATGACCTTGGACCCCAGATGACAGGCATCATTTGTATTTCTGAACATTCAAAACAACTTGCTATTATTTGCACCACTTTGAAATTTTATCAAAATCTTACTGAATATTCGTGTGATTCTTTTTTTTAGATATTACTTCTTTATAAATAATTACTTCATTTGGAAAACATCTAAGGGCACTATTAATATTGTTTCAGGTCATTTATATACTGCATGAACAGCAAGGATCCCAATACACTTCTGTGGGGAACACATGCAGTTATTTCTGCTTTTGTTGTTGATCCTCCATTCAAGACTACATGATGGATCCTCCCTACAAGAAACTGTTGATCCAGTCATAAACTTTGTTTTGCTACGCTTATATAAACATACTTTCATGAATAAACATCACTGTGGTACTGAACCAAATTCTTTTCAGGAGGCAAAAATTGTGCATATACCTGATTACATTGAGCCATGGCTTTTCGGGATATCGCCTGGCAGGATGAGTTTTGCATGATGAATGTTTTCAGAATACGTGCTTTTTAGCATAGAAGAGGTAGTTCTGTTCAAATTACCTCATTGCAAACATAATGAGCACTAGTCTCCAGCACTGTTCTAAAGTAGGAGTTGGGATTTTTCCTCATTCCAATTCCTCCAGAACGACTAATCTCAATTTCAGTTGTTGTCTCATCAGTGAGGAGGCTCTGGACATTAACTTTGGTGGGTCTGGAGCCATGTTTAATGACTTTAGCTCTTTCATGATGCCACTGACATTTAATATGTATACCACTGAGAGTCTTTACAGTTTCCCAGAATTTCTTTTGGTTTTATGAGAGCAGTCATTGATAGCTTCAAGAATCACCTTCTTGACTGCCAGATAACTTCCATTCAGCATATCTCTGTCTATAGCGTTGTGCTTTGTTTAACAACTGTAGTGCAATATAGCCCTGTGCTTTATTTAACAACTGTTGTGCAGTAGTTGCCACTTCATTAGAGGTTTCTTTACAGTTACTGTATAACTTGGAGAGTCCCTCCCATCATGAACTGTTGTAATAGGTACATATTTATCAAGTGCATTGTCAACTATACTTTTACACTTAAACTTGTTAACTACCTACTAGTTTGGCTTTTATAAAGGATTATCCACAGAGGAAGCAGTGCAAGACCTCACAGATTCAATCATGGCAGATCTACACAAGAAAAAATATTCTGTTGGTATATACTATGACTTGAAGTGTTTGCCTATGTGGATGGACAAAAGTCGATTTGTAGAACCAAAATGGTATGACATTAATAGCATCCCTCTTTGACATATAAGATCATAATCACATAACAAAGTAGAGAGTCACATTGACAGACTATGTCATAGGGTGAAAATACTGTGTAATATCCACAAGGATCATTATTGAGTCTACTCTACTCACATACAAGTACATTGTCAGTCAATTCAGCTAATGACTTTAAGGATTAATAAATGTGTTTCCTTATGATACAAACATACTAATCAAAATATTACCAGATAAAGCTCAAATGACAGTTGAACAAGCCTACAATTGATTTATAGAAAACAGTTTAAGTCTTAATCGCACAAAAACTCGTATTTATAGTGAAAGGAATGAAAGTTACAAAAAACCATATTGCTGGGGCATCGAGCGTTAGCTTATTTTGTGTATTGTCACTCCTTGTTATTTGGGGCAGTACACCTAAAGCAGAACGTATTTATTCAGCAGAAGTAAGCAGTGGGAGTATTGTGTAAAGTAGATAACAGCACATGCAGCAGAGACTTCTTTTAAGGAAGCTTAGGTATGTGACGTTAACATGTATTTATTCTTATTTTTCCTCAGTTTAAGGAGCTGAAGACTTTCTCCAGGGGTGCTATAACAACTTTGATTTTATATCATCTCCTTGCTGGACTCCAGTTTAAGGTCTGGAAATCTCATTATCCAGGTGAAGTCTAGTGTATCCTACTGCCTCGGTGTATAAGTTGGGATGGTAATGCCAACGATATTGCTGACCAAGGAGTCTTAGCCACACAGTGGGATATTTGCAAGAGGCAGACATGAGGACAGTTTGGTGTAAAACATTGCACTGTATAGTTGTATAGTACTCAGTCGGAGTAAAGCATTATTAATCATAACCATGTCACCCATGTTATTAGTGAATCTCTTACACAGTGGAGATCTTTCAAAATAATTTATCGCTAAAAACTTTTGACGTGTTATATGGAAATAACCATGGTGACATACAATGATTTATATTTGTATATAAATTATGTTACAGAACCATTTTTAATATTAATGTTAAAAAAAAAAACAAAATTGAAAATAAAAATCAATTAAAAGACAAGAAAAATAAAATAAAAGGAATTAACTTTAGTTCCAAGCGAATAATTTCCAGCTCCTATTACTATATATATTAATGGCAGCCTCAGAATAACTCGAGGTTTGCCAACTAACTAAACTACAACTACACCTACTTCTAAACCCAGTATTGCTACAACACTGTGCATTGCCTACACTGTTATTTGCGAGTGTCAGCAATCCTTGAGTCTATGCACACCTGTATAGGCGGCAGTAGCATTCTTTCTTTTCTCTTACCTTTTTTTAAAAAAATGTTCTTTATTTATTTATATCTGTGTATCAAAATTTCTCTTGATTAAATTTATATGTGCTTGTTATTATCTATAATGGAGGAAACGCTTTTTGTGATCTGTTGACATTGTTTTGATATTCAGATCATCCACTTTATCTTATAGACAGAAAGTTAAGCAGCTGCCATTTAGATATTCTATGTGGAATTGTATTAACTGTAGTCTACAAATTTTGGTCACTTACAATTGTTTGCAGATCATAGTAAAACTGTCTGCAGTCTCTCTCTACCCAAAAAAAGGGGGCATCTGAGAATGACATGATCAGCAGAGCCTTCCTCTCCACATTCATAGACTGGTTTACTACATCCCATTTGATGCAAATGTCTGGGATATGGACCGCGGCCTGTTAATAGGTGCACCATACCTAGAGTAGGGGCGAAGTCGTGCAGTTTGAGCCTGTCCCTGATGCTTGGGAATATATTTTAAACCTACCTTGCAGTGTTTCTAGTGTCCCGGTCAAACTGCAATTCATCTACTGTCCAGGCTTGTAAATGTCTTATCAGTAATGTGAGTTCCTATGGTCTTGTACACACGATCACATTGCCCCTGCCCCAACCAATACAGTGCTGTCCTGTAATGTACCACAATACCCATCAGACACATCCTGAGAATCACCAGTAATCCTTGTCAGGAGTAGTGCTAGAGGTCCCAGTGAGCTTCAGAAGTGTGCTCTGCTGAATTCGTCGGAGCATTGTTTCGTAGCTGCTTAGTCAAAGGCGATGTGCCCAGATGCTGGCAGCAAAACCCACTGTGGCACTGAAGATAGCATTGTGATATGACTGCATTAAAAGAAGTGCCAGCATGGGCAGTCTTATGCATAATTTTAGCCACTTTCTGAGTGACGTATTTTCATGTTCTGGAAAGTTTCTTTTCTCATCTAGAAGAATTCCTAAATATCCATAAGCAGTGCTGCATTTTACAGGAATTCCTTCAAGCCTTGGGGACTTCTGGCAGGAGAAGGTCTTCCCTTCAGAAGTACGCATGTTGCTTTATGAACAGCTATAGTATGTTCATTGCCCTTGCACCAATGCTGTTTTTGTGCAAGCATGTCATTCACATTTTCCTCAAGTCTCACACTGGAGTCTGCCAACACAACTACTAGGATATTATCTGCATATGCAACACCGCCTTCCACAGCATCTGCCCGATCTAACAGATGTAATAGGGGTTTCTTACTAAGAACTCAGAATAGTGGACCACTTAAGGAACCTTGAGGTCAGCTCTTGGTAACTTTTCTGATTACCTTGTTCTTCCCTGCAGTCCACTGCACAATACATCTGCTACAATAATCTACTGTTATATAGGCATTTGGGGACACCAAGATCCTGGAGGCATGCAAACATCATAGGCCACCAAAGATTATTGAATGTGCCTGAAATGTCAATCATGAGCACAACTGCATACTTCACTATCATATTTTCTGCAATATGAAGAGCTCTGTTAACTGCGTCAGCTATACACTTCCCTTTTTTGAGTCCATATTGACACTGGCCTAGACTCAAGAGCTCCCTGTGTTCCTGCAACCAGTCACAGAGCAGATGCTCCTGAACTTTGGGGAAGATGTTTAGTAAGCAAATAGGTCTCTAGCTTTTGGGCAATGCTGGGTCCTTATCATTAACTTTATTTTTAATAATTTAGAAGTTAAGTCGTTTGGAGGATCCCAGTGTACTGCAGGTTGCTCTCTCACTTGTTATCAGAGCTTGACATCACAAAGGGAAATCTGTTACGTATCCTATATCTGGACCATTGGAGAGGATTCTTTTGAGAGTAAATAATCTTCCAACAAAGTTTAAACCATTATATAACCTTCTTTGGCAGGTGTTCACAGCAGAAATGAACAATTCGACATTGAGCATTTATAGATGGATTTTGTAAAATCATATGGACATTTTTTCTTTGACCCGGCCCTCCCCTCTCCAAAGTGCTGTGTTTACACTTGAAATGCACAGAAGGATACAGATACTACAGATAAATACTGTGAGAAGTGAACTGGCTATGACTGAAATACGAAAACTAATTGATGAGCTGAGTGTTGGTATAATATACTGTAGAAACTATAGACTCCCACTTTTATCTGCAGATATGTTAACAGTTGCTGTGCACTATGAGGCAATGTCTACCATTGTTATCACAGGTAGGAAATTCACTGTGACTAAGGAGGCTCAGCTATGTGACAAGCACATGGTCACAGTAGAAGTGAAGGACACACAGACAAAGTGGATTATAGTAAGCATATACATGCTGTATTCTCATCCCACTGACCTTATGTAGATAAACTCAGATCGGTAGCTCTATGTGGGCAAGGTGCATGTCTCCTTGTGGCAACAGATGCGAATGCAAAATCTTCTCTGTGGCACAGTAGGCAAACTGACAAACGAGGTGAGATATTAGAGGGTGCAATACAGGAACTGGACCTCATTGTTGTAAATCTAGAAGGCCAGCCGAGTATATTCGAGGGATGAGTAGGTGTAGCCACTAACATAGATGTCCCTGTAGCAAACCGCATGGCAGCAGCTAAGATTAAAAATTGGCAAGTGCTCCAGTACATAACATCCAGTAACCATAATGCAATTGTCATCAAAGGGGAAAGTGGCAGTAACAGAGGGACACAAGTGGAGGAAAGCACGATTGGGTTAGACATCAGGAAAATGGACTGGATGGCTTAGTTGCCTACATCGTAAAATTTCCAATGGAGTCACTTCTGGTACATGTAGACTTGGGTGCACAGCTACTAACTGAACTCTTGCAAAGAGCACAAGACATTAACATCCCAAATAAAATCATAAAAAGTAAGGCTGCATTCCCATGGAGCCCCAAACTGACGCAAAGGATAATATCAAGAAGAAGACCGTATCATTGTGCTGCAGGACAATCGGAGCGTACTGAGAGGCTCCATGAATACAAGGCAATTAAGATGTGCTACAAAATATCGCTTCAGGAAACTAAAAGAATATACTGGAAGAAGTTTTTGCAAGGCAACTGCAATTTTACGTATGGGGAAGACCATATAAGCTATTGACTGAAAAGATTACAGAACCTACTGTCATGTTCACAGTTTGTACAGAGGATGGCTCAATGGCTGTTGATGGAATGAAACAACAGAGTATCTACTAACCACCCTACTTCCTGATGATAACACAAACATAGAGACCGAAATTCAAGCATAACTTAGAAGTGTACTAGATAATGAATATGACTATCAGATGTTGGTGACACTTTTTGCTCAAGAAAAAGGTGCTATTGCCATTTCCATGCTCAAAGCTAGAAAGGCACCTAGTCTGGATGGTGTTTACTCTAAGATCATGTGGCTGGTAGGTGCACTCACAGTGCCATTACTAAATGAGGCTTTGCGAATAGGTAGGATTCCTGCAATATGGAAAACTGCTAGAGCAGTAGTGATTAAAAAGGGAAAGTGGAGATCTACCTCAATGGTGATCCATGACTTGTGCAACAACTGTGCTGGATGGAATTTTACTCATTTTGTTCCATTATGCATAAACAATGCAACCATCTCCTATGCTGGACACATCAACTGCTTCACATGATGATGCTGTATGGATTCCATCTCCTATGTGCACTGTCAGTGCTATTAGTGCTTTAATCGACACACAGTGACTAGACCTGAATCATGCTAATGTGTGCAAGCAATGCAGCCTAAAGCTGTTGCAACTGCCGCACCACAACAATGGCCATCATTGTCTGATTTTTTATTAGACTTTGAACAAGATGCAGCACCAACATATTGATCCCTGGCTTGATACTTGAGTTTCAAACATTCCAGGATTATTGCATCAACCACACAAGCTGCACCATAATCTATAGGTGCAAAGCTGCCACCTCAGATGATTTAAGATGCTGGTCTTCTCATCTACCAGAAGTCATTACATGTTCAGCATCTATGGCACAAGTATTGCAAGAACTTCTGCTATCGTACCCTTTATGCACTTTCCAGACCATCACAGACAGTCAAGATTTCTATCCTCTGGAGACTTTCTAACCAACCTAAACTGTCCCTGTTGTGCCTCCAGTAGTCAGTCCTGTTGTTTGCATAAGCGGAATTTGTGTTTGCATCAATGGGAATTCGTTTGACAGTTATCGGATTTGTCACTTTGATCTGTTACCTGGCTTAACATACTGACATCATTAGCAATACCATGCTTGCACCCCTCCCCCCCCCCTCCCCCCCCCCCCCCACGCATAATAAATATACAACAGCTATATCTGCCTTACTGCAATGCCTGGCCCATGCTACAGGACAACAGTTGTAACAGGCCACATACAACAAACAGTTACATGACAAAACTCTCCCACAATTGTGGAACTGATGACGAGCTTTACTGGACACAAACCTCATGCCAGATAATATATTCTTGCCACTCTGCATCATGTTAAGCTGCTTCTGCAACTGCAACTAGCTATAATCACACATGAACCTAAACTGCTAGGCATAAAACCCAGCCAAGAGGATAGCTTGTTCATAGTGCTACAACACTGCCACCATATGAACTTCAACAACACTGTAATGTTACACTACATGAGAGTGTAGTACCCAAAAGCACGTGTCATGTTGCGCCAAGTGGAGCCAAGAACAGCTGACTCCGCTGTAACCCAGGGTACGGTCCAGCAAGATATGTACAGCATCTCTTATACAGCACAGAACACTATAATTCCTGACCTCGATGCACCACGCACAATTCGGTGACACTGCACACAACTGCCAGCCTCCCTGTGGGTTCCCAATTGCCAAGGGCAGACCACCTTAGGCACATCAGCTGGTACACAGTTGATAAGCTGCCTTTTCATGCATTGTATCAGATGTATGTCTTCGGTGATGGATGATCAGTCACACGGCAGAATGTATATCCTTGATCACAACTCATGTGCGTATTTTCTCATGAACACTTCTTCCAATGTTAGTATGGTGTCCAAAGACATGTTCACAAAGTTTAACCACACACCACTGATGCAACTCTGAGCTGCCAACAACTCTGTAATATTGGCATATGGAAAGGTTGATCATGTGTTGCAACTCAGTAAAAATCTGCACTGTTCGTGGGCCTTCCTCACAACTGACATAAGCAGACCACTCGTGGAGGATCAACTTTCTCTGTCATTTTTGTCTCTCACCACAATTCATGCAAGCAGTTGTTAGACACCATGTGACCTGACACCACATTCCAGGACTTTTCACTCCAGCCCAGTGCGCACCTCTGGACCAACTAACATTGTCAATAATGAATGCTTGGCCACCATTCAAGAATGCATGACAGTCATTGAGACAATCACAATGATGTGTCAGCATTACCATAACACTCATCAGGAATTGTATATCCATCATACAGATAACGGAAACCTGTATCTCTGTATTCAGAATGCTTTCAGAGATCTTGCTCACGTGTTTGAGCAGTACAAGAAGCTGGTAGTCACCAACACATGTGACGAATGTATCCCACCAACCTGTCACCAGAAAGGTATGCCACTGACTCATTCGAACACAGCACTGCAACCACAGGTACCAACCTGTGACTTTGACCTAAACATTCAGTCCATTGACCTTATATTGCACCTTCTCTATATCATGCACAAACACCACCCACCAACATGCCATCTGTAACAGCCCAACACATCATATCATTACTTCTCCCAGTTCACCAGTGCCCTGTAAGTCATACCACTTAGCCCCTTCTCTACTGCAAGTGACCAAGACAGTGACCAATGACCTTCTAGTCAGGTGTCTTTCACCTCTCACACAGCCCCTTGGCCTCACCTATAAAACCTGTCCTGACAAAGACTACAGACTACACAGTGCTCAATCCTCATACTATTGAGGTGGAAGTTTGAGTTGGTTACACCAAACAACACCCATTTAACAATAGTTCATTTATTCACCTGAACACATCAAAGGCTCACAAAGAACTGAACATGGCGGAACAGCCCAAAGACAATGCTCAGAGTTCAAAGACAATGCTCAGAGTCTAAAGACGAACGCATATCGATGCTGGTGTCGACCTTATTGGCGCCACATAAGCTGTGTGAGTAGATGTGAAGGAAGGTTCAGCCACTGAACCTGGATGTCGTTGAAGCGAGCCGGGCGTCGTACTGGGCATGCTGGTCGTGCGGCGACAGGTAGGCCGGCGTTTGTGGGTGGAACGGAGTGACGACGACGATGTTTCCGATGGGCGTGGCGAACACATGAAGCATGTCCAGGTCGAAGTTTGGTGGGAGGGGAACACATTTCACCAGGTGGCAGGGAATGGAGGAGGTTGTGTCATGAGCACTGGATGAAGAGAAACACGCAATGATCAGTGTATAATTGCGCAGCATTATTGAGATGTTGTGGATCATGTCCGGGGGGACATGCACAAACACCTACAGCGAGGGCACGTTCAAGATGGGGGTGCATGAGAAGCCTCAACAGGGCCAGGCAGGCGACAGTGGAGAGGTCGAAGGGACCGGCAAAGGGTGGTGAGGGCATGATCGTAGGTAATCTCGACGTGGGGAGCATGTGGTCACTCGATGGACTGTGTGAGGCCAGAGTAGAGGGCAAGGTCGGAGGAGAGCTCGACAATTGGAACTGGAAGTCACTCGATCGAGTGTGTAAGTCCGACGTGGAGGGAGTGGTCAGAGCATTGTGAGCCACGACAGTGAGTGGCGTGGTTGTGGCCTGAAGGGGGATAGAAGAAGGCTCGACATGAGCAGGCTTAAGTCTGTTAAGAGAGACTGTAACAGCTGAATCTTTCATCTGGATGTCACAGGTGTTGGCTGAGCGCTGGAGAACTCAGTGTGGGCCGGTATATGGAGGTTGGAGCGGAGCATGGACAGTGTCATCTCGGAACGTGACGTACTCGCAATTGTCCAGAGATTTCGGGACGTGAACCTTAGGTCGGGAATGGCTGGCAGGGGAGGGATATGGAGGTTGATGAAGTGGTGTCTGACGCAGTCCATAAAGGAAGATAAGTCAAACTGAGGGAGAGAAGCGGGAGGACTCACAAGTTCGCCAGGGAGAACAATGTTCTGGCCGTATACGAACTTGGCTATTGTGCCTTTAAGGTCTTCCTTACAAATCGCACGAATGCCGAGTAGCACAAGGGGAAGGGCCTTTGTCGATAGAGAGTCGTGGCATCGAAGAGCCACCTTGAAAGTGCGGCGCCAGCGCTCGACTAGCCCATTACTTTGCGGGTGATATGCTGTGGTATGGATGCGCCAGATGCCACAAATGTTACAAATCTCATTGAACAGGGCCGACTCAAATTGTCTGCCCTGGTCAGTCATGATGCGAATGGACGGCGTCGACTCATGAAACGCGATACCCATGATTCGACGAAAGCTCGAGCAACGGTTTCTGCCATAATATTGGGGAGGGGGACAGCCTCGACCCAGCGAGTTGTTCAGTCGACAGACAAGAGAACATAACGAAAGCCGTTAGAGGGGGAGAGAGGGCTGACAATGTCAATATGAATATGCTGGAGACGCCCAGGAGGGATCGAAAAGGCGCCGAGGGGGGGTGAAGTGTGCTTGTGTACTTTGCAGCGTTGGCATGTGACGCAGGAGCGTGCCCATTGCTGGCAGTCCTTCTTGACGTTTCTCTACACAGAGCGCTCCGCTACGAGGCGGCGGATGCACGAACACCAGAGGAGGCTAAATTATGCAATGCGTTGAAGACAGCTGGACGGAGCGTGGTTGGGATGAGGGGACATAACGCGCCCGTACTGTCGTCCTACCAGATCTCACCAGAAATGCCAGGGAAGGTGGTGCGGACGAAGTGTAGTGAAGAAGTAGAGTCTGAAATCAGGTTTTGTGTTTCCTCGTCGGCAGGTTGGAGGTTAGGCAGTTCAGAGAGGTCTAAATGCGAATGGACGGCATCGACTCGTGAATGGAAATCAGCAACTATATTGTCAGAAACTATATTGTCAGCACCCTTTATGTGTCTGAGATCGGTGGTGAACTGAGATATGAAGTCCATGTATCTGAAGCAGCGAGGAGGTGGGTCAGCTGGCGGGTTTGTAATGGCCGCAGCCATTACAAACCCGCCAGCTGACAGCGGAATATTTCCGTTGTGCATTGGTGAGCTTGCGTGAGAAGAACTGCAGAGGCGAAGTTTGGCCATCGATTGTCTGGCTAAGGACAGCGCCGATGGCGGTGTCGCTCGCGTCTGTGGTGATGAAAAGCTGCACATTGGGATGAGGATGCGCGATGGTGCAGGCCTCGGCGAGAAGATTTTTGAGGGCAGTGAAAGACTCAGTCATAGCAGGGGTCCATGGAACGGGCCTAGATCCAGAAGTGTTGGTGCCTGCCAAGGTGTCCGTCAGTGGAGCCTGAATCTCTGCGGCCCAAGGTAGATGTTGGCAATAATAATTAACCGTCCCCAGGAAGCGCCAGAGCTCTTTGAATGATGAAGGTCTGGGTAGGTTTAGTATTGTTTGTACTTTCTCAGGTGGCGGTGAAATGCCATCGGCAGAGACCCGAAAACCAAGAAAAGTGACAGCGGGTTGATGTAGCTGCAATTTGTCCTGGTTGGTCCCGATACCTGCTGCTGCGAGAGTGTTCATAACAGTTTTCACATGTAGAATGTTGTCCTCGACGGAGGAGCTGAACACAAGAATGTCATCAAGATATGCAAAGCAGAATTTTAGGTCAAATAGCACTTCATTGATGAAATGTTGCCAGGTCTGGGTTGCGTTTCTCAGACCAAAGGGCATGAATCTAAACTGAAATAACCCGATTGGGGTGGTGATTGCTGTCTTCTCTATGTCTATGTGCCATGGGGATCTGGTGGTAGGCACGTTTGCAATCAATGACAGAGAACGTGGTCGCACCTGTGAGGGAATTGGTAAAGTCGGCAATGTTGGGTATGGGGTAGGTGTCCATAATTGTTCGTGCGTTTAGTTGACGGTAGTCTCCACACATGCGCCAGGACCCGTCTTTCTTGGGTGTCATATGTATGGGCGTAGACCAGCTCCTGGCAGAGGGTTCAATGACACCAGAGCTTAGTAGTTCAGAAATCTAATTTTTAAGGTCGGAGAGGTGCTCGGGACAAAGTTGACGTGGTTTACTGGAGATCGGGGGGCCTGGCGTGAGGCGAAGCTTGTGAACCATGTCAGTGGTGACAATGGAAATGTTGCCGGCGGCACGGGAGGTGGTTTGTTTACAATGTGTGGCGGGTGGGGCAGGCGAGGCGTGCTTGTGGATTTCGGAGCCACTTGGCGGATCCGACGGGAGCCGAGGCGGCAAAGTGTCCCAGGAGTCAACGCGACAAGATGACCGTCAGCCCGAAGCAGTGGCACCATGGTCGGGTGAGCTCGGTAGAGCTCGTGAGCTGTTAGTGAGTCCATTGTCCAAGGGTGTGGCCTGTGGCAGCACGGTCGCGGGCAAAACACTTGGTGCAAGTGCACTGTTTGTGTTGTAAAGGGCAGTCACACAGCGGCATGCAGGAGCCGCAGTTGCATAGTTTGAGGTGCTGGCCACGAGGGGTGGGGTAGGAGCCGTCAGTTCGGGAACACGTGACGCTCGTCATGCATGCGCACTTGTGTCCAGCTGAGTGTCAAACGCTGCCGTTTTAGGAGGGTGTGTCCCTGCGGAACTGTCAGTACACGTTATGGCAGTCTTGATAGCACAGTTGTGAGGGGTAGTGGGAGGTAAACACACGGAGGCTCGATTGCTGAGATTGTGAGCAGATTCGGCGCACATACTGACCTTACTTTGTGCTTGCTGTAGTGTCTGTAATTCCTTTACTGCATCGGAGAGCTGGAGCTGTGTTTTGTGGAGCCAGAGGGAGAGCTCAAAGTTTTCCTTGAGTAGGTGAGCGACGTGTTCAAGTTCGACAAGGCACTTGTGCGTGGTTTCTTGTAAAGTCGTCGACAGAGACGAGCATGTATAGATGAGATGAGCCCAGACCAACGTGTCGGGGTGGGGGTTGCTCGAAGGAGCACAGGGGAAGTGAGTCTTGGACGGATGATGAAACACAGTGTTTTGCACAAGGTCCAGTGAAAGTTTGTGGTGTCGCAAGAAATCAATGTCTAGTATAGGTTTGTCAATTTTGCACACTAAAAAAGTCCACTCGAGGTTGCAGTTTGCAGAGAGTGAGATGATGTGGGAAGTTGTAGTTTAGTTGAATTCACGGCTTGCAGTGTGAAATATGATGAGGGCAGATGCTCGACGATGCTAAGAACGTAGGCAACAGTGAAACATCGGCGCCTGTGTCCAGTAGGAAAAGGTATCCCGACTAAATGTCTTTAATGTGAAGTTGTCCGCGATTATCTGGTCGTTCCCAGACGGAATTGAGCACTGGGCGGGGGAGGGGGGGGGGGTCCCTGTCATGTTGTGTGCAGGAGGCAGCACCCAGACCTACCTGCAATTGGCGTTTGGGAAGTAGCATGGTGGTCTGCAGTACCGTGCAGCCTCACCAAACAGTGTGTGGAAGTAACAGTTCAGGTAGTGCGGTTGCATTTCCTGCAGAAAGTTCGTTGCCAGTGTCGGTGGCCAAGGTTCGGTGGCCGCAGCAGGTTCGGTTGCAGGAGGGGGCGTGACCATGGGTCGAGCCAGTGATGTCCCCGGTGCTTGTTTACTGCTTCCCGGAGCAAGCGGAACGGTCAGCACAGTACGGCCCCGGCCGCATACGGCTGCAGGGCGATGAGCCTGAACCTGAGACTTGTCATGTAGGCATTGGCCGGTGAAATAGAGCAGTGATGCATCGTGTAGCCTGTCAGCAAGTGTTATTCTTTGCTCAACAGGTTCAGGAGACCTTTGAGCCAGAGAAAAGGGGATGTGAGGACATAGTTTATCTGACCAGATGGCGAGGAGAGCTGTGTCAGAGAATAGATCAGTGCTGACCAGGGCACGTATCTGTCTCCAGAGCTGTGAAGGTTTATCGTTGCCTAGTTGCTCAATGTGGAGCACTTGCCGTATTTCTGCCTCAGTTGAGCATGCAAGCCGACGTAGACCTGTCTTTTCGGCTAGAGTGTACCGGTTAGATGAGTCCGGGGCGTCGACCTGGTCAGTAATCAAGTCCTCCTGGTCGTGCAGGTGGATGATGAGCACAGAAACCTGGAGGACTCGTCGAGTTTGTAATGGTCGAACACTTTGTCCACAATTTTGAACCAGGTTATTGCTCCATCGGGATTAAATGGCGGCAGCGTCAGTAAGCGTTGTAGAATGTTCAGAAGAACAGGTTGAGTTGAGTTCGTCAGGGCACTGCATGAGTCGAGCTGTTGTTGCTGTAGTATTCCAGGAGTGTGTGCCTCCAGGGGATGTGGCAATGACGGCTGTTCACGTGGCAGCATAAAGGTGACACATTGTGGTTGAGCGCGATCCGTTGCGACATGGAAGTCCGAAGCGGGTGAGACACCGTAATGTGTCGATTGTGGTTGCGGAAGCTCAACATGTTGTGGGTGTGTTTGGATTGATGCGTCATGGAAGACCAATGCGGATGAGGCAGTGTGATGTGCCAAGAACGGTAGCGGAAGCTCGACTGGAGCCGGCGCGAGGGCGACAGGTGAGAAAAAGTTCAAAGTTTGAGAACTCGTGTTAGTCCACGGAAAGCTCAACGTACGATCAGAGCCGGGGCCACCTGTGTTACAGGGAGGCTGTGGAGGTGCTGGCTGTCCTGAAGCACAGTGTCGGAAATGATGTCGAACGTGGGATGGAATGTTCACTGTTCACAGTCACTCCACTCAAAACGGTGTGCGGATAAGGTGAATGTCGTGGCAAAAAACACTGAGGCGTAGCAGAGGGATGGAGGTCAGGCACAGATGACAAGTTATTGTTCCTGTTGCAGGCCGGGGTATCGAAGGAGGAAGGCATGTGTTGATGCTGAACCGAGGAAGGTGTGGGCGTGGTCGGATGCTGAGGAGGTAGACCTGTGAACGAAGTAGTTCCAGCCATGTGGCAGGTGTCTGCGTGGTACTGCACGGATTGCGGAGTGGCAAATCGTTGTCCTGGCGGTGGTAGGTTTTCCAACGAAGCATTTGCAGAAATCAGCAATGGTCCCGCACTGCACGGAGATCTGTAAGAGGTAACTGCACAGTTGATGAGGAAGAACACATGTGGTGGGAACAAAGGCATTTGATAGCTGGAGTCATGCACACTCCTAACCTCACTTATTGTTGCAGGCTCGAAAACGTCCTGCAAAATCGGTGTAATTGTCGAGTGAGAAGCATTGTGTTGCAGTCCTGGCAGGTGTACATCGCCCACAATACGATTCATGTCGATCACAAAATCCAGCTTTAGGCGCTGGGCCGAAGTCATTGTTCGAATGCTGTGTCGATGTAATACACGCGAAAATAACCGACACGGAGGTCGCGGACGCAGTAAAACGGCAAAAACGGAAGACGTTACAGATCGAGGTCACCAGTGAGCTGGAAGTTCGGGTTGGTTACACCAAACAACACCCATTTAACAGTAGTTCATTTATTCACCTAAACACATCAAAGGCTCACAAAGAACTGAGCATGGCGGAAGAGCTCAAAGACAATGCTCAGAGTCCAAAGACAATGCTCAGAGTCTGAAGACGAATGCATATCGATGCTGGTGTCGACCTCATCAGTGCCACACTATCATGATAGTTGCCCCATCCCTAATATTCAGGATTTTACACACTCACTTGCAGTAGGAATGGTCTTCAGTGTGATAGACTGCAAAAAAGTATGTCTTCAAATAACAGTGCACCCAGAGAACATTGCTAAGGCAGCAGTCATAACCTTTTAGCCTTTTCAAAACACTTATCATGCAATATTGTATGAAAAATGCTGCCCAAACTTTTCAAAGATTCATCAACAGCAACCTCTTCAAACTAAAATGTTGCTATTCACATCCTGATAATATCTTGATTTTCTTGTACAACAAAAATGACCAAAAATGTGATCTTGAACTAGTTCTCATTACCCTCTATGATGTTGGGCTTGTCACAATCAAAGAGAAATCACAGCTGCAAAAATCAGAAATAATCTTCCTCAGACAAACAGTAAATGCTAATGGCATTAAACCCATGCTTGAATGAACTGAATTCACTGTACAGTTGCAACCTCCATAAATGTATCACAACTTGCGATGATTCCAAGAAAGACTCAGTTTTTATCATCAACACATGCCACAACATAGCACAAATATAATCCCCACTTACTGATGCCCACGCTGGACCAAACACACATGACAAGAAGAAATTAGTATGGATGTCCCACATGCAATCCGAATTTGACCATGCAAAAGCTGGCCTCATGGGAGCAGCTGTGCTCACTCACCCTGTTCTGAATGCACAACTGATGGTCACTGCAGACGCTAATGACATGGACATCGGTGCAGTCCTTCAACTAGTAGTGGACAGTGATGCACAGCCCTTCCACTTCTTCTTCAAGAAACTTACAACTTCACAATCAAAGTGGTCCGCATTCAGCTGTGAACTATTTTCCTGTATGGAGCAGTGTGTTACTGCAAGGAGAATGCTCAAGGCAGACAGGTATTGATACACATGGACTACAAAGCATTATCAGATGCAGTGCATCACCCATCAAAGGAAAGAAGCCCCTGAAGCCTCTGCCACCTCAGTTTAATCTCACATTATACAACTAATAACAATATTATGGAAAGGATAGTTGCTACTCACCATACAGCGGAAATGCTGAGTTGCAGATAGGTATAACAAAAGGACTGTCACAAAATAAGCTTTTGGCCTACAAGGCCTTTGTCATAGATGACAGCTGCAGTCTCAGGTAACTGAAGCCACACTGTGAGCAGCAGCAGCACCAGTGCATGATGGGAGAGGCTACTGGATGGGGATAAGGAGGTGGAGGCTGGGGCAGGGAGAGAGAAGGATATCAAAATAGAGTTGGGGGCCATTGAAGTGCTGCTGGGGAGCATGCAGGGATGAGGTGAAGAGAGGGTAGGGCAGCAAGGTGCAGTTGGGGGCATTAGATGGAGAGCAAGGGAGATATGGGGGAAGGGGGGGGGGGGGGGGGCAGAGGGCTAGCAGAAAGAGAGAGACGTAAAAAGACTGGGTGTATTGGTTGAATTTTTTTGGACATAATTTTTCGCATTTTTTCCACTGCCATGGATCCTCGCTCCTTCCATATGTGTTGATATAGAAAAGTTTCCTAATTCGTAGTCAGAACCCGGTCCCACATACTGTTCTTGCATTGTTGCTTGGCTTATTGAATCCCCCCAAATGGCCTTACCATCAAATTACCCATCTCTGCATCCTTCTACAATTATCTCCATCTGTTCAGATTCCACCAATCCTTAGCCCTCACCAAAATAGTTCTGCAAAACCATATCAACCAAGCCCAAACCTCCTTGCAATACTTTCTTTCCATCCATAAAATTCGCCTGCTATGCAATCCCAAATTCCTGGAACCCATAACACACATTGAAACTTTTGCCCTCCAGGAACTAGAGCAACATGCACAACACCACCTCAAAAAACTCTCCACCACACTCAGTTCCTACTCCTGCCTTGAAGTACTGTGGTCCACCACCTCTACAGCAACCTCCAAACCCCCCCCCCCCCTCCCCCATGTTCCCTCATAGCTGAAAAACCCAGTCTCACAGACTTACTACATTACCACACCTTCCAAAACTCTCTTCCACCACCACACAGAATCTGGAACCTAAACAGACCTGCAACACAGTCACGAACCTTTACTCCAGAAGCCTTAGCCCCACAGAAATATCAGTCCTTTCGAGAGGCCTCACCTTTTGCCCCACTCCCAAATTAAACTATGCAGGACCTGTTAAAGATCTTCTCTCCTTCTTCCAGTCCCTACAGTGGGAACACTTTTTCGCCACCAACCCTACCAATCAGACTCAACCAAAGACCACTGTAGAATCCTGCCTAACTCAGTTCACTCCTCCATCCAACTGTGATTCTCCCCCACTGCCCCCAAACCACCCTATGTTAACTTTCCAGAATTTCTTAACCTCAAACTTTGCCTCAGCAACATTCCCCAATATGTAAACTTATCTAACATCTGCAGAAAGAACCACAGTCCACCCTCTAAAAGCTGATCCCAACCTAATAATCCTACGGTGGACAAAGGCTCCAACATTGTTGTTTTGAACCAGAAGGATTACCTGGCAGAGGACTCTGCCAGCTGTCAGATACATCCACCCACAAACCTCACCACAGTGACTCCATTCTAGAAATCCAGCTGCATCTCCAGTCTCTCCTCAAATCCTTAGGCCCATCCCAGATCCTCTCCCCAGAGTCCATTCCTTTGCTCACCTCTACCACTTGCCACACTCCTACCTTCTACATGCTTCCTGAAGTTCCTGAACCCAAACACCCAGAACTCCCTGTTGTGGCCGGTTACTGTGGCCCCACTGAGAGAATCTCTGCTCTTGTAGACCAACACATTCAGCCTTTTAAGGCATTACCTACAAACAAATCTTGGGTACAGCTATGGGCACCTGCATGACGCCATCCTATGCCAAGCTATTCATGGGCCATCTAGAGGAATCCTTCCTAAAACTCAGAATCCTAAACCCCTCACCTGGTTCAGATTCACTGATGACATATTTGCGATCTGGATTGATGGTGAGGACACCCTATCTACATTCTTCCAGAACCTCAACAACTTCCCCCCCCCCCCCCATTTGCTTCACCTGGTCCTAGTCAACTCAACAATCTACCTTCCTAGATGTTGACCTCCACTTATGGCTACATAAGTACCTCTCTCCATGTCAAACCTACTAACAACCAGCAATACCTCCACTTCGACAGCTGCCACTCGTTCCATACCAAGAAGACCCTTACATACAGCCTAGTCACCTGTGGTTGTCACATCTGCAGTGACGAACAATCCCTCTTGAAATGTACCAAGGGTCTCACTGAAGAATTCACAGACTGTAATTATCCTCCCTACCTCATACAAAAACAAATCTCCAGTGCTTTATCTTTCCTATCTCCCAGCACCTTCCAAAGTCTCACCCCTCGTAACTCAGTACCATGCAAAACTGGAGCAACTGAAGTACATTCGCTGTCAGAGTTTTGACTACCTCCCGTCATGCCCTGGAATAGGAAATGTCCTGCCCACTGTTCTTCCCACCACTCCCACAGTGGTATTCAACTGTCCACTAAACCTACACACTATACTTGTCCATCCCTACCCAACCCCTCCTCCCAACCCCTTACCTCATGGCTCGTATCCATGTAATAGACTTAGATGCAAGACCTGTCCCATACACCCTCCCACCACCACCTATTCCAATCAAGTCACAAACATCATCTATCCCATTAAATGCAGGGCTAACTGTGAAACCAGTCGTGTGATCTACAAACGAAGCTGTAACCACTGTGCTGCATTGTATGTGTACATGACAACCAACAAGCTGTCTGTCCACAAGAATGACCACCGACAACCTGTGGCCATGAAACAACTGGACCACCCTGTTGCATAGTCACTGCCCAACATGACCTTCTTCATTTCAATGACTGCTTCACAGTTATGCCATATGGATATCAACGTGCATCCCTTGTGCATACCTGAAGCTGCTTGTACACCTGTTGATGACTCTCCATCCAAGAGAACATGCTGTGTCCTCCCTAACAAGAAATCATGAATCCAGTCACAGATCTCACTTAGTATGCCATGTGATCATAGTTTCAATAAGTGTAGTTGTGATACTGAGTAAAATGATTTTTGGAAGTCAAGAAATACTACATCTCACATGACTGCATTGATCTGTGGATACCAGGATATCATGTGTGAGAAGTGCAACTTGATGTTTGCATGACTAATGTTTTTGGAATCCATGCTTGTTAGTATGAAGGAGGTCGTTCTGTCTGAGATTCCTCATTATATTAGAACTCTGCATATGTTCTAAGATGTTAATTTTGTGGATCTTTTGTGTTACCCTTCTTCTAGAAAAATGTTACCATCCAACTAATGAGTTTTTTAGTTTGGGGAATCTACTCTATTATGCCTAATACAGGGACTAACTCAGGCACATAGTCTGTGCAGAATCTGATAGAGATTCCATCAAGCCCTGGGGCCTAATTGAATTTTAATGATTTCAATTGTTTCTCAATGCCACTCACTCAGATCTATATCACTCACCATTACAATGATGCAAGAGTTAAGGTGAGACAGTGTTGCAAGATTTTTCTTTGTAAGGAAACATTTGAAAACTTAGCATTCCTACTTTTGCTCTGTTACCTTCACTCTCAGTTCCTGAGTCATCCATGAGAGTCTGGACACTAATTTTGGTGCTATTAACAACCTTTACATATGATGAGAATAGGTATCAGGTTTTGTGAGAGGTATTTTGATATATTCTGCTACAAGAGTTGTTGACAGCTTTGTGTGTTACCTTTAACAGCCAAACATTTTTGTTTCAGTATTTCACTATCTGTACCTTTGTGTACTGTTTTGCGCCTATTGTGCAGCAGTCTTTGTTTCCTTAGAAGTTTCTTTAGAGTGACTGTAAACCATGGAGGGTCCCTCTGATCATGAGCATTTCTACTAGGTACAAATCTTTCTAGTGCATGGTCAATTTTTTTTACAAAAATGTGAGCCATATTTCTTCTACAGCCTCTTGTCCAGAACTTTAGTTCCTCATTTAGATATGACACTACTATATCTTTATCTAATTTGCTAAACTTTATAAATCTTTCTACTTGCTTTAGGTGCCACTTGTACTTTGGTAATCATTGTTGCTACAAGTATCTCAAGGTCACTGATACTAGTTTCAACATGGACATCCTCAAGAAGCCCAGATCTATTTCTTGCCATTAGATCCAATGTACTGGGTGGTTAAAATTAAACTTTTTCTATTTAACACATTATATACCAATACCATTATGGTTACAAAAGGGGCCCAATATGGTGACCAACAGTGTCCAGAACAGTCTGAAACTGCAGGACTGCATTCAGCACAGCAGAACGAAGCTTGTCTGTAGGTACCCTGGCTATGTCTCTTTATATTCTGTGCTTCAGATCAACACGTGTGATTGTTCCCCTGGTAAACCCTGTCCTTCATGCAGCCTCACAACCAGAAATCACAGGGAGTGAGATCAGGTGATTGTGCCAGCCAAGCATTTGGAAATGATTGGCTGATGATTCGATTGTTTCGAAATGTGTTTTTGGAGAAGCAGATGAATTTCATGAGTGATGTGTGTGGTGGGACCCCAGCTTGCATGAAAACTGTTAAGTTCAATGTGTCTCTCTCATGTAGGGTGGTTATGACATGCTGGCAAAGCATATTGCAGTAATGCTGGTCAGTCACACTGTGTATCTTTGATCTTTGAGTTCCAACTGTTCAAAAAAGAATGGGCCAATGATGAATGTGGCTGCATAGCCACACCATACAGTGACATGTCCACAATACAGAGGAACTTGATGACAGTGACTGGAGGTTAGATCCCCACACTTGACAATTCTGAGTGTTCACTTCACCCATCAGAGAAAAATTAGCTTTGTCTGTCCATAGGATGGTCCGGAGCCATCCCTTGACAACTTCAATCCTTATGAGAAAGTGGAGTGCAAAGTCAACACTTTGTTGTGCATCCTGTGGTGCAAGCTGCTGTATGATATGGATCTTGATCTGATATCAATTGAGAATGGTTCGAAGCACCTTCTGTACAGTGGACCATAGGTCGTTCAACTGCCATAACACAGCATGGGCACTGCCTGACAATCGGGAATTGCAAGCAGGGTTGTCTGCCATAGCAACAGTGATTTCATCAACCACATGTGGTGCAACTGGTTGATGGCCTCTTCCTAGAGGACGCACAGCTCTCCAGTTGATTTGGGCTTCTTCCATCTTGCTCCACATGGTAGGTGGAGAAAGAGGACTCTTCCACAACCTTTTCAGCCAGCTGTATTCTCAAAGTGCAGCTGCAGCATTATTGTTGTTTTGATAATAGAGCTTCACCAATAATGCCCTACTCCCTTCATCCAAGTTCATGTGGAGACATCAACAAGTGCACTGCGACTGGTTAGGTGTGAGAGACTATGAATCATGATGACTGATCATGGCACCTGATGGCCATAGTTGTAACTGTACAGTGGCTCTGTGACTTATGAAAATCATACACCCCATACTCTGAACATTAATGATACCAAGTTTGGTACTCATATGGTAATGTTGTGTGGTAATTTCTGTGTTACGAGGGTAAGTCAATTATTATCCGCAAAGCAGTCATAAAATTTTATTGTAATCAAATAGGAAACTTACAAGAACATCAGTTTTCGACATAGTCTCCTTGTGTTTCAACGCACTTGGTCCATTGTTGTACAGGCTTCCTGATGCTCTCATTAAAGCAGGTTCTTGGTCGAGCTGCAAGCCAGGAATGCACCGCTTCTTTCACTGCTTCATCTGAGGCAAATCGACGGCCCCTTAATGCCTGTTTGAGTGGACCAAACAAGTGATAGTCAGAAGGGACAAGATTGGGACTATATGGAGCATGATCCAGTACTTCAAATCAAATCAGTGCTACAAATTGCAGGCTTTAGCCTAGCAGTAAGCATCTCACTGTTTATTGTTGTGCCTCTTTCCCCATAATGTTCCACTATTGGACCTTGTGCATCACAAAAAACCATAAGCATCAGTTTTCTTGTGGACGGTTGGGTCTTGAACTTTTTCTTGCATGGCAAATTTGGATGTTTCAATTCCATACTCTGCCATTTACTCTCCGGCTCATAATGATGGATTCATGTTTCATCACCAGTAATGATCCTGTCTAAGACATTTCCCCTTCATTACCATAGTGATCCAAATGTTTCTTGCAGATTTCCAAGCACATTTGTTTATGCAACTGTGTGAGTTGTTTTGGTACCCATCTTGAACAAACTTTATGGAACATAAATCTGTTGTGGATGATTTCATAGTCAGAACCATGACTAATTTGCAAATGATGTGCCACTTCATTAATAGCTAATTGTCTGGCAAAGAGAATCATTTCACTTGAAGGCTCAATGGTTTCTTCATTTGTGGTGGTAAACAATCATCCGGCTCCTCAATCGTGCGTAACACTTGTGTGATCATTTTGGAATTTTTCAATCCATTCATAGACACTCCGTTGTGGCAAAACACTGTCCCCATACTGTATCAAAAGTCTTTGATGAATTTCAGCCCCTGATACACCTTCCAACCATAAAAAAAAGGATCACTGAATGTTGCTCTTCTTTAGTGCAAATAGACAACGGAGAAGCCATGATTAACAGCACGGTAGTGATAATGAAACTAACCTGGCAGCTTGAAAAATGCTAGGATATAATAACAAATAAACAAAGCATGTGTCATCAACGTAAAGTGATAGTACTACCAAAATAAACAAAAAATGACTAAATTCTGGATAATAATTGACTTGCCCTCGTATAATGTGTTAAATGGAGAAAGTTTAATTGTAATCACCTGGTATATTCATCATGAATAGGTTTGCAAATTATCTGTTTGAGATAGTTTTTGGAGTAGGATCTCATCATGTCCACCAGTTACAAATATTTTACTATCCTAATTGAGTGTTGAATAATTAAAGCCTCCTCTGATGATGACATTATAATTCAGGATAATTCGTACTAGCAAACTGCTGTTTCCCTGATTAGTTACATCTGGGAATTAATCTGCTAGGTGACAGAAGACTCCAACTATAACTTATTCCCACTGTTGATAATGAGTCTTGTTAAAATAAAATCACACACAGCACCAATTTCTATTGGTGGATTTGAATTTTCTGTGTACTGCTACAAGTACTACATCAGAAATTGCACTCCTGTTAATGTAGGGTCTTAAAACAGTTTTCTGTACACGGTATTATGTGAGCCCTGCTGATTTTTAGAAGTGCTTCAAATTATGGCACTTTGCTACAAATGCTGTAGCAGTTAATCACTAGGATTTTAATACTCACCACCACTTAGGGCATTTCTTTGATTCTTATACTAATACTTCCAGGTCCCCTACAGCAACTGCACTGGATGGAAAGTTACCTAACCTACAAAACTTCTTGTGCATACCCCACACACAGTTAACTACCTGGGTAGCAGCCTCTGATGTGTATTGCTTGCTGGCCCAGTTAAAGGGACCCTACAGTTATCAACCCAATGATGCATGTCTAAGAAGTCACAGCCTAGCTTGCTACAGAAACTCTGCAGTCTTGGGTCAAGAATTCTGCTCATCTCAGAACTAGGGGCCTAATATCATACTGTGAGCTTCGTAAGAAATTCTGTGAGCAAGTCTTGTCTTCTCAGCTTTCTCCAGCAGTCACCAGCATGATCTAAGTATGACTTATGAGCCCAGCTAATAGGAATTGTTCATTCCAACAAGCTTCACAATCTTTAGTTGGTTACACCCTGTTACCTCAATGGCAGCTGGAACACCCTCTTAATGTGTTGAATGAGATGTACAGGCATACACACTGAGTGCAGAAGGTGATTTTTCTGTGAATTCCTTATGGTGCACCATTGTTTGTAGTACATTTGATGCACTGATGATTAACCCTAGCATTACCAACGTATTTTTTGTTACATGTAATACCAACAGGGGGAGGCCTCAAAGGCCCATAAAGAATACCACAATTTATTTTATCATAAATCAAGTTTATTTACTTCTGATACCTCTAATAACAATTCAAAATGCTTAGACATTGTTTTTGTATACTGGATAATAAAAGATGTTATTATAATAGGAATAAAATGAACAAATCACGAGATTCAGTTTATATATCTTTTTGGAATAATGTTTCAAAATAGTGTTTTCTTATAAAAACGACTTTTTTAATTCGATACACTACATGAAGCAAACAAAATTTACTGTCTCATTCTGCAACGCATTTTTCACACAACACTGTCTTCCTGCAGTGTTTCCCACAGATGTGTTTGTGGCACTGAGAGCAGGTAACAGTTGACTTTCCCAGCTTGTTGTACTTGATCTTTTTAGATGCAGCTTCTTGGCAGCATAGGTGGCACCGTCCACGTGTTCCTGGTTCTGCTGTTGAGGATGATGGTTCTACAGAGCAGCTGAGCTTCCATTGTGTGATGCTTTCCATTGCCATTATTACTGGCTTCTGAAGTCCATACAAATTTTGTGCCCGTTTATCTACTTGAGATCTTATTAGTTCGAGACCTAAGTTAGTGATAAAAACTCTTCTGCGGTTTAGCAAATTCTTTTTCCAATTCGGAAAGTTGAGGAGGAAGAGTGAATATGCATTTATTGCTGCTATGTCAATGAGTGTGTAGAAGAGGGACAAAGGCCATCTTCTTGTTCCTCTCTTTGTGCTGTAGTGTCTTGCCATCTGGTCTATGGTGTCCACGCCTCCCTTTGTAGAATTATAAAAAAGATTTATGTTAGTCTTTTTTGAATCTTCATTCAACACCTCTTCTGAGTGATAAGTTGAAAGCATCAACAGCAGTCGTTTTGGCTTCTCGCGGACTAGCGTTGATGCAAGAGTAACTGGTGGCCTCTGTGTCTGAGGGTCAGTATAAGCAAAGATGGAAGAGTGTAAACTGCGGCCAGTTGTAGTCTTCAGCTCTTCAGGTATGTGTCGTCTGTTAGACTGTAGGGTGCCAACAAGTGTGAGGTGAAAATCATTCCATAGAGTCTCAGCAAGCTCCACTGAAGTATAGTACCGATCTGTGGTAACATTACGGCCTGATTTTTCAATAGGTTTTATTAGTCTCTTTACAATTTCCATCGGTCCATTTGAATGCTGTGTATTTCCTGACTTGCCTGTATAGATGTCCATGCTGATCACATATCTAGTCTCAGAATCAGACAGCATTCGAATTAGAATGCCGTATTTTCCAGGTTTTTCTTTTAGAAACACCTTGAATGGACAGCGACCACGGAACAAAGACAACATCTCATCCACTGTTGTATGTAGACCAGGAATGAAATACAATGAAAGTGAAGAATTGAAGCTTTCAAAAATTTCCCTCATTGGAGCAAACTTGTCAGTCTGGCGACGAATTTCTCTTGTGTTCTTATCAAACCTCAATATTTTAGTCAATTCGAAAAATCGGGTCCGACTCATTGATCCATAGTACACTTGTCGGCCCTGAAGCAAAGACCATAAATCTTGGACAGGTATCTTATTGTCATGATTTGAACCCATGATTAGCAAGAGTCCTATATAACAAAATAACTCATCTTCATCTGTGTGCTGAATACCTAGTCGAGAAGCCTCTTCATTTGAGTGTAGTTTTATTAGATTCATAATTTGAGGTGTAAAAAAGAGCTCTATAGCCTCTTTCGGAGACGCAATTCTTCCTTGTTGTCCTAGCCCCATTCTTTCTCGCACTATATTTTGTACAGAACACCGATATTGTCGAGATGGCTTCGTAATATACTCTCGTCCACTTTTTGCAATGAATTTATCACATTCCGTATCATTATCATCTGGTGGATTGGCTTCAACCTCATCTTCATTCGCAGACGATGAATCAGTTCTAATTTCTTCCACATCATCATCCACTTCACTTTCCTCTAAATCTGATTCGTTCAAAATTTCTTCTAGCACTCTTTCAATGGAACTATCACGTAAACGATGTCTACTCATGTTGCTGGTTCAACAGCAGCAGAAACACTGAAAATAACAATGGTCCGCTTCATAATAATATGTCTGAAGGCAACAATGCCAAAATTCGTTTCATGGTAAGAATTTGAAACGAGAGACTCAACCTCGTAAATCTTTCCTTGCTATAACCAACGGGTGGGCTTCTAAGGCCCACAGAGAATTAAATCAAATAAATGAATTTTAATTACATTTTTATTCCGAAATTCTGTAATGACTCAATAGTACATTCAATAACGAACAATTACCTTTGCTTTCAAGTTCATATATCAAAGGGTGTGGATACAACATAGAAAAACTGAGTCAGTGGGCCTACGAGGCCCCCCTGTTGGTAATGCTAGGGTTAATAGTCCCATACCCTTTTGCATTTTCACTTCCTGACAAGTGAACAGCATGTTTCCCAACAGGTCAAGTGAGCTTTGCTGTTTCTGTTGTGGCATAAGTGAAAGACAGAATCTCTTGGTTAAATTTTTGGTTAGAGGGAAAGGTGTAAAATTCTGGGTTCTGCTGGTCTATGTCTACTGTGTACAGGGAGCTGTGACCTACCACTGACATGCCACTCACAGTCAAGAGGATGAGCAGCAGCAGATGCTGTACTTCCTGTAGATGATGATGATGATGATGTTGGTTTGTGAGGTACTCAACATCGTGGTTATCAGCATCCATACCAAGTTCCAGTCTTTCAATTTCCAGTCTTGCCACTATCCTAATGATGATGAGGTGATGATGACAACACACACACCCAGTCCCCAGGCGGAGATAATCCTTGACCCAGCAGGAATCGAACCCGGGGCCTGGTGATGCAGAGGCAGCAATGCTAGCCACTAGACCATGAGCTGTGGACACTACCTGTACAGAAGACGGTATCTGTAACAGAGTGTGGCAGTTAGGGTACCATTGGTATCTCTGATACAAGTCTCACAGTATCCCTCTCAACAACCCCATTCTCAGCAACTTCCAATCACGTGATAGCAGTCAAGGCAATTTCCAGCTGCTTGTGAACAGCAACTGACTCGTTCCAACCCAGAGAAAAACATTCAAAAGGCGACTGCTTGGTGACTGGTGCAATATTTTGCATAACAGTGAAGAAATAACTTAGTTGCTGATCCTCTGTTAATTTTTTGATCTTTTATTCTATAAGTACGACTAATTCCACCATAAAATTATGTGATTAACAGCTAACAACGAGAGTTCTATTATGAAAACAGAAAAAACCAGGGTAAAATAAGTGATTCTTACCCAGGAAAAATCCAGAAAACAGTATAAATTTATGGTAAATGCAGACAATGTAGGGTATACTCCTGTTGAAACTAAATGTGATGTGATATGATAGTTATAATGTATGCTATGCTACTATAGTTCCCAAATGCTAATTTACTATGAAATATATTATGCATGATAGTCACTACTTCCATAACTTGTAACTTATCAAATTGTCAAAAATATATTTTGATTCACACAGATGTACAATGAAACCTGAGGTGACAATTTTTTTTTATGATGCCAAAATTGTATAAAGTACAAATGCAGGTAACAACTAATACCATAGCAAAAAAAAACATTTTTTGTGGCACTCAGCATTCAAAAATACACTGTATACCATTATAAACACCACACCACACCACACACCACCACCACACACCACCACCACACAAATTTTAGTTCAGTTATTAAAGATGATTTTTTTTCAATTGTAATGAAAATTCACATCATTTTTTTTTGCAATTTTTTATTTATATACTCAAAAATATACAGTTTTTTGGAAAAAGGCTGTGTTAAATTATGCAGAAGGTACTGTGTAACATTTACTGAAAGTTTGAAACAAATATGTTTGGAAGATCCTTAGAAAACATGTAATTAGTATGAGAAAATAAAAGTTTTGGGAATCGAGCGACAAAGATTGGATTAACTTTTTAGTGCATTCCAGGTCCATAGGATGGATTATCTTCATCCTCTGCAAACTCCTCCTCCAGCTTCCTCTTGTTCCTCCTCCTGTTTACTCTTGCTTGTATTTCTAGACTCTTTACAGCCCTGTCTGCAGCCCGAAGGCGTTCCTTGTCTAAAGCAAGCATCGCTCGTACCATGTTAGAACCTATCTTCATTCCCATATTTCTAAATACCTTGCACCTTACAATGTTGCCATCATTGAAAGTCGCAACAGCATCATACACAACAAAGTGAAGTGTTTCTATTCCAACAAATACAGTCTTGGGGATTCTCGACCATATAACACTATTTACACTTTCATTGGGGTTTTGAGTTTTTCCGTGAATACACTCTTTCAACAGTTCAGGTGCTGCTAAGTCTCTGAAAATAGGTTTTATCACCTCCGTTATTGCATGAGGCAGACTATGCTTATGAGTGTACACTTCACCAGTTAGCAATCCTTTGTTATATTTACACCAACTGTCTTCTTCTTTGGGACACAAGCTATGTTGGGGATTTTCATCGGTTGAAGAAGTATGAAAAAAAAAAAAAGAGCCCAAACAGCCTTCTTCATTTTGTCGACACTTTGTGTATTTTGCCTAATAGCCATTCCATAATAGTTCTGTATTTTGTCAATTACACTGTCAGTTAACCTTCCCTTCCCATCCAACCCTTTACCATCACTGAGTTTTTGTTTTTTGTACGAAGCTTTCAGTCGCCGAAGTCTTGTTCCCATTCACTTCTGTACGTGTCCAATACACTCAAATTTCTGCACTACAACATCATCACCATAGGGCTTCAGTCCTTGAACATGTTTGAAACTTTTAGAATCACCGTCACCAAGGTAATTAACATATCGCACTTTATCACACGCCTCAGAACGCTGGAATATACTGGCAACACCAGCCACTTCCATTCCTCCACTACTGCCACTATAGTTAGCTTTGCAATTATTTTCATGTGTACCTTTATATTTTTGTGAACATCTACAATACTTTGATATTCCTGCTACATCTAAAACTTTCCCTGTATACATACTGGTGGCAGATACTACACCATGAAGAGATGTGTGTCCCCGTTTATGCCAGGTACCATTGAACACTGCAGTCAAATCTCTGTTACCATTATTTTCCATTACTGCCTCTTCCACAGCGTTCTTCATACATTCTATACAGACATCTTCTACTTTAGGAAATACGGAAGCGTCCGATCCCACCCGTCTGCTTTGACCCATGACGTCACAAATATGGCGGAAACAAAAACAAACACACACACTTTCCACAAGAAGCCTAATGACACTAACGGGACAAGCGCGGGAAATGGGGTGTTTTGGGTGGGGGCAAACTAAATATAAACAAATTTAGACGCCTTGCGTAGCTACAACGTGTAAGTGAAGACAGCCATGCATGAATACCCACCCACCTCCCCTGGGGTCGTAACCCCTGCAACCCATAGAAGATAAAGATGCCTCAGTAGCTGATTAGTGTTTTTTGTCTTTTTTTAAAAAAATCTCACGGGATAGAACGAACAGATCAGAAAGATAAATATAATAAACTAAAACAGAAATTCGAGGAAACAGATAATTGAAATAAGTAATAAGTGTTTTTAAATTTAAAAAAATCTCGCGAGATAGAACGAACAGATCAGAAAAGTAAATAAAATAAGATAAAACAGAACTGGAGACAGCCACACTCAAACTAAACTCCGCGCCGTCATGACGTCACACACAACACCCTTACGTCACGGGTCAAAGCCGACGCGTTGGATCGGACGCTTCTGTCGACCCTTACTTTAGACCCTATTAATTTATTATAGGTCGTAAACTTGGTTGGGGGATTTGGAAGATTCATGATGCCATGGAAAATTGCACCTGCAGTAGCACCCTTACCAACTGAACGCAAGGAATAAACAAATCTAATGTTGTGTTCGTAGATTTTGCTACCATTTTCTTCAGTTGCAGTTACTGCAACACTGTTCCAAAAGGTGGTCATGTATGAACACTTATCACATTTCAGTTGTGTTTCACTAGCAAGTCCTACGTGCTTTATTATGGAGAGTTCCAGACCAACTTCACTACAGTGAATACATCTTACACAGTTTGAAAAAATTCCTTTGAGAACCGACATATCAAATATTTCATTCACATCCGATTCGCCCATAAAACATTCATAGTTTTCACTCATTGAACCAAGCTTCTTCTGTGAAGTATTTTCTTTCCCACTTTGACTGCTATGGGCAGGTGTACTTGAGAGGTTAGGTTCGCTCACTTGGTTATCGTCTTTATTGTTTACAGTAATAACACATACCTTTGGCTTTCCAACATTTCTCCTTTTCTTAAAAGCCTTCAGGGGATTTCTAATAACTTTACTTTTACTCATTATTATACTTCAACAAAACAGAGACTCAAGAAACAGAATTAATTACGAATATTTTCGAGATAACGACAGAGTAAATAAACATGAAACAATCGACAATCACACCAGCGATATATATTGAACCATCACAGGTTAGCCACAGCACATACTTTATCTCACATCACTAAAATGTACCTGATGAACACGGACGTTAATAATAACACCATTTGACAGCAGTTTAACAGCGCCACAGTGGGTCACGCCCATGTAGAACACATTTCAAAAAAAATTTAAAAATAGTTGTAGTCTTCGGAATTGAATAAATTATATATCTATTAAAAGGTAATAGTCTGCAGATTCAGAAAACGCAAAAAAGTAAAAATTGAACTTTTCATGATTTTGAGCCTTTCCGGAGCCCCTTAAAGAGACAAACGTCAGAGACATGTTTGGAGGCAACCCGGTCAGGCTGAACGCCTTAGAGAGACACACTGTCCAGAGAGTGCAGGAAGGTGGAGGTTCCCTGATATTTTGGGGTGGCATTATGTGAGGCTGATGTACGCTGATGGTCATAGAAGGCGCCGTAACGGCTGTATGATATGGAAGAATGCAGAAAGTTGAAATAAGTGGTTCATGTAATGTTAAAACAACAGCTGATTCCTCAAACTGGGGGGCTATCAGGTACGGGGTCCCACAGGGTTCAGTCTTAGGTCCTTTACTGTTCTTGATATACATTAATGACTTACCATTCCACATTGATGAAGATGCAAAGTTAGTTCTTTTTGCTGATGATACAAGTATAGTAATAACATCCAAAAACCAAGAACTAAGCGATGTAATTGTAAATGATGGTTTTCACAAAATTATTAAGTGGTTCTCAGCAAACGTTCTCTCTTTAAATTTTGATAAAACACAGTATATACAGTTCCGTACAGTAAATGGCACAACTCCAGTAATAAATATAGACTTTGAACAGAAGTCTGCAGCTAAGGTAGAATTTTCAAAATTTTTAGGTGTGTCCATTGATGAGAGGTTAAACTGGAAGCAACACATTGATGGTCTGCTGAAACGTCTGAGTTCAGCTATGTATGCTATTAGGGTTATTGCAAATTTTAGTGATAAGAATCTCAGTAAATTAGCTTACTATGCCTACTTTCATTCACTGCTTTCGTATGGCATCATATTCTGGGGTAATTCATCGTTGAGTAGAAAAGTATTCATTGCTCAAAAACGTGTAATCAGAATAATTGCTGGTGCCCACCCACGGTCGTCCTGCAGACATCTATTTAAGGATCTAGGGATCCTCACAGTAACCTCACAGTAACCTCACAGTATATATATTCACTTATGAAATTTGTTGTTAATAATCCAACCCAGTTCAAAAGTAATAGCAGTGTGCATAGCTATAACACCAGGAGAAAGGATGATCTTCACTATGCAGGGTTAAATCTGACTTTGGCACAGAAAGGGGTAAATTATGCTGCCACAAAAGTCTTTGGTCACCGACCAAACAGCATCAAAAGCCTGACAGATAGCCAACCAACATTTAAAAATAAATTAAAAGAATTTCTAGTTGACAACTCCTTCTACTCATTGGCTGAATTTTTAGATATAAATTAAGAGAGGGGAAAAAAACCAACTTAAACATTAGTGTCATGCAATATTTTGTGTAATGTAATATCTTGTACAGACATCCTTTATTAACCTGACACATTCCACATCATTACGTAGTGTCGTATTGATGATCTATGGAACAAATATTAATCTAATCTAATCTAATCTAGTGCAACCATATCAGCAGCATATTGGCGAGGCATTCGTCTTCAATTCGCGCCGCCATCGTGCACATCTGTGTGAATGACTTCCTTCAGGATAACAACATTGCTCGACTAGAGTGGACAGCATGTTCTCCAGACATGAAACTTATCGAACATGCCTGCGATAGAATGAAAAGGGCTGTTTATGGATGAAGTGACCCACCAGCCACAATGAGGGATCTTCGCCAAATCGCATTGAGGAGTGGGACAATCTGGACCAACAGTTCCTTGACGAACTTGTGGATAGTATGCCATGACAAATACAGGCATGCATCAATGCAAGAGCATGTGCTACTGGGTATTAGTGGTACCAGTGTGTACAGCAGTCTGGGCTGCCACCTCTGAAGGTCTCGCTGTGTGGTGGTACAACATGCAATGTGTGCTTTTCATTAGCAATAAAAAGGGCGGGAATGATGTTTATATTGATCTCTATTCCAGTTTTATGTACAGGTTCCAGAACTCTCGGAAACGTGGTGATGCAAAACTTTTTCTGATGTTTGTATAGTGGATCTAATAGCAACAAATAAATCTGACTTCTTTGAGAATGTCCACATCGAAACTGGTATGAGCTACCATGACGCAGTTGTGGCAACAATAATTACGAAAGTACAAAGGACAACTAAAATAAACAGAAAGATATATATGTTCAGTAAACTACATAAAAAAAATCAGTAGTGTCGCATCTCAATGAGGAACTTGAATGGCCGAGCGGTTCTAGGTACTATAGTCTGGAACGGCACGACCGCTACGGTCGCAGGTTCGAATCCTGCCTCGGGCATGGATGTGTGTGATGTCCTTAGGTTAGTTAGGTTTAAGTAGTTCTAATCTCTAGGGGACTGATGACCTCAGAAGTTAAGTCACATAGTGCTCAGAGCCATTTGAACCATTTTTGAATCTGAAACTTTCAGTACAGAGCAAGAGCATGTAGAGGAACTCTGGCTCAAGTTTAAAAGAATAGTTCATAACGCACTGGATAGACATGTACCTAGTAGAACTGTTCATAGTGGCAGGGAAGTTCCTTGGTATACATTCCCTGTAAAGAAACTTCTAAAGGAACAGAGATAATAGGTGTAAAATGAAGTGTAGGGGTATAGATAGGGAGATACTGAACGAAACAGATTCGGCTGTCAAGAGAGCAACGTGTGATGCCTTCAGTGACTACCATAGCAGAATAACGTCAAATGACCTTCCACAAAATACAGAGAAATTATGATCATATGTAAAGGCTGTTGTAAGTGGCACCAAAGTTAATGTCCAGTCCCTTGCTATGGAGACAGGACTTGAAATTAAGGATAGCAAAACAAAAGCTGAACTGCTTAACTCCATTTTCAAATGTTCCTTTACAAAGGAAAACTGAGAAGACTTGCCCGAATTTAATCCTTGTACCGCTCAAAAGATGAATGAAATGAGTAGGCTATTAGTTATAGTGGCGTTGAGAAACAGCTGAAATCGTTAAAACTGAACAAAGCTCCAGGGCCCGAAGGCATACCTGTCAGATTCTCTACTGAATTTGCGGTTGAGTTAGCTCTTCTTCTCACTATAACCTAACGTAGATCCCTCGAACAAAAAACCGTGCCCAGTTCTTGGACAAAGGCACAGGTCACATCTATCGAAAAGAAGGGTAGTAGAAGTGATCCACAAAAATACCGTCCAATATCCTTGACATAGATTTGTTGTAGAATCTTAGAATATATTCTGAGCTCAAACATAATGAGGTATCTTGAACAGAATGAGCTCCTCAGTGCCAACCAGCATGGATTTCGAAAACATCGATAATGTGAAACCCAACTCGCACTTTTCTCTCATGACATGCTGAAAGCTTTGGATCAGGGCAACCAGGTAGATGCAGTGTTTCTCGATTTCCGAAAAGTATTTGTCCCAGTACCACATCTACGCTCATTGTCAAAATTACGATCGTATGGGGTATCAAGCGAAATTTGTGACTGGATTGAGGGCCTTTTGGTAGGGTAACACAGCATGTTATCTGGGATGGGAAGTCATCGTCAGATGTACTGTAGAAGTAACTTTGGGTGTGTCTCAGGAAAGTGTGTTGAGACCCTTGCTGTTCGTGTTGTATATTAATGACGTTGTGGACAATATAAATAGTAAAATCAGGCTGTTTGCAGATGATGCAGTTATCTATAATGAAGCGTTATATGAAAGAAGCTGCATAAATATTCAGTCAGATCTTGATATGATTTCGAAGTGATGCAGATATTTGCAAATTACTTTAAAAGTTCAGAAATGTAAAATTTTCCATTTGAATATCAGTGAGTCACTGCTGCAATCGGCCAACTCATACGTGAGTGTAACGCTTTGTAGTGATATGAAATGGAATGATCACATAGGTTCAGCCATGGGTAAAGCAGGTGGTAGACTTCAGTTTGTTGGTAGAATGCTGGGGAAGTGCAATCAATCTACAAAGGAGAATGCTTACAAATCACTAGTGTGACCGGTTCTAGAATAGTGTGTAGGAACCATATCAGGTAGGACTAACAGGAGATATTGAGCGTATACAGAGAAGGGCAACACGAGTGGCCGCAGGTTTGTTTAATTCGTTTGAGAGCGTCACAGAGATACTGAAGGAACTAGAATGGCAGACTCTTGAAGACAGGCGTAAACTATCCCGCGAAAGTCTGTTAACAAAGTTTCAAGAACTGGCTTTAAGTGATTACTTGAGGGATATACTACAACTTCCTACGTATCACTCACGCAGGGATCCTGAGGATAAGATAAGAATAATTACTGCACGGACAGAGGCATTCAAACAATCATTCTTCCCATGTTCCATACGTGAGCGGAACCAGAAGAAATCCTAATAACTGGTGCAATGGGACGTACCCTCTGCCATGCACCTCATGGTGGTTTGCAGAGTATACATGTAGAAGTAGATTATGATCAATGAATGAAAGAGGGGAAGGGAGGGAGTCTGTGAAATTACAGGGGATATTCAATAATTAAAGTGAGAAACTGGTGTAGAAATGAAGCAGTTTCTAGGAGTACTTTTGTGCTGTTATGACTTTAGCTTGGCATCACTTGCATGAGCTAAGAACAGCTGATGTATAAAAGTTTTGTTTATAACCTCAATATTGCATTTAACGATGGCACATCCACTTGATGCAGCCATATTAGTTGAACAACGTTCAGTGATCCTTATTTTGCTTTATGAAGATAAAGAACCTGCTAAAATCCTTTCTCGGATTATTTTACAGTATGATGAAAGTTGTATGAACCACAGAAATTTTTATAAGTGGATGGAACAGTTCAAAAATGGTGAAACCTCAGCTACTGATGAACAACGTTGTGCCAACTCCTTTGCATGAAACTCACACTGACGACGTTATTCGTGAAGACCGACGTGTTACAGTCGAAGCTCAAGTACAGAAAAACAAGTGCAAGATGAGTACTGAAAAAGTTAACGCAACAAGACAAGGAAATTAGACTCAAAGAGTGTACAGACTTCAAAGAATGCTATGAAAGGTAAGGTGACGCTTTTTCTAAACAAGATTTTAATGTGTGATGAAACTAAGGCTACAATTTTGAACTGGAGTCCAAAAGACGAAGCATGGAATGGAAGAACACCAGTTCACTGTCCAAAGGAAATTCAGAACGCAAGCATCAGAGGATAAAGCCATGTTGATCGTCGTTTGGGATGTCCAAGGTGTTGCCTTTCGTGATTCTTTTGAAGAGCAGTGTACAATAAACAGTGCCTACTACTCAGACATGCTGATGAACAAAGTAAAGCCAGTAATGAGATAAAAACGTCGCGGATTTCAAAGAAAAGTCCTGATATTGCTACACATAAAATTTCGCCCTACCTCACAACGCCCAGCTGACCCACCAAACTATTGAAAAAACGGGTTGCGAGATACTACGTCATCCTCAGTCTCCTAGGCTTTGCTGCCTCGTGTGACGGCGATGTTCCACGCACCTGTCCTGAACCGTGCAAATCGAACGGCCAATGTATGCATACCCGCACTGACATGGAATTTTATACACTGAAGCGCCAAATAAATTGGTATAGGCATGCGTACTCAAATACAGAGATATGTAAACAGGCAGAAAACGCCGCTGCAGTTGGTAATGCCTATATAGGACAACAAGTGTGTGGCGCAGGCGTCAGATCGGTTACTGCTGCTACAACGGCAGGTTATCAAGATTTAAGTGGGTTTCAAGTGCTGTTGTAGTCGACCCATGGGCGATGGGGCACACCATCTCCGAGGTAGCGATGAAGTGGGGATTTTCCCATACGCCCATTTCATGAATATACCGTGAATATCAGGAATCAGGTAAAACATCAAATCTCAGACATTGCCGGGGCCGGAAAAAGATCCAGCAAGAACGGGACCAACGATGACTGAAGAGAACCGTTCAGCGTGACAGAAGTGCAACCCTTCCGCAGATTGCTGCAGATTTCAATGTTGGGCCGTCAGCAAATGTCAGCATGCGAACCATTCAATGAAACATCATCGATATGAGCTTTTGGAGTGGAAGACCCACTCGTGTACCCATGATGACTGCACGACACAAAGCTTTACGCCTTGCCTGGGCCTGTCAACACCGAAATTGGGCTGTTGTTGACTGGAAACATGTTGCCTGGTCGGACGAGTCTCGTTTCAAATTGTATTCAGCGGATGGACATGTACGGGTATGGAGACAACCTCATGAATCCATGGACCCTGCATGTCAGTGGGGGACTGTTCAAGCTGGTGGAGGCTCTGTAATGGTGTGCGGCGTGTGCAGTTGGAGTGATATGGGATCTGTGATACGTCTAGGTACGACTCTGACAGGTGACATATACGTAAGCATCCTGTGTGATCACCTGCGTCCATTCAAGTCCATTGTCCATCCAGACGGACTTGGGAAATTCCAGCAGGACAGTGCGACACCCGACACGTCCAGAATTTCTACAGAGTGGCTCCAGGAACACACTTCTGAGTTTAAATACTTCTGCCGACCGCCAAACTCCCCAGACATGAACGTTATTGAGCATAACTGGGATGCCTTGCAACGTGCTGTTCACAAGAGATTTCCACGTACTCTCACGAATTTATGGACAACCCTGCAGGGCTCATGGTGTCATTTCCCTCCAGCACTACTTCAGACATTAGTCGAGTCCATACCACGCCATGCTCCGGCACTAATCGTGGGGGCCCTACTCAATATTAGGCAGGTGCACCAGTTTCTTTTGCTCTTCAGTGTATATGCCAGTTTCCTATGTCCCCAATCATCTTTGTGAAAGATGCTAGCACGGGGTTTTACAGATTCCAGGCTTCCTAAGTCCCAAATCATCTTTGTGATGGGTGGCTCTGGCAACAAACCCCAGGAGACTACCACGAAATTATTACGCCGGAAAGCCTACTAAGTCACACTACCCCATCCTCCCTACAGTGCAGATGTGGCTCCCTCGAATTTCCGTTTGTTTGATCCACTAAAGGAGTCATTAAGTAGAAAAAAAGTTAAGCAAGAATGTGGAGGTTGCATAATTTGTGCGAAAGTGGCTCAAACGACAAGAAAAAAAGTCTTTGCATCGGGTATAAAGAAACAAAAATCGTCGGGACAAGTGTATTAATATTAGTCGGGATTATGTTGGGTAATAGTAAAAGTCTCATTTTCGAAAAAATACAATTTTTTTCTACATAAATTTGTCTGTTTAATTATTGATTGGCCCTCATATATGTCGTTGGTGTGGAAAAATAGGTGTTGGGGTAGGGGATGTATCAAGTAAACATGTTCTCTTGCAGAAAAATGTTCTCGAACCGGCCCTGAGTGTACTTCGGGCCAGTTTAATATCTGTTGCATGCCGTCTTCATGGTATTTCAGTTTTAATGTCCAGCAGTGCATTCTGTTTACAAGCGACGTTGCGGTACTGTATCTTTCTGGAAGTCAGGACACCCGGCACCAACCAGAGCTCTTCCATCTACTACTTTTTGGGCCTCATGATCGATCAAAGCAAGTGGTGTTTCACGTGATCGGTACTTGTGATAAGCACGTTGACTGCTACATAGTAGTTGTTCTCTCTCCACATCTACATTTACATCCATGCAAACCACCGTGAGCTGCGTGGCAGAGGGTACATCCCATTGTACCAGTTATTCGGATTTCTTCCTATTCCATTCACTTATGGAGCGCGGAAAGAATTATTTCTTGAACGCCTCTGTGCATGCAGTAATTATTCTAATCTTATCCTCACGACCCCTGCCGAGCGATACGTAATATATCCGACGAGTGATCATTTTAAAGCCTGTTCGTGAAACTTTGTTAATAGACTTTCACGGGACTGTTTACGTCTGTCTTCAAGAGTCTGCCATTCCAGTTCCTTTAGTATCTCTGTGACACTCTCACAGGATTAAACAAACTTGTGACCATTTGTGCTACCCTTCTCTGTACACGTTCAATGTCTCCTGTTAGTCCTATCTGGTATGGTTCCTGCACACTTGAGCAATATTCTAGAACCGGTCACACTAGTGATTGGTAAGTAGTCTCCTTTGTAGATTGATTGCACTTCCCCAGTATTCTACCAACAAACTGAAGTCTACCACCTGCTTTACCCATGACTAAACCTATGTGATCATTCCATTTCATATCCCTACAAAGCGTGACACTCAGGTATTTCGATGAGTTGGCCGATTCCACCAGTGACTCACTGATATTATGGTCATAGGACAATGCATTTTGTCGTTTTGTGAAATGAAAAATTTTACATTTCTGAATTTTTAAAGCAAGTTGCCAATCTCTGCACCACTTCGAAATCACATCAAGATCTGACTGAATATTTATGCAGATTCTTTCAGATAGCGCTTCATTATAAATAGCTGCATCATCTACAAAGAGCCTGACTTTACTATTAATATTGTCTGCAAGGTCATTAATATACAACATGAACAGCAAGGATCTCAACACATTTCCCTGGGACACACTCGAAGTTACTTCTGCACTTGACGATGACTCTCCAGCCTAGATAACACGTTGCGTCCTGCCTCTCAAAACGTCCTCGATGCGGTCATAAATTTCACTTGATACCCCGTGCGATCGTACTTTTGACAATAATCGGAGGTGTGGTATTGAGGCAAATGCTTTTCGAAAATCAAGAAATACTGCATCTGCCGGATTTCCTCGATACAAAGGTTCCAACATGTCATGTGAGAAAAGTGCGAGTTGGGTTTCATGTGATCGATGTTTCCGAAATCCATGCTGGTTGGCACTGAGGAAGTCATTCTGTGCAAGATATGCTTGAACTCAAAATATGTTCTACGAGGGTAATCCCAAAAGCAAGGTCTCCTATTTTTTATACGTACATAGACCTGTTTATTTCTACAATGGTTTACATCAGTTTACAGCTTAAACATTTAGCTATTTTTCAGCATAATCACCATTTCTCTCTTTGAATTTTTGTAGACGCTGTGGCAGTTTTTGTATGCCCATGTCATACCAGCTCGCCGCCATGCTGTTTAGAAAGTTATGAAGCTCTTCTTTCACCTCGTCGTCGGAGTTGAATCGTTTTCCGACCAAATGTACTTTTAACCTAGGGACCAGGTGATAGTCACTGGGCGCCAAGTCAGGACTATAGAGTGGGTGGGTGATTATGTTCCACTGAAATTGTTGCAGCAGAGCAACGGTTTGCCGAGCGATGTGTGGGCGAGCGTTGTGATGGAGAATGTGTACGCCCTTGCTCAACATTCCTCTTCTCCGGTTCTGAATTGCCCGTTTGAGTTTTTCCAGAGTCCCACAGTATCCGTCAGCGTTAATTGTGGTCCCAGTGGGTATAAAGTCGACCGACAATATCCCTTTCCGATCCCAAAAAACGGTTGTCATGACTTTACCGGCAGACTGTGGTTGTTTGAATTTCCGCAGCTTTAGCGAAGAAGGACGCCGCCACTGGCGTGATTGTTGCTTGGTCTCAGGTATAAAGTGGTATGCCCAGGTTTCGTCACCCGTGACAATTTGGTCCAGAAAGTTGTCCTGTAGGGCTGCAAGGCGGTGAAGAAATTCGCGGGAAGCATCAACTCGTTGCTGCATGTGGTCCTCAGTCAGCATGCGT
Source organism: Schistocerca piceifrons (assembly GCF_021461385.2). NCBI lineage: Eukaryota > Metazoa > Arthropoda > Insecta > Orthoptera > Acrididae > Schistocerca > Schistocerca piceifrons. The sequence goes on along the minus strand of NC_060145.1, from coordinate 268,253,542 downwards.
GGCACGCATCTCGCGCACACCTTCCGGTAGTTCAATGTTTCCGTTAAAATTCTGTGACCGGTGCTTCGAGAAACCTCAGGAACCAACGTGCAGAGATCATCCAGGGTGATCCGCCGATCTTCACGCATGCTTTGCTCAACCTTCAACACTGTCTCCTCAGAAATTGACGGCCTCTCCCTCCTTTGTTCGTCGTGAATTTCGGTCCAACCAGCTGCGAACTCTCTACACCACTTACGAACATTTTTGACACCCATGCACGACTCACCATACATTTCCGTCAATTGGCGATGGATTTCAATCGGCGCAGTGCCATTTGCGTTCAAAAACCGAATATCTGCGCGCAATTCGTACTTAGCGGTGACATCCAACGGGAGCTCCATTCTCAACGGCTGCCAAGCCCTGAGCGCCTCAGCGCGGCGTGCGCATGTTTACACACAGCCCGTGAAGCACTCCTCATAACAGTGTGACTAACTGCGACACAAACAGAGTTCTGTACTTATAAAAAAAATAGGAGACCTTACTTTTTGATTACCTTCGTAAAATTCAAGGATATTGGACGCCAGTTTTATTTCTCACTTCTACTAACGTTCTTTTGGATGGGTCCACGGACCGGGCACGGTTTTTTGTTCGAGGGATCTACATTAGGTTACAGTGAGAAGAGGGACCACCTCAACCGCAAATTCAGTAGAGAATTTGACAGGTATTCCTTCAGGCCCTGGAGCTTTGTTCAGTTTTAACGATTTCAGCTGTTTCTCAACACCACTGACACTAATACTTATGTCATTCGTCTTTTCAGTGGTACGACGATTAAAATGGGGCAGTTCTCCTTGGTTTTCCTTTATGAAGGAACATTTGAAAACGAAGTTAAGCATTTCAGATTTTGCTTTGCTACCTTAAATTTCAGTTCCTGTCTCATTCACTAGGGACTGGACACTGTCTTTGGTGCCATTAACATTCTTTACATACGACCAGAATTTCTTTGGGTTCTGCATAACATCACTTGACAATATTTTGCTATGGTAGTCACTGAAGGCATCGCACGTTGCTCTCTTGACAGCCAAACGTGCTTCATTCAGCATCTCTTATCTTTAGCCTTATGGTTTGTTTTACACGTATTATGTCTTAATCTCTATTTCTTTAGAAGTTTCTTTACAGTGGCTGTATATCATGGAGGTTGGCTTTCATTATGAACTGTTCTACTGAGCACATACCTATCCAGTGCATCCTCAACTATTCGAGCCAGAGTTCCTCTACATACTCCTGCTCTGTGCTGAAAGTTTCATGTTCCTCACTGAGATATGACGCTACTGAGTTTTTGTCTAGTTTGCTGTATTAATATGTTTCTGCTTGTTTTAGTTGTGCTTCGTATTTTGGTAATTTAAGTATTCCCTTTAGCAAAATCATACATTGACAAAAGTGGTTTATTGTCGAATAACATGCTACGTTTAGATGAGATACAACTACCGTAAGACCAAAACCGAATTTCGGAAACCATTTTCCGCTGTCGTGATTATACATTAGATTACGGCCCCGTGTGTGTTTTTCGCAGCAGGATTTTAGCTGGAAAAAACGTGGCGGAAATGGAGTTTAAGTAAGGGTAGCCACACAGCGCTGGAATCCATGCAGCTGTTGCACAAGTACGGCGCGTTTCCGAGGTCGCATGCAGCAAAATGCACCGCGGCCTATTTTCTCTGCTGGAATTCCAGCTGCCTGAATAGCCAAACAAGCAGTTTTTTGCCGCGTAGCATTTAGTCTGTCGCGCACTACCGATCAGAACGCAGCTATTACGTGTAACATGAGGTGTGTAGACATTCTCTCTTAATTCTGAAAGTGCAAAAATATACATGTTTTTGTGATTTAAGATGGAATCGTGGCAAGCAGTTACCATGGAACCTGTTGAGGGAGAGTGGGAGAAAATGGAACTAGAAGAAAGAAACAATGTTTTATTTGGTGCTTTATTTATATTTACAAACTAGTTCCTCGTAAAATTCCAGCTGGGACAACTTTTTAAGATTTACGCTCTCTGTGCAGCTGTTTTGCCATGACATTGATGCGTGGCTAGAAGAGCGGGAGTCTGCAAAGTGGTCTCTGGGAAATTTTCCGCTTGTGTTTCCTCTAGTTCCGCGTGTAGACATACTCGTCAATGGACGAACCAGAGTGTCCTCAAAGTTATAACCATCAGCAATCCTCACGTAGTTGTGAAGTACACAACATTTTTTAACTATTCTGTCAATGCTCACATCGACTGACCGGTGCAAGATCCGCATTTTTGGTAAAACGCCAAATGTGCATTCAACTAAACGCCTGGCTCTTGATAATCCGTGCTGCAATTGAAAACTACTTTTCTTTTTAGGCATCGAGTTTTTGCTGGATAAGGCTTAAGAGGTTTTCACTCAGGGTAAATGTACCAGTAGGACACTATGGAATAAGTTTCGATTGTGGCACATTTAGTGTCCGTGCGTAGATTTTTTCCCTAGATCAGTTGCTATAAACAAATTTGAATCTCTTTCATGCTCATAGCCTCCCACATTAATGTATGTGCAACAATAATTGCTATCTGCCACAGCTACTAGGACAATCGGAGAGAACTTTTTATAGTTGAAAAATTCACTTGCCTATCCGCATGGTTTTGTAATCGTGATGTGTTTTCCATCAATGACTCCCACACCACGAGGGAAATACTTTTGACTGAAGTCATTCAAGCCTTCAATTGTTGGCTGTTTCATGAACCGTTTTCTGAGCGTCTCCATATAGTCAGATTTACTATCACGAAAAATGCGCCAGTCGAAGAACGACCAAGTAGGAATTCGAGGTGAAATGAACCGAATGAGTTTCCTGATCCTTGATATCTGAAAGTTATTTGAAAATTCTAATGAGCGTATTGTAATGTATATAAATTCTATTTTAGGTAAGAAGACACCAAAACGTCGCAAAAGCATAAATGGTAACTATCTGAGAACCTTAAACTCGCAGGAAGGCAGATGTGAAAATGCAGCGAAAAAAAAGAAGCTTTATTTGTATAGCAAGCAAATGACCTTTCTCTAATCATGTTTTCAATTAATCATAAGTTACAATGAAATGAATACCCGTAGCTGCATACAGTCGTTGATATAAGTGAACGGGGACAGTTGAAAATGTGTGCCCTGACCGGGACTCGAACCCGTGATCTCCTGCTTAGATGGCAGACGTTCTTTCAATCTTTTTTTCTGCTACCCATCTTTTTTTTTATTTCACAAAAACAGTAAAAAAAATGACTAGGTTACAATGAAATGACATAAATAAGGTGACAGATAGTTGCAGTCATAAATTACAGCATTCATATAATGAGGATTGATATTCAGTCTTTAGAGTCTCTGCAGTAGCACACATTTAGCACCTTCACTGTCACCTTCAACTGGTGGCAGTTCAGCTTGCACATTTTCTTCCTCTGCAGCCTGAGCCACCGAGGACACAGAGGAGAGAGCGACTGCAGGGACTTATCTCTGGCACGCCTCCCGTGAGACCCACATTCCAAACTTTTTTTTACATTGAGTGTTTCTTTGGCTTTAATCACTGAAAAAAAAGTGTTTGTGGGGTAACAGGGAACAGTGAGGAGTCAGTTCCAATAGTTGACGCAACTGCTCTGTCGCCAAATGTTTTTGCCTGGACCTGTTTCAATGACTCAGGTTGCTGCACTTGGCCGTCTCGCTGTCACTCCACGGCCGTTTTTCTTGCTCGATAGTTTCTGGAATTCCTGTCGCGTTTTTTTCAGCTCAAATCCCCCTGGCAGAAACTAATACTAATAGCCTCCGGAAAACAGCTATTCTGGTTTCTGATTTAGTCTACAGCTATAAGGAGTGTTCAAAAGAGAAGTTACAAAATGTCGTAACAATCAAACCAGTTGAAATTTGCATATACCACTTCGCGAAATCCATGCAATGGAAGTATGTGCCGTCACCTCTCCCTAAAAAAATTCAAAGCTGTGCCCGCACCAGCTAAGGTAAGGTTATCGTGTTATCCGAGATCCGATACTCACCGAATTCCTCGAGTACGGAAAAACTATTAACAGTGATGTGAACTGTGAGACATTCCGTAGCCTAGCAAACCCCCTGGAATCCTCTCGGAGGGAGTGATTGTGCTCCACGATAATGCACGCCGATGCGTGTCCGAGGTCACAGAAAGTGTAATGGCCAAGTTCAAGAGGGAGTAGATTGAGCTCCGCGCTGCAGCCAGGACATGTCGCTCTCAGACTTCCATGTGTTTGGTCCGCTAAACAGCACCTCAAAGGGAAGCGCCTCCACTCGGCGGGCGAACTGAAGGACACAGTGGAGGACTGGCTCCTGTCACAGCCACAGAGATTCTGGGAACAGGAGAATCCTTCTGCTCGCGAAATAGTGATGTAGACGTGCTCAGGCTTCTGGTGATTACTTTTGAATAAAGACTTCAATTACATCCACAGCACTGTGTTTCGTTCCATTTCTTTTGGAATCCCCTCATGTATCAGTACTCCGAAAGCCACCAGACAGAAACTTCTGGTACCATTAACTGATTCTCTCTCCCCCCCCCCCTCCCAATCCCCCTCCCGCTGTTCTGTGTGCAAATGGCGCGTAGGAAGATTGGTCGTCGGTAAACCTCTGTATAATCTCTAATTTCTCAAATTTCCTTTTTCTGGTCTTTTGTGAAACGAGTGTGAGAGGAAGTAATACACTACTGGCCATTAAAATTGCTACACCAAGAAGAAATGCAAATGATAAACGGGTATTCATTGGACAAATATATTACACTAGAACTGACATGTGATTACATTTTCACACAATTTGGGTGCATAGATCCTCAGAAATCAGTACCCAGAACAACCACCTCTGGCCGTAATAACGGCCTTGATACGCCTGGGTATTGAGTCAAACAGAGCTTGGATAGCGTGTACAGGTACAGCTACCCATGCAGCTTCAACACGATACCACAGTTCATCAAGAGTAGTGACTGACGTATTGTGACGAGCCAGTTACTCGGCCACCATTGACCAGACGTTTTCAATTGGTGAGAGATCTGGAGAATGTGCTGGCCAGGGCAGCAGTCGAACATTTTCTGTATCCAGAAAGGCCCGTACAGGACTTGCAACATGTGGTCGTGCATTATCCTGCTGAAACGTAGGCTTCGCAGGGATCGAATAAAGGGTAGAGCCACGGGTCGTAACACATCTGAAATGTAACTTCCACCGTTCAAAGTGCCGTCAATGCGAAAAAGAGGTGACCGAGACGTGTAAGCAGTGGCACCCCATACCATCACACCGGGTGATACGCCAGTATGGTGATGCCGAATACTCGCTTCCAATGTGCGTTCACACCATGATGTTGCCAAACACGGATGCTACCATCATGATGCTATAAACAGAACCCGGATTCATCCGAAAAAATGACGTTTTGCCATTCGCGCACCCAGGTTCGTCGTTGAGTACACCATCGCAGGCGCTCCTGTCTGTGATGCAGCATCAAGGGTAACCGCAGCCATGGTCTCCGAGCTGACAGGCCATGCTGCTGCAAACGTCGTCGGACTGTTCGTGCAGATGGTTGTCTTGCAAATGTCCCCATCTGTTGATTCAGGGATCGAGACGTGGCTGCACTATCCGTTACAGCCATGCGGATAAGATGTCTGTCATCTCGACTGCTAATGATACGAGGCCGTTTGGATCCAGCACGGCGTTTCGTATTACCTTCCTGAACCCACCAGTTCCATATTCTGCGAAGAGTCATTGGATCTCGACCAACGCGAGCAGCAATGTCGCAATACGATAAACTGCAATAGCGATGGGCCACAATCCGACCTTTATTAAAGTCGGAAACGTGGTGGTACGCATTTCTCCTCCTTACACGAGGCATCACAACAACGTTTCACCAGGCAACGCCGGTCAACTGCTGTTTGTGTATGAGAAATCGGTAGGAAACTTTCCTCATATCAGCACGTTGTAGGTGTCGCCACCGGCGTCAACTTTGTGTGAAAGCTCTGAAAAGCTAATCATTTGCATAATTCAGCATCTTCTTCCTATCTGTTAAATTTCGCATCTGTAGCACGCCATCTTCGTGGTGTGGCAATTTTAATGGCCAGTAGTGTATGTTGTCCAACTCTTCGCGGAAAGTAATCTCTTGAAAATTCAATAGTGAACCTTTCTGTGATGCGCAAGGCGTCTCTTGCAGTGTATGCCGTTAAAGTTTGTTGAGCATCTCTGTAACGCTCTCGCGCCGACTAAACGATTCCGTAAGGAACCGTCTCACTCTTCGTTGTATCTTTCCTGTCTCTTCTATTAGTCCTACCTGGTACGGGTCTCAGAGTGACGACCGATATTGAAGAACTGACCGACCAAGTGTTTTGTGAGTCACTTATTTCGTGGATGAGTAACATTTCCTTAGGACTCTTCCTGTGAATCTCTGTCTGGCATCTGCTTTTCCTACTGTTTGTTTTACGTGGTCATTCCATTTAAGGTCGTTCTGGATAGTTACTCCTACGTATTTTACTGTAGCTAATGTTTCCAGTAATTTGTCGTAAATGATGTAGCTGTACAGTAGTGGATTGCATCTCCCGTGTGTGGGCAATATTTACACTTACTTACGTTGAAGGTCGACTGCTACTTCCTGCACCACTCATCAGTCCTTTGTGGGTAGGAGGGGGAGATTAGTGTTTACCGTCACGTCGACAACAAGGTCATTAGAGGCGGAGCATAAGCTCGGATTAGGGAAGGTTAGTAAAGGAAATCGGGAGTGCCCTTTCGAAGGAACCAATCCAGATTGCGCCTGAAGCGATCTAGTGAAATCACAGAAAGCCTAAATCAGGATGACTGGACAAGGTTTTGAACCGTTGTCCTCCCTCAGTCCCTCTACAGGTCATTCTGAAAATCGATACTGTCTTCTGGCGCTACTACCTTCTTCCAAACGACCATGTCATTTGCGAGCAACCTTATGGAGCTTCTGACAATGTACTAGATCATTTCTACATATTGTAAACAGTAACAATACTGCCGCATTTTCTTAGCATACTCCTGACATAACCCTTACATCTGTTATTTTGTTCCGATAAGAGAGACGTGTTGAGTTCTCTCTGCAAGGAATTATTGAATCCATTCGCAGATCTTGTTCCATATTTGGTAAACTCTTATTTTTTCGTTAATGGCATTGCGGGAGAGTTTCAAATGCCTTACTGACATTAAGGAACGCAGCGTAGACCTGACCGCCGACATCTGCAGCATGTATTATAATTTTAAAAAATAATTAAAGGAAGGAATGAAAGAAATTGATTGGTAATTGTCCTTTCGCTTGCAATGAAAAGAGAATATTAGTACAATTGCATTATTATGAAATGTTCTGCGTGTACGAAATTGTGCTATTGTTCATTCACTTTACCTTGCGTCGTTTCTTTTTCTTCGTCCATCACCATATATATTTTAATTATATTTCTCGTCTTCTGAAGCTTCTCCTGTTAATTTTAAGAAATATGGCCGTGGACTTCTTTTCCTCAACTTCAGTTGTAGATGCAGGCAGCCGACTCCAGGGAACACCAGTGCTTCTCAAGATGATATAAAATATAAAGGAATTCTTAACTTGGCTCTATTTCACTTTAAGAAAAATACTTAATACTGTTATTAAGTCTTCACTTGTTCAGAAACACATATGATACAAAAGACTCGTAGCCCGTCATACTCGGAGCAGTACAACGCAACAAAACTTCTACATACGAGAGTGTGAAACAAAATCATGTACAAAAATGTGAATGATGTTTTATAGTCATTTGTCTGCGCTTTACTGTGCATTCATAACTAATGTCTTTGCCGACGCTTAAAGTCGGTCTTTGATTATATCGTTATCGCTGTTTCATTTTTTTATAATTTTTAACTTTACCATATCCGGGGGGTCTTTCACATACAAGCACTGTGATTCTCATAGAGGAACAGAGCGAGCTGGGTCACGCGAGATCTCTGTTTGCAGAATCGTAACACGTGAGAGTAAAACATGTTTCATAATTCCACAACAGATTGACATCACCGATATAGGCATACAATTATGTGCATCTGTCTTACGACCTTTCTTTAAAACGTAAATGATCTGCTTTCCAGTCGCTAGAAACCCTTTGTTGCTCCAGCGAACTACGATAAACCGCTCTCAGAAGGGGAGCAATTTTTTACACATGCTCTCTTTAGTATCTTACTGGTACCTCATCTTGTCCTGTTTTTCTGCTATTAAGCGATTGAAGATGATTTTTCTATACAGCGATCACTTACCTGAATATCTGCTACTATTTCGTCGTTCGTACGAAAACTGGAAGGAGAGACCGCTTTGCGACTTTCCACGGTGAAAAATTTCGGAAGACCGAATTTAGTACTTTGGCCACCTCTGTATCGTCTTCCTCTTCGGTACCAGTATGGTCAGTGAATGACTGAATAGATGATTTCTATCCGCTTATTGATTTCACGTAAGATGAAAATCTCTTAGTCTCTTAGTGAGATCGCTTGACAAAATTTTTCTTTCAAAGTTATTGAACGCTTCTCTTATTGCTCTCCTTACGCTAATTTTGGTTCGTTCTGCCCATGTTTGTCAGCTAGGTTATGGCTTCTCTTGAATATGTGATGAAGCTCTCTTTGTTTACCTAGCGGTTTTCTAACAGAACTATTAAACCATTGTGTGTCTTTCCCATTCCTTAACACCTTGCTCGGAACATACTTGTCTAAGGCATGCTGAACAACACTTTGAATCTTTTCCATTCGTGCTCCTACACTTTCGTCTCCGGCACTGAATATTTGATGTTGACTATTCAGATACTCTGCATTTTGTATCCTGTCACTCCTGGTAAGAAAAATATTTTCCTACCTCTATTGACATTCCTTGTAATACCCACAGTTTTATCCTGTTACTCTCGTTAAGCAAAAATATCTTCGTACCTGTACTGACATTCCTTGTAATACATGCATTCCGTCCCAATAGCTAAATGGTCATTGTGATGGACTGCCGTCCTAAAGGTCTCAGGATCGATTCCCAGCTGGGTCGGGAATTTTCTCCGCTCAGGGACTGCGTGTTGTGATGTCTCCATCATCATTTCATCCCCATCCGGCGCGCAGGTCGCCCAATGTGGCGTCGAATGTATTAAGACCTGCACCAAGGTGGCCGGACCTGCCCTGTAAGGGGCCTCCCGGCCAATGCTGCCAAATGTGCATTTCCATAGAGGTTATCTATCACAGCCTTATGATCACTGATACCATCCTCTGTGTTAACTGATTTGAGAGGATCAGGTCTGTTTGTTCCTAGGAGGGCTAATAGGTCACCTTCACAGGAGTACTGGGGTAAAGAGAGCAAGGGTGCATTTTGTTATTGCGGGTTGCACGCATTCAGGGGGAAACTTCTTTGGTTTATGACCTACTCCCCTTAAACTATTGTTCTGATACATGGATTATGAGCCACTTGGGGTTGATATACGATCCCTGGCGATAATCTATCGTTCTGAGAAAGCTCCCCACAATCCACCCCCTCCCACCTCCTTTCACCCCACTGGAAACCACCGACCCTCCCCCTTCCACTCGCCAATACAAGTACACTATCAGGGCTGAGTTATTCAAATAGCCCCTCCCACTCTATCAATTTGATTGACTAACTAATTAAATCAATCAATTAACTAATCCCTCCCCCCCAGTCCCCCTCACCCCCCCCCTCCGCCCCAACTGGAAATTGGCAGGTCTGTATTGGAGAAGAGTGATCTCATGACAGGAGCTAAGGATACACTGCTTATTTATAAAATTCAGTTTTCAGGGGTTGGGCCTCTGTTGCCCATCAATCTTTGCTCTTTGGGAAGATGCATGTCTTGTAAAATACATTGAGAAAAGTAATTAAATCGATTGCTATTTTTATTCCGATAGCCAAAGGAATACCATCAGCATAACTCACCACATGTAACTACACTTCTAAAAGGCTTTTGCACATCAATGACCTGACTACTTTGGCAGGCTGGGCCCTTCGTGTATTCCCACATGCACAGGCCTCACTATGCCAACTCGGACCACTCATACGCTGTCACCTCGACTGCTGCACTGACAGCCACCTCGTGCAATGCACAGACTGGAAGTTCCACTAATCCCCAAACAAAAACTTCAGATTGCGGCAACTCTTTGATATTTGATACATGACAAATTTCTGTCGAAACACATGCTCGCTTACTCGCTCCCCCCCTCCTCCCTCCCTCCCTCGCTCCCACCCTCCCTCCCACAAGTGGATGCTTCCTGTTTGTGTCAGACAATGTATGCAAACACACGCACAGACCAAGATGTCCCCCTCAACACTCCCCTTCCCTGCCCCCCTTGCCTCTTATGCAGATCTAGTAGTCAGTACATTCCTTTGTTCTCGCACCTCCACTGCTGTGGAAGCCTGTACCAGTTGGAACTAAGACATTCAAGAAGAATTAGGTAGCTTCTGTTGTCTGCCACACTAACCCCACCTTTGTCCTGAACAAAGTAGTGGATACTTGTTAAACCTGCAGCTGTGGATGCCCTGGAAATATTCCCTCAATGTATCACATTTATTGACTAATCAATTAAATCGATATCCTTTGTATGTGACCAGTTTTTCCTTGCACTGTTAATGGTGGATTCTATGACTGGTATATCTGGTGGGATTCGACCCTGTAACTGCCCAGTTTTTCCTCTTTCATCCTGTTGGTGGGTACTGGCACAGTTAGCTCATTAGGTAGGAAGCTCATTACATCAGAAGTAGCTGAAAATTTCAAATTTCAGCTCAGTTGCATGCTCTGTCAAACAATTTGCAGGAGGAGTAGGACTGGTTTGTGTTGTCTCAGTACCACTAATGGGAACAATAAATTGACAAGTCATGGATTTGATGTTGCGAATGGGTATTTAAAGCACCATAGAATTCCTAAATTGATTCCCTTCGCTATGTTCAGAAGGAGGAGGATGGATCTACCGTGTGATAGGATAGAGACAAGAATAGCAAATACCTCTGCAAGACAGAGTCGACTACGATGTATTGAGAAGCACTAAACACAACGCACTTAACTACATTCCAGTCTGTAGTAGTAGTAGTAGTAGTAGTTATCACGGCTAGATATCAGACATCATTATCAGTCAAGAATTTCTAAATTTGTTCTCTCCACTACATTTGCAAGGGGGAGGAGGAAGAAGGGCATATTAGGTGATAGGAAGAGACAACAGCAAATACCACTGCAAGACAGAGTCCACTGCAATGTTTTGAGAAGCACACTTAAATCATGATCCAGCCTGTAGCAGTAGTTGTCACGGCTAGATGTTGAAATTGCTTAAACACTCACTCATCCCAAGTGCCCATGTACCAATGTCCACACGCAGTGCGACCATCTTCTTGTACACTGCTAGCGCTGTAAGGTGTCAGGCAAATCCAGCACCTTCCATGAAAACCCTGACATGATAAGCAAATCCAGTAGTATGTCACATAGCTCCGAATAAATCGTGACATTAAATTAACCAAAGTAATACGAGTAACGAGTGAGCAAATGGAATACCACAGACTAACACAAGAATGCCTAAATGCATGTCATACCTTCCCACTGTGAGACAGACGCAGTTCTGAGAGGAGAAACGAGAACAGAAGCCGAGAGCAGAACCGTGTTAAGCTAGAAGGCCTTACGATAAGGGACGGACTGGACACCCGCGTGGCCAGCTAACCACTAGGACTACCCCAGCTGCAAGTTTTAGCGTGAGACTTTTCGCGTCTCTGTTACGTTAGGACCACCCCCCAGCCCATATTAAAAGCTAGAGCCCTCCAGAAGAACAGTATAGATCTTACGATAACACAAAAAGGGCCACACCACCCGCAAGTTTTTAGCGTGAGACTTTTTCGCGTCTCTGTTACGTCAGGATCACCCCCCAGCCCATGTTAAAAGATAGAGCCCTCCAGAAGAGCAGTATAGATCTTACGATAATGCTAAAAGGACCACACCAGCTGCAAGTTTTAGCGTGAGACTTTTTCGCGTCTCTGTTACGTTGCAAACTTTAAAAACATTGCCCCACCACGAAAAGTATTACTTTTCTCATTGGATAGACAGAATTTTTGTAGGCGGAGCTTAAGGTTAACATTGAGACCCTGATTGGTGTGATGAAAACACAGCCAGATAGTTTTTTTTAAACCAACTTCGGTAAATTGTAGTAAGGAGAAGTTAGAAGAGAGTTGCTTCCGAGACGGCGAGATGAGCGGAGCTGTGCTGCCCGCCGCCCCCCTGACGAACACCGACAAGGTAATGAACGCACGCGATGCCGCATAACAGCGCATAAAGCTTCACTCAGAACTGCAGAAGTCTCATCTGTTACACCCCCTTTTTGCGTAATACTAGTGTCGATCGTCAATTAAAGCTCATGGTGTTCACATATGCCACTTGAAGTAAAAATCTGAAACGCGATGATTTTTCTGTTATATAGTTATTGAGAAGCCACATCAGCCACTGTAATTTACGACAAGTTAGATAAGTAATTAAAGATAATTGAGGGTCACTGTAGACCATTTTGATAGTTTTCTCGCTTGTGAAATTTTATTTAAACCTAGATTATAGATGTGATATGGCATAGGTCATCCTTCGATCCATTGTAGAACTTGGAAACCCACTCAGGGAATATTCGTTCACATTTTTGTTGAATGCAGTTGGTTTTTACCATCCTGTATTAAAACATTTCCTTTTATCAATAGTGCAATTTATAAACAATGTTTTGTGAGTAGAATAAAATTTCCAATGGTAAACTTAACTGCTTTTCGACGTTATTTTACCAGCTAACTATAAATAGGAAAACCTTGAACCCCTTCCACTAAATTTAGTTAGTATTAAGATTCTTTTACAGGGAGTGCAGTGGAGCTGACGCTGAAATCATTAAGTAATTGGTTATATCATCGCTAGTCTCACTGAACTCTTCTGAATTCTACATGTCATGTGTGGTCTGACGTCTCCTTACCAGCAACAGGTCCCAGGTTCAAACTAGTCAATTCCCTAAAAAACACGCTCAGAGCGTCGTTGCGCGAAAGTGGTAGGGAGACACGATATAGAACAGACAGACACCACGCAGAATGTTAGAGCGCCAATGATCAGAAGTCAGTGAAAACTGCCGCCATGACTGCATCCGCAGTTGTGGACGCACGTGTGTACCAGATTGCACCATCCCCGGTCATGGAGAGAAAAAAAAAAAAAAAAAAAAAAAAAAAAAAAAAAAAAAAAAAGGGTTCAAACGGCTCTGAGCACTATGAGACACTACTACTGACGTCATTAGTCCCCTAGAACTTAGAACTAGTTAAACCTAACTAACCTAAGGACATCACACACATCCATGCCCGAGGCAGGATTCGATCCTGCGACCGTAGCGGTCTCGCGGTTCCAGACTGCAGCGCCTAGAACCGCACGGCCACTTCGGCCGGCCATGGAGCGCATCCAAGGATAATTGGAGTGGTAGGAATTCAGATATCATCAAAACTTCCAGCGCCAACAACCACTGCATTGAATCTTCTGAATTTTCTATGAAATACATGCAACACATGCGATCACACAGACAATCCAATGCCTACTGCGTACTAGTTCGCTGTTCAGCTATCCAGAGGGCGCCACTACTGGGACTTGCCCCTGCAGCTGTGGGCTAGAACCAACTAGCCAAATGGCCACGACTTTTCTTTTTACCTGCCGATCACAAGAGCCTTAAGCCGGAGATGTCCATTCATTTCTGCCACAGGCTACCTCCGCCATGCCCCCTGCACATCAAACACACTCGTTCTAGAAAACCAGCCACATATTTATCATTGTAATTAACAGTTAAATATTACGATTGTAGCCCCAGTCTGATGACATCTGACAATGAGCAAAGCATCAGAAATACCTCCTCCAGATGGCTGTGTTCTGGAAATATCAATATCTATATCACTCTTACGACTGGCCGTAACTTTCCATGTAAAATCCTCCATTCCCCTTACGGCTATCAGTGCGCTGATATCACAGTCTCCAACGTCAAATCCATACCTCCCTTATGACCGGACATAATCATTTTATATCCACATGTCGCAACAGTGACCACAACTTTAAACCGATCATAAAATTTGTAAGTCTACCAATCACAGAGAATCTATCACACGTCCCCTACTCAGTGTAATACTTCGCCAATAACTGAATGCTGGTGGCACCAAACAATATTGAGCAAAAATCCGCGATGGATCGTCATGTTTCATTCGTTTTTCTTGCGAGTGGCACCAGTGTGTCTGAGGAAGAGAGATGTAATCGTCTAATAAACGACCAGATGTTAAAAGCGCTATCGCAACGAACTTGTAGCTGACACCCTGAATGAAAGGCGGTCTTGATTCTTTCTACAGGCACACACAAGTATCGTTAATGATATCCTTGTTAAAAACTACACATGCTTTATAAATCGATATATGGTATTGCTTCTGATTGAAGTAGTGTTCCACACAAATACCGTGATATGGAATATAGGCGGCGATTGCATGATGTGTATTAACAGACAAAAAGTGTGGATGCATGTCACTAGCGGTCTAAGCTCATAATGAAGTCACACTTATCACCGAGTAGAGGAAGTGATTCGGGTAAAGAACGTGGTGTTAAGCCATCATTTGCATCTCCCTCTGGCCGCTGCTAGATATTACCCACGCTAACAAACAGTTTTTGTAGAATAATCTATCTCGATACCATGTAGACAGTGTAATAGAGGTTCTGCAATACATCCATGGGGTTATAGGCGAGGGAGGATGATGGTTGACTGACAATGATCACATGCAGTAGATGGTGTGCTATATGAGTAATCACTTAAAAATGCAACTCCTCATTGAAATCATAAGAAATGTAAAAATTCTATGACAAATGCACTGGTATTTCAGATATATAGAGTTACACTCTCTGATAGAAATGCTACCTGCAATTTGGAATCACGTCTATTAATTCAAAGACATACATGTCTTGGATCCTATGGAGACGTCTTTTATTGATTACAGGCACTGGTGAATCATATTTGTGGCATGCTAATATCTCGGAATGAGTCACTTTCTCCGAACTTTCTGCTAAGGACACCATACAGCAAAACTCCAGTGTGGTTTTTTAGACAGTTCCTCTGTATCTTATAACTCTTACTCAGTCTCTGCATCGTCATCCCTGCAGCTTCGTCCATGTGATCATTCCAGTTTAAGTCGGAACTCAGCGGATGTCCGAAAGCGCTATATCTAAGACCTCCTACACCCTGTGCAGTAACAGGGAGAGCTGAGTTAATGCGACAGAACCATCTTTCGACCACTCGGTGGAAATGAGGACATGTTGTCCGAGCTCCAGCTCCGCCAACTGTGTACAGTGTGTAAGGCCAGCATGAAATGAAGCTTTCTCCTGCAATATAGGGTAGAAGAAAAGACAGCATCAGCAGTTATAGTGCTGTTTCTCACCGGGAAAATTAAGAAGAATCCACATTATAAAGAAACTAGAAGAAGGCCAAGGATTTTACTACTGCTTTGTAGTCCATCTCCAAACTACTTACAGGTTCAAAGAAGTTCTGCATCCCTCAGGGTAAATTTATGTCTGTCACCCAACATTCTCTCTATTCTAGTTATTTTGTACCATCGAAGAGAGAAAAACTATGAACTACAAAATCTCTGCTAATGACGCCCGGTAGAGAACTCAATAAGACATTATCATGTCTCTCTCTTCTTATGAATCGAAAACAAATACTGTCTGTGTGCTGACATAGAGCATATGTGGTGATGCTATTAAATATTAAGGTATTGTCCATTCGAGCAGGTGGCCAGTGATCAAAGTCACTTTCACCGACCAGTGTAAAACTTCGTCACCTCTACTGTAGGAGGACCATATCCCACAGACTGTCAGTCGCAAGGAGGATCTCTGTGTTGTTCTTTGACGATCAGTTTGATACTTTTTTCCTGCTGTAACACATTGAAACAGTGTCTGACTATAGCTATGTAAATCGCCATACACTTTGTTTTTCTGCCACAACTTCCAAGTCTACGCCAAGTGCTTATCCGACATTAGCATGTTTCAACAGAAAGCTGGACATTGCATGGTGTAAATTATGCTGCTTCCACAACACACGGGATGGTTGAAATAAAAGACAGATTTGGTGTTTCTCATTGGCAAAAAATGTGGAACATATCACAACATATGGAAACTGGAAGAGTTTGTGGCATTGTGGAGCGCTTCCAAGCAGCTCCTCGAAGGCGATGACCTCTAGTTTTAATCTCATCGTTCACAGTGATAGGATAGCAGATATGTAGGTATTGCGTTTCGAAGAGACCAAAAGTATTGATTCCTTATATTGTTCCATGTACGCGATTACTGTTTCAGTTCTAGCCATCCCCGAAAGGTGTTGCTCCTGCTAAGACTTCTTCTATCTCAAACAGTTGGTGCCAGTCAGTCATTACGTGGTAATCAACAGCATACTAGTCGATTGGTGGGATGGAAAGGACACCATCGAAGTACTGTAATAAGCACCACAGTTGATAGTGCAATCCGTTTTAGCGATTTTAACAGATTTTCTGTATTTTCAGTGCCCGTCGGTAATATGACAGCATCTTCCCCGTTTGACTGGAATACTCTCTTTCAAATTATGAAGGTGGCAGGGGTGAAATACAGGAAGAGAAAGGCTATTTACAATTTGTACAGAAACCAGATGGCAGTTATAAGAGTCGAGGGACATGAAAGGGAAGCATTGGTTGGGAAGGGAGTGAGACAGGGCTGAAGTCTCTCCCCGATGTTATTCAATCTGTATATAGAGCAAGCAGTAATGGAAACAAAAGAAAAATTCGGAGTAGGTATTAAAATCCATGTAGAAGAAATAAAAACTTTGAAGTTTTGCCGATGACATTGTAATTCTGTCAGAGACAGCAAAGGACTTGGAAGAGCAGTTGAACGGAATGGACAGTGTCTTGAAAGGAGGATATAAGATGAACATCAACAAAAGCGAAACGAGGAAAATGGAATGTAGTCGAATTAAGTCGAGTGATGCTGAGGGAATTAGATTAGGAAATGAGACACTTAAAGTAGTAAAGGAGTTTTGCTATTTGGGGAGCAAAATAACTGATGATGGTCGAAGTAGAGAGGATATAAAATGTAGACTGGCAATGGCTAGGAAAGCGTTTCTGAAGAAGAGAAATTTGTTAACATCGAGAATAGATTTAAGTGTGAGGAAGTCATTTCTGAAAGTATTTGTATGGAGTGTAGCCATGTATGGAAGTGAAACATGGACGATAAATAGTTTGGACAAGAAGAGAATAGAAGCTTTCGAAATGTGGTGCTACAGAAGAATGCTGAAGATTAGATGGGTGGATCACATAGCTAATGAGGAAGTATTGAATAGGACTGGGGAGAAAAGAAATTTGTGACACAACTTGACCAGAAGAGGGGATCGGTTGGTAGGACATGTTCTGAGGCATCAAGGGATCACCAATTTAGTATTGGACGGCAGCGTGGAGGGTAAAAATCGTAGAGGGATACCAAGAGATGAATACACTAAGCAGATTCAGAAGGATGTAGGTTGCAGTAGGTACTGGGAGATGAAGAAGCTTGCACAGGATAGAGTAGCATGGAGAGCTGCATCAAACCAGTCTCAGGACTGAAGACCACAACAACAACTTCCCTGTTTCTGTATCATCGCTAAACCACCGCTCCACTAACTTGCATGTGCCACATACTAGGTTGCGAATGTGGAATAGATAACTATACAGTACATCCGTCCAAGGTTAATTCTTGAAAACATACACTGAAGTATACCAGACCGCATCCTATACCTATGTAGTTAGGTTATCTACATATTTGTAGCGCTTCATAAAATCCATACAACTACGAAAATTGACGAAAAATGCGTTTAAATTGAGGAAAAATATGCCAAAATTCCAGGAGATTCAGAAGGAATGAGGAAGTACTTGCATGTCTGCTGCTTGGTGCAGGAAAATTCTTGGAAATGAGAATGAGTATGTGCCAGTAAGAGGAAAACGAGAAAAATTTGACATGGAAGGACTAGGAACCAAGGAAACAGTCATTTTCCGTCGACAGCGATAAGGTGGGTAGAATAGAATGTTTAACGTGAATGATCACTAAATGTAGAGTAATAAATTTATAAATGTTGGATCACAAGCCCAGGTGTACCCCCAGTTATCGGCAACCAACTTTATGAAGTGTCCTTAGCTAAACAGCTGCATATATAGCTACAGAATGGATAGCGTATTTGACCCTGTGCAAAACTGTTTAGGCGTTTGAAACCCTAAAATACTGTATTTACAATGTGATTCTCTGTACTCTACACCAATAACAACCATGCGGTGTTAGCTAACAAACAGGTTACAGAACAGTTGATGCATGCTTTTTTAACAATATTCTACTGTATGTCTATTGAAGTAAGAGTGATACATTAAGCTGACTGCTGTCTTTGATGTTTTCCTGGAAAAGAAAACCATTTGCCTCTAAATTTACACAGATCTGAGTTAAAGGTAATAGAAAGTAGTTGGAGTGATCGGTTGAGACGGGTAGTAACGAGGTATGATTTAATTGTAGAATGATGACGCATTCTAGAGAGAGGGAGATGTTGCTGCAGATTGTTTATCACGCATTTAACCATTTCTTTCTGTTGTTGTGTTGTGGTGAATCAGTTGTATGCTACACCTTGAGGTCTACTCATACAAAATAGCGAGTTCTGTGTGTGACTTGGAGCACTATCTAGCTGCAGTCGTTAACAGCAAATGTCTCCAACCACAGTCAGTAGAGGATGTCCAACAGACGTGTGATGAATCGTGCCATCGATGGAAAACCTATTTCAACACCCTCGCCTAGACAAACAAAGATGTATGCGAAATACTCCATTTCTCCGTCACATCTTCGACAGGAATCATACCTGCAGTGAATCTAAGTTAGTGACAGGTATTAGTGAGATACTGCAAACCTCATGTGTACATTTACTTGACAGTTTCTGTTTATGGGGTCAGTGCAGCACAGCTTGTAATTGCACATATCTAACGCCACTGCAACGCGTTTGTTTCCTTGTAAGAGACATTTTTATTGCAAACGTTCATTTTATAGGCTTAATGTGAGCATAGTATAAGTTCTGAACCATAACCGGATGTTAACAGTGGGCGCTATACATCGGCAGAAAGCTATTTCGCGCATGTATCATCAAAGAATCTATGTTTTTCTTTGGTGCAGAAGGAAGTAGTTTTAGCATCTTAAAGTTTGTCACTGTAGTGAGTGGGATAGAAAACTTGCAGGGTGGATATATGTCAGATGTTGGACATGTATGTCCTGAATTAGGGTATTGAGAGCGCTGCACTCTACAGGACCAATATTTCAGGAACTACATGGCTTTAACATTATAGCATTTTTAAGTGCAGAATCATGTACTCTCAGGAGTCCCTGTGTTTATGTTCTACGACCATTTCTCTCTTCCTGATACCTTCTTGGTACTGACCCAGACACTAGAACAATGCTTTAGAATTGAGGGCACAGTTGATTTACGTAAAATGCTTCAAAATCCGCCCATCTAGATCTCTATCATGCATAAACCACAGATTTCTTCTTAACCATCTGTTATATCATCAGTCACAACACTCTCATATCTACCATAAATCAGTAAGGGGTGCTAACCTCCTCGACAATTGCATGTATGGAGATATCTTATGTACTTGGATGGGTGCCCTGAATAAGACTGGTGCAGAACAGCCTTCGCTGCATAGCAGTTACAGACTCAGCTTTTTTTGTTATTTCACAAGACATAGAATGTAGTGGGTACGGTACCCTCCTACTTCTGGTCAGCTGGAAATTAAATCGGCGACAGTGTTGTAGGAATAGTTTGTCAAAGACAATATAAGGGATCTTTCATCTCTAACTTCATCCTAAGATTGTGAGAATACTCTGTGACTCCCATCTACACAGGGAAAGATGGAAAATAGTAATCGTAAATTATGCACTACGATCAAAGTGTTAGAAATATGTAAAAGTAGTCTTCCGTGACTGTTGTCACTGTCAATAAAATCTTCTGGGTTTGGGACCGCATTCTCAACTACAAAATTCCGACGTTTCGGAGACTATTGCAGCAATACACCCTGAGGAAGGCATCTTGCAATAGTCGCCGAATCGTCAGAATTTTATAGTTGACAGTGCGGTCCCAAATCCAGAAGAATTTCATTGCTATAAATAAGTAGACAGCCGGCCGAAGTGGCCGTGCGGTTAAAGGCGCTGCAGTCTGGAACCGCAAGACCGCTACGGTCGCAGGTTCGAATCCTGCCTCGGGCATGGATGTTTGTGATGTCCTTAGGTTAGTTAGGTTTAACTAGTTCTAAGTTCTAGGGGACTAATGACCTCAGCAGTTGAGTCCCATAGTGCTCAGAGCCAAATAAGTAGACAACCAAACTGCATCAGTATGGGACGCTGTCTGGTATACTTTAATGTATATGTTTGAAAATTAAACATGAATGGACGTACTGAGCAGTCATCAAATTATATTCGCAATCTAGTATATTGTACACACAAAGTAGTGGAGGTGTGGTTTAGCGATGACGCAGAAATTGGGAAGCATGCTCTCATGCCATTGGTCGGCATTGGAATTACAGAAAACCTCTTAAAACTGATCACACTATGAACTGTGGCACTTATTACAGTATATTGATGGGGTCTTTTCCATCCCACCTATATGGTACCCTGTTGATTACCACATATTGATGGACAGACGCTACTTATTTGAGGTGGAGAGAATCTTGGTGGAGCAACACCTTCGGGGTTGGCCAGCACTGAAACTGTGATCATGTACACGGATGCAATATAAGGCATCAGTGCTCTTGGTCTCTTCCACACCTGTTACATGATCATTGTGAAATATAAGATCAAATGTTGAGGTCATCACCTTCAGGCCGCTGTTTGGAAACAATCCAAAATGCCACAGTTTCCGTATGTTGTGATGTCTTCCACTTTTTTGTCAATCAGAATCACCACCTCTGTCTTTTATTTCAACCATCCTGTGTGTTGTGGGAGCAGCGCAGTTAACACCATGTGATGTCCAGCTTTCTGTGTGATTCAATGGATCGAAGCCTGTGAGCGTCAGTTTAGCATCTGGCACAGACCTCGATGTCATGGTGGAAAAACCAAATGTATGGTGGTGTACAAAGCTGTAATCATACATTGCTTGGATGTGCTACAGCAGAAAGAAACTATGTATCAAACTGCTTATGAAAGGACAACACAGGGACCCTCTCTTGCGATTAATAGTCTGTGGGGTATGGTCCTCCTGGAGTACAGGTGATGAAACTTTCCACTGGTCTGTGCAAGTCACTTAGATCACTGGCCACCTTTTCCAATGGACCAATGCTTGTATATTTCATAGGATCGCTATACATGCTCGATTTCAGCATTCAGATGGTATTTGTTTTCAGTATACCAGAAGAGAGGTAATGTGTCATCATGTTCCCCACTGGGTAATGTTAGTGGACTTTTTATAATAGTTTATAGGTTTTCTCTGTTGGATGGTACAAAATAACTAGGATAGAGAGAAAGTCTGGGTGACAGATATGAATGCACCTTGAGGGATGTAGATCTCCTTCGGACTGCAGTAGCTTTATTAGCCTGGAGACGCATCCAAATGCAGTAACAAAATCCTCATCCTTTTTCCAGTTCCTGTATGATGTGAAGTCCAATTTTCCTGATTCGCAATACCACTGTAACTGCTTTTATTATCTTTTCTGCTGTGCCGTGTTGCAGGAGAAATCTACGCTTGGCGCTGGTCTTACACAATGTACATCGTTGGCAGAGCTATGACAAAATGTTCTCACTCCCGTGAAGTGGTCAAAATATGGTTTTGTCTCATAAACTCAGCTCATCCTCTTTCTGCATGGCATGCAGAAGGTCTTAAATATAGCGCTCTGTAGCTTCCGCTCATTTCCAACTTAATGTGGAATGATCACATTGACAAAGTTGCCGAGAGGGCGGGGCAGAGCCTGAAGAAGAGTAACAAGATGCAGCGGGACTGTCCAAAACCACGCCAGAATTTTGCTGTATGGGTTCCTTAGCAGATAAGGTCGAGAAAGGTGACTCGTTTCGAGATATGATAGTGCCACAAATATGATTCACCATTGGCTGTAACTATTAAAAGACACCTCCCTAGGATACAACACAAGTATGTGGTTGAACTGACAGACTTGATACCAATCAAAGTCGCATTGGATTTATACCACAAAGCATGACACTACTGATCTTAAAAGCCAGTATTGGTCAAAGAATTTTGTACATTTCTTACGACCTCAAAAGAGCGTAGACTTTTTTAAGCAGTTCCTCATACAGCACACCACCTACTGTATGTTATCATTGTCAATCAGCCTTCACCCTCCGTCGTCTATAGCCTCACAGGTATTTCGCAGGACTTGTGTTACACTGTCTCCATGGTGTAGAGATAGAATGCGATACAAATACTGTTTATTAGCGTGGGTAATATCTAGCAGCGACAAGAAGGAGTTGCAAGCATCGGCTTCATGCCATGTTCCTTAGCCAAATCACTTTCTGAATTCGGTGATACGGCTGATTTTATTATGAGCTTACACCACTGGCTACATGCGCCCACACTTTTGATCTGTTAACATATACTTCGCGATCACCACCTACATTCCACGTTGCAGTATTTTTGTGGGAGACCACTTCATTCGGAAGCAATATCACACCTCGATTTATAAAGCTTGTGTAGTTTTTAACACGGATATCGTTAGCGATACTTGTGTGAGCCGCCTGTAGAACCGAGACCGCCTTTTATTCAGGGTGACAGTAATATGTTTCTTGCGATCGTGTTTTTAACATCTGGTCGCTTATTGGAAGATTAAATGTCTCTTCCTAAGACACACTGGTGGTGCCACTCGCAAGAAAAACAAATGAGGCATGCCTTCCATTGCGGATTTTCGCTCAGTACTGTTTGATGCACCAGCACTCAGTTTTTGACGAAGTATTACACTTAACAGAGGATGTGCAATAGATTCGCTGTGATCGGCAGGCTTATGAAGTTTGTGTTGGTGTGTAAAGCTACTGTGGTCATTGTTTCTGTTGTATCCTACCTACTCATTGAATACGGGGTGCCTAGGAAACCTGCTTTCTTATATCGGTAGAAAACAATTCAAGCAAATCGTATTAAAGAGATTAATTACAGAAAATGTATGACAATACTTAACTTTGAGAAACGCATAGATGCGCTGCAAGTGAAGGGTGACTTGCAAATAAGGTATCTCTTCAGTATACACAATTCCTAATACAAGTGTAGTAATACAGTAGATGCTTCTACCCAGGTCGCTCGACTTGACGCTTCTGTAGAAGGCGCAGAACTGGGCTGTGGCCAGTCGGGTGCAGCGCTTATGTTCTCCTTGCACAGAGGGCGCTGCCGTCGCGTTGTCATCCCAGAGAGGTGTCAGTTCACGTGCAACTGGCTGATGTCTTCTTCACAGCCCTCTTTGCTCTAACGTTTCCGATTTTACGCCGGAACAGTTTCAACACATGCAAAGAAAATTGCTATGTCAGCTCATAAGGGAGGTGTGGATCTGATGTGCGAGCTTGCAGTTTCAGTGCACTGATAGCTGTAAGGGAGATGAAGGATTTTGTGTGGAAAATTATGTCCAGTTGTAAGAGGGATACAGATATTGATATTTCCAGAACTACAACCGTCTGGAGAATGTATTTCCGATGCTTTGCTCTACATCTACATCTACATTTATACTCCGCAAGCCACCCATCGGTGTGTGGCGGAGGGCACTTTACGTGCCACTGTCATTACCTCCCTTTCCTGTTCCAGTCGCGTATGGTTCGCGTGAAGAACGACTGTCTGAAAGCCTCCGTGCGCGCTCTAATCTCTCGAATTTTACATTCGTGATCTCCTCGGGAGGTATAAGTAGGGGGAAGCAGTATATTCGATACCTCATCCAGAAACGCACCCTCTCGAAACCTGGCGAGCAAGCTACACCGCGATGCAGAGCGCCTCTCTTGCAGAGTCTGCCACTTGAGTTTATTAAACATCTCCGTAACGCTATCACGGTTACCAAATAACCCTGTGACGAAACGCGCCGCTCTTCTTTGGATCTTCTCTATCTCCTCCGTCAACCCAATCTGGTACGGATCCCACACTGATGAGCAATACTCAAGCATAGGTCGAACGAGTGTTTTGTAAGCCACCTCCTTTGTTGATGGACTACATTTTCTAAGGACTCTCCCAATGAATCTCAACCTGGTACCCGCCTTACCAACAATTAATTTTATATGATCATTCCACTTCAAATCGTTCCGCATGCATACTCCCAGATATTTTACAGAAGTAACTGCTACCAGTGTTTGTGCCGCTATCATATAATCATACAATAAAGGATCCTTCTTTCTATGTATTCGCAATACATTACATTTGTCTATGTTAAGGGTCAGTTGCCACTCCCTGCACCAAGTGCCTATCCGCTGCAGATCTTCCTGCATTTCGCTACAATTTTCTAATGCTGCAACTTCTCTGTATACTACAGCATCATCCGCGAAAAGCCGCATGGAACTTCCGACACTATCTACTAGGTCATTTATATATATTGTGAAAAGCAATGGCCCCATAACACTCCCCTGTGGCACGCCAGAGGTTACTTTAACGTCTGTAGACGTCTCTCCATTGATAACAACATGCTGTGTTCTGTTTGCTAAAAACTCTTCAATCCAGCCACACAGCTGGTCTGGTATTCCGTAGGCTCTTACTTTGTTTATCGGGCGACAGTGCGGAACTCTTTGTCAAATGTCATTAGATTGGGGCTGCAATCGTAATATTTAATTTTAGTAATAGTGATAAAGTGTGGCTGGTTTCCTAGGACGACACTATCTGCCTTCACGGCACGTGTTAGAGGTAGCATCTGACTGGAATGAATGGGCATTTCTGGCTGAAGACTCTTGCGAGCGGCAGGCACAAAGACAAGTTCTGACTGGCCAATTATTCATTTCTTGCCCACAGCCGCAAGGGCAAGTCCAGGCAGCTGTGCCTTCTGGATAGCTAAACAGCGAACTAGTACTCAGTAGGCATTGGGTTGTCTCTATGATCGCATGTGTTGCATGTATTTCATAGAAAATTCAGAAGATTCAATATAGTGAGTGTTGGCGCTGGAAGTATTGATAGAATCTGAATTCCTACCACTCCAATTATCCCTGGATACTCTCCATGGGCGGGGGTGGTGCAATCTGGTACACAAGTGCGTCCAGTCACGGCTTCAGTTTTCAATGAACTCTGATCATTGGCGCTGGCATTGTACAAGGAGATTGTCGCGCTGTGTGTAGACATTGGTACATGGGCACGTGGGATGAATGAGTGTTTCAGCGATCTCTGACATCTAGCTGTGACAACTACTGCTACAAACTGGATCATGATTTAAGTGTGTTTCTCAAGACATTGCAGTGGACTCTGTCTTGCAGTGGTATTTGCTGTTGTCTCTTCCTATCATGTAGTATGCCCTTCCTCCTCCTCCCCCTTGCAAATGTAGTGGAGAGAACCAATTTAGAAATTCTTGATTGATAATGATCTCTGATATCTAGACACAAAAACTACTACTACCACTATTACTACTACAGACTGGAACGTGGTTTAAGTGTATTGTGTTTAGCACTTCTCAATACGCTGCATTAGACTCTGTGTTGCAGAAGTATTCGTTATTGTTGTCTCTATCCTGTCACACAGTAGACCCTTCCTCCTCCTTCTGAATATAGTGGACAGAATCAGTTTAGGAATTCTATGGTGCTAATCACAACATCAAATTCCTGATTGGTCAATTTATGGTTTACGATGGTACTGTGAGGACACTTACCAGTCCAGCCTTGCCTATAAGGACGAAGCATGCAACTGAACTGAAATTGGAAATTTTCAGCTCCCTATAACGCAATGGATTTACTACCAAATGACAACTTTACCAGTATCCACCAACAGGAGGCAAGGGAGAAAAATCCAGTAACGTTAGGAAACCTGGCGGCTGCGTGGTCGAACCCCACCAAATATACCACTCATAGAGCCAACCAATAGGATACAAGGAAAAACTGGCTGCACACAAAAGGTATCGATTTAATCAACTGGTCAATCAATCTGGTAGACTGGAGGATGATTTCCAAGACACACACAGCTTGGATTTACCAGGTATCCATGACTTTATTCAGGACTAATGTGGGGTTAGTGTTACAGTCGAATGTATTTGTTCCACCCACTCCAGGTTTCCATAGCAGTGAAAGTGTCAGAACAAAGGGCTGTACCAACTACTAACACCAGGTCTGCATGAGTGGTGAGGGGAGCAGGGGAGGGGCTGGAAGGGAGGAAGGGGTGGGGGGACATCTTGGTCTGTGTGTGAGACAGAGAGAGTTAGAGAGAGAGAGAGAGAGAGAGAGAGAGAGAGAGAGAGAGAGTGGATGGGAGGTGAGGGGAGCGAGCATGTGTTTTAACAGAAGTTTGTCAGGTATCAAACGTGAAGTGGGCAGCTCGATGAAGTGGTTGGACTTGGGTGTGCAATGCTCTGTTGTTGGTGCAAAAGATTTTTAATAGTGTAATTGTATGCAGTTAGTTATGTTGATGGTATTCCTTTCACTATCAGAATAAAAAAGCAATCCATTTAATTATTTCTTTTCAATGGATTTTACAAGACCTGCAGCTCCCAAAGAGCAGAGAATGATGAGCAAGAGAGATCAAGCCCAGAAAATTGAATTTTATAAGTAAACTGTATATCCTTTGCTGTGTACTTGAGTTTTGTATCATGAGATCCTTCCTCTCTGGCACAGACCTGCCAATTTCCAGTTGGGAGTGGGGAGGGAGAGGGCTGGGTAATTTCTCAGATTGGGAGGTATTGGTTAATTGACCAAATTGATAGAGTGGGAGGGGGCTATTCAAATAACTCAGGCCAGATATTGTACTTGTATTGCCAAGGGAAAGAGGGGACGGTTGGAGATTTCCAGAGGGTTGGAGGAGGAGGAAGAGGGGGAAGGGGAAGGTGGGAGGGTTTCTCACAAGGACAGATTGTCACCAAAGGGTCATAAATCTACCCCCAGGGCTCTTTATTTTTTTTAGCAGAACAATAGGTTAAGGTTAGCAGAGGGGATCATAAATCAGTCAAGTATGCCCCTGAATGTATGCAACATGCACTAACAAAATGCACCTGTACTCCCTTTATCCCACTACTCACGAGTTGATTTTCTGTCTGCTTGAAGTAATTTTTGGACAAAACATTCGGAATAATGTCATACGAATTCTATCTCTGGGACTAGTTTGGATTGCATGACTCTCCCAATCCACACCTAGCAAGTTGAAGACACCCCCTATAACAACAGCGTGACCAGAAAACCTATTCACAGTATTCTGCAAGTTCTCTCTGAAGCTCTCTGCCAGGACAGGTCCTCATGCAAGTGACTATAAAATCATCCTGCTACCATTTTTCATCCACCTTTGATGCTTAGCTTCTACCAGATTCATATTCGGAATCAGTTATAAAATCGCTAGATATTATCGAATTCCTTACTGCAATAAATACAGAGCCACATTTGGCGTCTAACCTGTCCTCATCTTAATATTCCAAGTCAGCACAGTGGTTGTTTCTCTTCAGTTAAATATTGGAGGTGGGCAACTTCATGTTAACTCTAATATTTCTACTTCTCCTTCACTGCACAAAAAGCCCAGATAATCCGAAAATTTTTAAAACCAAAACGTAACACGACGACCCAAGCACATTTCAAAAACGGTTGTGCATCCCAAGGGGAGCCAGAATCGATTGTGGAAGAGGAAATACAGCAATTAGATTCCTTGCCAATGTGGGGCAGCGTATATAGGCCAGACATGCCACACAGTATAAGAATGCTGTGGCGAACATAAGCGTCATACACGCCTTCGTCAATCGGAAAAGTCGGCAGTTGCGGAACACTATCTGAATTTAGGACATCGGGTGATTTATGAAAATACGGAAGTTTTATCCCCAGCATCATCTTTCTGGGCCGGCCGAAGTGGCCGAGCGGTTCTAGGCGCTACAGTCTGGAACCGCGCGACCACTACGGCCGCAGGTTCGAATCCTGCCTCGGGCTTGGATGTGTATGATGTCCTTAGGTTAGTTAGGATTAAGTAGTTCTAAGTTCTAGGGGACTGATGACCCGAGCAGTTAAGTCCCATAGTGCTCAGAGCCATTTGAACCATCTTTCTGGGATTGCGTCATTGAGGAAGCAATACATATCCGTACAGCTGATAATCTCATCAACGAGGATACGGGATTTCAACTGAGCACAGCCGGGAACCCTGCATTGGCTGCTATTAAATCACGACTCGAAAAATCCAGATTCTTCGATAACAGTCCCGTCATAACATTGGTCTAGTACGGCCGTTGGTGAGTAACGTCTGGCCGCACTGTTGGCAAACGCAGCGTACAACGCACGCGCAGGAGAGCCGCTCTGCGATTTTCGGCAGGAGTTTGAATATGGCACCATCTAACTGCAAATCATTGCGCATGCGTGATTTCTGCGCCTGCGCATTCTTAGCGCGCGTTCTAGAAACGGGGCGTCCACGTGCGGATACCGTCAGTCGTACCTAGCCACCAGCAAGGTTGACCACCTGAAGATGTCGGACAGTTGCTCCGAGGAAATACTGTGGAATTTGCACAACGTCATCCGGCGGCTAACCCGTGAAGACTATTTACAACATATCCGCCAGGAAAGCTTGAAACGTCACAAATAGAACCGTATTTGAGAATCGACTTTTGAGTGTTTACATGACAAATCACAAGCGGTATTGGGAAATCGGTTTACGAAATCCGGTTTTGAGAGCAGCATGTAAACGTAGTGACGATGTTTCCATTACTTTCCTATCCATCGATTTAAGGGAATAGTGTTCCCTCACTTAAATATTTGGCCCTGTGACCCTGTTATAGTCGTGTGCACGCAAGAACGCGGTTGCAAGGGCGATGCATAGTAGTGAGTGCGGTGTACCACGTGACGCTTTAGCCAGTAGCATCGTCCTGCCGCGTCTGTCCATAGTCTGTAGCAAGTACAGCAGCGTAGAACATGTAGTGTTTATTTTATTGTTACAACGAAGATAAAAAGTCAGTCATCAGGTGCACAGGAAGACCTTTATTTGGTTCACAGTTTAAACTGTCGTCTTCAGAGGTGAAATTGGCTTAAATCATTGGTAAGTCAATGTCAAAATAAGAATCGGGCGTCCATTGCCAGAGAATCAGCAAAATATGGCGACTGCGTTAAAAAATATATATGATATGTGCGATGAGTAGCAAACAGTTAACTGCAGATCTGACATCGTACATAGTTTTTTTGTTTGTTTTTGTTTTTTGTTTTTTTTTCGTTCCATAGATCCATGCTGAGGAGATCCTCATGGATGTGGACCATGTCAATTTATTTTTTTTAAGCTGAAATAACAATACTAATAGTATGAATATATACAATACATCATTTGTTTCTATTAAGAAATTCGTCAATGGAGTAGAAGGAGTTGGCCACTAGTAAGTCTTTCAGGCTCCTTTTAAACTGAGCTTTATTTGTAACTAAATTTTTTATGTTTACTGGCAAATTATTGAAGATGTGTATTCCTGAGTAGTGGACCCCTTTTTTGAACTAAAGTAAGTGCTTTTAAGTCCTTGTGCAGATCATTTTTGTTCCTGGTATTGTATGTATGAACTGAGCTGTTTGTTGGAAAAATATTATTTAGGACGAATTTCATTAATGAGTAAATATACTGAGAGGCAGTAGTTAGTATACCCAGTTCTTTGAAGAGGTTTCTACAGGACGTCCGTGAATTTACTCCACAAATAATATGTATTACACGCTTTTGGACTCTGAAAACTTTTGTTTGACTTGAAGAGTTACCCCAAAATATTATACCATATGACATTATGGAATGAAAGTAGGCAAAGTATGCAAGCTTTTTCATTTTTATGTCACCTATGTCTGCTAACACTCGAATTGCAAATACAGATTTGTTAAGGCATTTCTGCAGTTCTGTGGTGTGCTCTTCCCAACTGAATTTATTATCAAGTTGTAATCCCGGGAATTTAAGACTGTCAACCTCTTCTATCTGCTCTTCTTCATATTTTATGCATATGCTGGGTGGAAACCTCTTACAGGTTCTGAATTGCATATAGTGAGTCTTTTCGAAGTTTAATGTCAGTGAGTTGGCTTTAAACCATTTATTAATGTCCATGAAAATATCATTAACAGATCTTTCTAGAACTACACTTGATATTCTATTTATTGCAATACTTGTGTCATCTGCAAACAAAACGAACTCTGCTTCTGGCAGTGTAACTGATGAGAGATCATTAATGTACACAAGAAAAAGCAATGGCCCTAAGATGGATCCTTGTGGGACACCACATGTAATTTCTTCCCATTCTGATGATGACTGATGACTTAATTCACTAGTCCCTTGCACTGACACCCTTTGTTTCCTGTTAGTGAGGTATGACTTGAACCATTTTGCAGCACTGCCCGTGACACCATAGAATTCTAATTTACTTAAAAGGATGTTGTGGTTCACACAATCAAATGCGTTTGACAAATCACAGAAAATACCTGCTGCTTGTAATTTGTTATTTAATGAATTAAGTACATTTTCACTGTAGGTGTAAATAGCCTTCTCGATATCAGAACCCTTCAAAAATCCAAACTGTGTTCTTGATAATATGTTATTTGTGGTCAGATGGTTGAGCAGCTGCCTGTACATTACTTTTTCTAAAATTTTTGAGAATGCTGGCAAAAGTGAAATCGGTCTGTAGTTTGATGGTATCTCTTTATCCCCTTTCTTGAATAGAGGCTTAACATCTGCATATTTTAACCAGTCAGGAAATGTCCCAGTTATAATTGACTGGTTACACAAGTAACTTAGAATTGTACTAAACTCACAAGAACATGCCTTAATTAACTTTGTTGATATTTCATCGTACCCACTAGAATGCTTTGTTTTTAAAGATTTTATTATGGAAGTTATTTCTTTTGGTGAAGAGAGTGATATATTCATGTACTTGAAGCTATTTGTGAAGGCTAGTTTCAGATATTCAGGGTCATTATTTACTGATCCTGAAAGTCCCATTCTATTAGTAACAGATATGAAGTACTTGTTAAATAGATTTGCCACACTATGCCCATCAGTTACTAATGTGTCATCTACTCTTAGTGCTATTTGCTCCTGTTCCTTTCTGGTTCTACCAGTCTGCTCTTTCACTATATCCCATATTGTTTTTATTTTGTTTCCTGACATTGCTATCTTCTTCTCGTAGTGGATTTGTTTAGACGTCTGAATTACTTTTTTTAATGTTTTACAGTATTCCTTGTATTTAGCTAAATCATCAGCATTGGAGCTATTCTTGGTCGACAGATACATTTTCCTCTTTGCCTTACAGGAAATCTTTATTCCTTGTGTAATCCATGGTTTTATTATAGACTTCTGTTTAATTTGAGTAACTTTTACAGGAAAACAGTTCTCAAACATAGTACTGACATTGTTCATGAATGTGTTATATTTTTCATTCATGTCATGAGCACTATAAACATCTTTCCAGTTCATATCTTTGAGCAGTTTTCTAAAACACTCAATTTTTGGTTGATCGACTACTCTCCTGTACTCAGATTTAGCAGTCTTGATAATCTGCTTAGAATTTACATTTAAAACAAGGAGCAGCATGTCATGATCTGATAGTCCATTTATAACAGGTTTTATGATATGATTTTGTTCCTTTGATTTGTCTATAAAAATATTATCAGTGGCTGTCCTTGAGGATTTAGTGATCCTAGTTGGAAAGTTTACAGTGTGAGTTAGATTGAAAGACAACATTACTAACTGCAGTGAATGTTTACTGGAAGATTGCATTAGAAAATCTGTATTAAAGTCACCAGCAATCAAAATTTCTTTGTTTCTTCCTGTTAAATAACCCAAAAGAGCTTCTAGATGATCTAAGAATAGATTATAATTTCCTGCAGGTGCTCGGTAAATAGTTATTATTATATAGGATCTGTTATGGAACTCTACTTCTGTTGCACATGCTTCTAGATGCTGCTCTAAACAGAGTTTATTAATGTCAATGTTCTTGAATTTATGGCAGTTTTTGATAAATGTGGCAGAAGTAGGAAGCTAGCTTAAATCCTGAAATGTCTAACATATCTATATCAGTGGTCACTTGATGTTCAGAGAGGCAGATTATGTCAATTTGGTCAGATGAATTCAGTTGGTCGATACAAATGAGTAGTTCATCAACTTTATTTCTAAGTCCCGGAATGTTCTGTTGTAATAAAGATAACTGATACTGCATACTAATGGGATTGTAACTGCTTTGGCGAAGATGAACTGGCAGTTTCTGATTACTTTCTGTTAAACACTGTTTAAATGGAGGCTGTATGGTAAAATCTGACTCTTGTTCATCTGTTTTCTAAAACTGAGTGTGTCTGCCAATCTCTCTTAAAACTCGTTTTCTTTCCCCCTTCCCTATCCTAAAAAAGGCATCCCTCTGACACCTGTGACCACTGGTATTTTACCACTTGTGCCAGTGTCCCCCCTTAAGTTTTCTGCAATCAACCCAGACAGTTTTCCCTTCCCTTTCCTATTGAGGTGAAGGCCATGCCTAGTGTAGTCCCGCCTATCGATAGCATCCACAGGAATCAAACCAATATGGGACCCTATATCCGTCCTAAGCAGCCACTCCAACTCCAAGTTCACCCTCCCTACGGAAGATTTCAAATGAGGCCGATCATGGCGTCTCAACACTGACACAAATCCCACACTCGTACGCTTCGTTGCTGATGCTATCTTCACCAGGTCACTCTCTATGGAATATTCAGAGTCTCTGTCAATGCTATTTCCCGGACCACCCACTATAACCACGGTATCCTCCTTTGTGAAATCCTTGCATAAAGCACCTACATCCTCTGTTATCTGACCCAGATCTGCACTAGGCTTGAAAAAGTTTGTGACCTGGCACTCTGGACCTAGGTTTTCCTGCGGTAGTTGGCCAACACCTCTACCATGGGAACTACCTAACAACAGAACTTTCTTTCTCTTTACAAATTTCCCTACCTTTTTCAAGTCCTTGAAAGCTTGTTGTGCCCTTTCTACAGCTTTAGCTACAAGAGGCCCATCAGATTCTGACTGAGGCAACAGGTCAAATCTATTTTCAATATTTATGACAAAGCTGTCTGATGCTCTCCTTTGCCTGTTCCCCCTAATACGTGTTGCCACTTCACACCTCTATTCACCCTTCTCCCTCTTTAACCTGTCCAGATCCTCCCTTGCCTTGTCTAGGTCAGCTTGAAGAGCTGCAATTTTCCCTTCCTGTTCCAGTATTTTCCTATCTCTACTGCAGATCCTACAATACCACTGATGAGCCTCATTTATGTCCCCATTTCCCACGCCACTACATTCGCCCCAATGAAAGAAACTACAGCACCCATCACACCATACCCCGGATCTAACGATCCTACGCCATGTCGCACACTTCTCACCCATGGTAAAAACAGAAATCGTACATGCTGATTTAAATAGTGACTAAAACGTAAACAAAGGACCCTAGAAACTATTCAGGCAGATATAAATAAATTGAAAGAGTACTGAATAAAAAAACTGGTGATTACATATAACTCACTGTATACTTACGATACGCGCGCGTGAAATTAAGCCTAAAATCCGTGCTATAGGCGCGAGAAGGAAAATAAACTTCTTACCCCGTTTAATCTTCTTTAACACTTCACGATAGTCAACCAACATAATGTACCAAAGGACACTGCAGTCAGATTCAAGATGTCAGTTTAAACTGTCGAAACCCGTAAAGCAGGCTGTTCCAACCGAGCTCCATGGAGCCGGAGCGCTCCGGAGCGCTCACTGCGGCAGCTCGGAGCCGGCGTGGAGGGGGAAAGCGTACTCACTGCCCCCTGGCCGCATGCAGCCGCAACTGACGCAATAATCCGTGTTCAATGACAGCTATGACTAACCGCGGGAGCCCTCTACCTCTATTGGAGCATACCTTTCTATTCACTGTGAGGGATGGTCGTCCGCAGTGTCTTGTATGTTATAAAGTATTTAATTCTGCGAAGAGGTACAATATACAACGACATTATACACGTCTTCACGCAGCGCACTACGATCAGTTAGAAGGCGTTGCACGCAGAGAACTGGTAGCCAGGCTTAAGAACGACATACCAGGAGACGTAAGTTTAAAAACGGTTTCGTAATACGGAGGGTATCAAAACAAGCAACATAATTCGTGTTCTGTAATGCGTTTATAATTTTCAGGTGAACGAGAGCGGAGAAAACACTACTGAATCTGCAATTCAAGCAAGCTACAGGGTCGCTCACATCATTGCGACAAGTGGCAAGCCGTTTTCGGCGGGACCACTCGTAAAATCGTGAATGACAGCAGTTGTAGAATGTTTGTTTTCAAGGGAGGTGCAGGTAAAGCAAACAATGTCTCATCGAATCCTGGACATGGTAGTGGATTTAGAGACACAGCTCACGAAAAAGGCGCAGAGCTTTGTTGCATTTTCGCTAGCGCTTGACGAAAGCACCGCACATGCTGGGCTTGCAGTCTTTATTTATTTCCTGAACATCGTATTTCCTGGTGTAGCATGTCACCTCGTCTTAGCAGCTAAGAGTATGAGGCTGTCGATCTTGTAAGACGCAGCTGGCACATCAAAACGCTTGCCTTGCCGCCTGCCTCAGCCAGCGGTGCCACGTGCCGGCCTACTTGACTGGTCACAGCGAGCGACGCGGCTCCCTGGAGCAGGGAGCTTTCCGCGGCTCACAAGGGAGCCGACGAGCTGGAACAGCCTGCCGGTAAAGTTTTCTTGTACAGCTTACGGCTGACCTTTTATCTTTGTTGAAATATTCTGCAGCTGCTGAACTTCAGCTATGAACAAAATCTTTTTATTGTTAATTTCGGTTATTTTGAAGCTACTTAGGGCTGTAGTGTTCATTACTGGTGTAATAAAGCAAACACGACAACTATCATAGCCGGCCGATGTGGCCGAGCGGTTCTAGGCGCTTCAGTCTGGAACCGCGCGACCGCTACGGTCGCAGGTTCGAATCCTGCGTCGGGCATGGATGTGTGTGATGTCCTTAGGTTAGTTAGGTTTCAGTAGTTCTAAGTTCTAGGGAACTGATGACCTCAGATGTTAAGTCCCATAGTGCTCAGAGCCATTTGAACCATTTTTTTGAACAACTATCACATTAACAAGTCTCTGAAAATTTTCCAAGAATACACGTTGTTCCAAGGAGAGTCAAAAGTAGAAACGCTGGTCGAAAGTGACGATTACCCCTGCGTTGCCTATTGCCAGGGTAGGCAACGTTGGAGCGTGTGGCGTGCGACGGAGAGAAACAGCATACTGTCCACGCCGCGAAGTACGCTCCGCGCCTCTCTGCACAGCCGCCCTGTTTGTTGCTTTCACACCACTACAGTGTACGGCGGGCACGGTGCCAGCAGACATAGCTTAGCGCTGGCTGCGCCCACTGTTTGTTGGCGAGGCGTGCGCCGACTCACCGCACACCACCTGCATACCGAGAAGGTCCCCTCCTTCCGCATCTAAGTCACGGCGGCCGAGTCACATCCAGGTTTAATCCTGAGCCGCTGGCTACCGTGCCTGCATCCAGCACACGCGGCTATAGCTGAACGTGGGGTTTTAAACTCTTCTCCTGCTTCAACACATTCATTGCGTGCCGTGTAGCTTAGCAGGCTCCTTGCAACCAGATGTGGATCCGGCGGGGTTCGTTGAGGGGGAGGGGGGGGGGGGTGAAGGTTACGAACACTCCCCTCTCTCCCCTTTAAATGTTACTAAAAGTGTTATACGGGGTGGGACAAATAAGAGTGGCTCGTAGAACAGCGTTTCGGGGTACAAAGAAACACAGCAGAGGAAAGGAAATACAGTACTAACCCGACTATAGGAGATGTTGAAAGTGACTACCATTCTTTAAAGTCAGTACCGCCATTAGACTGTTGTTTATTTACAATGTTACATTTACACTTACACAATCTTGATATCGACTTCAAAGTGCCATTATCAAGTGTTTGAAGTGTGCCTAAGATGACATACTGTCGTATTAAAATACACAGTTGACTCTTAGACAAGCTGGTGTACTCAGTAATGAAATAAAGCAGTAGGCTCTGCCAGAAATATCGAATCTTAGACAATGTGTCTAATAGTGTATTTTAATACGACAGTATGCCATCTTAGGCAATTTATAACACTTAAAACACTTGGTATAAGCACTTTGAAGCCGAAATCGTGATTGTGTAAGTGTAAATGTAACACTGTAAGTAAACAACAGTCTAATGGCGGTACTGGCTTTAAACAATTATATTATGACTGTAGCCCCGCATTATGAAAAAATGACCACCATTCTTTTCTGGCACTTTTGGACCTTGGTCAGCTAGTTGCTGAAGGAGGATCGAAGCTGAACAGCTAGAATTGTTGCAGTCTCATCCGAAATGTTCTGCTGCACTTCTTGAAGACTATGAGGGTTGTTACGATACACATTAGACTTGAGGGCTCCCCACACAAAGTAAAGGCACTCTGACAGATCAGGTGACCTGGGTGGCCAGCTATGGCCGCGACCAGATTGACTCCTGCTAACAACTATGTCAGGCATCAAGATTGTGTAAATGTGCTCCAAGATTCGGCCGGCTCTATGGCCTGTTGTTCCATCCTGTTGGTTTTTCCTCTCCGTTAATGCTGCCACAAATGGTTTCAAAGTGTTGCAATGTAACGTATCGAAGTCTGCGTCTGAAGAAGGAAGATGGGACCAACAATGAGGCGTGCAGGCACTGCATACTAAACCCCAACCATCTGATCATGCAATGGTGTTCCACGGAAGTTATGCGGATTCTCCGCTGTTCAGAACCTGCGATTGTGTGAGTTGACATAGCCACTCAGATGAAACCAGACTTCATCAGATATAAAGAACAGATCCGTGTCCAAGCCATTCACTGTTATGAGGAGTGAACAGCCTCTCACAAAATGGAGGCGCTGAGCAGCGTCTGCTCGTTTGAATGCGTGAACGACAGACACTCGGTAGAGATGCATGTCTAGCTCCAGGCGGAGTATTCGTCTGCATGAGCGACAGAAAATGTCGGTCTCTTGCGACAAGGCGTCGGGTTTATTTGGTAGGACTCTGAAGCATTTTCTTGTGAATTGCAGTCACATTTTCTGGTGTGCGCGCACGTTTCGGAATGTTTTTTAACTTGTTTAAAGCAGATCCAGTCAGATGGCATTTTCGTACTAAGCGTTGCATGGCATTCTTGCTGACATTAAACTTCTCGGCCAACAACTGACCACACGACTTCCACGACTTCGTTGTCACGTAACTTTTCATAACGAAAACCCGCTGCTCCTTCTAGAGTACCACCGTGCCCTTCGCACTCTTCCACTCACACTGACACAACCCGCACTACGATCTGAACCAGTGCGGATTACGTGGCGGGCGTACACGTGGTGTGTGCTTCACGGGGTGTCGTTATGTGCATATATTGACGTCCAATCGTATCCACTCTTCCAGGCCACTTATAGTTTCCTCACCCTGTATTTTTACATACACAATCTGATCGCCGGCCGCTGTGGCCGAGCGGTTCTAGGCGCTTTAGTCCGGAACCGCGCTGCTTCTACGTTTGCAGCGGGTTCGAATCCTGCCTCGGGCATGGATGTGTGTGATGTCCTTAGGTTAGTTATGTTTAAGTAGTTCTAAGTCTAGGGGACTGATGACCTCAGACGTTAAGTCCCATATTGCTTAGAGCCATTTGAACCATTTTTTAACAATCTGATCAAAACTATTCGGACATTTCTGCGTATTGCGTAAAGGCCCACTAAATGTGACTAGAGGCGAACCTATCTATATCCGGATCCCACTCGAGGTACTGCCGGGTCTCGGTACTGACGAGTCCCTTCCATTTGGCTCGGTCCTCCCACCACTTTCCTTCCTCCACTTGCTGACAGGTCACACCTCTCCTTTCCACAGATATTCTCACTCCCATTTTCCATCGTGTTCTTGGGCGCCCTCTAGGTCTTTTTCCATCCATCTTTAGTTCTTCTGCCCATGCGTCCTCTTAACATGCCCACACCATCTTAATCTCTTTTTTTCGGTTTCTTCTCTCATACTTTCTTGTTTAAAGTCCTTTCTAATCTCTACATTCCTTACTCTGTCCATTTTTGTTTTTCCATTAACTGCTCTGAGAAATTTCATTTCCCCTGCTTGCAGTCTGCTCCAGTCCCTTTCTGTCATTGTCCATGTTTCTCCACCATAGGTGACAATAGGGAATTAATAATTCTTATACATAAGGAGTTCTGCTTTTTCTGAAACTTCGTTATTCCAAATCAGGTGTTTTATTGTTTGGGTAGAAATTGCCTCCCATCTGTAACCTCCTATTAATTTCGTTGGTTATTCTTCCATCCCTAGATATTTCACTCCCTAAATAAGTTAAACTTTCTACCACTTTGAGGGGTTATCCATTCAAGGTAATATATCCATTGATCCCTTTCTCTTCCAAATATCGTTACTTCACTCTTATCTTTATTTATTTTTAATTCATACCTTTTCATCATTTCCTTCTACGCTTCGAGCTGTAACTGAGACGAACCTACCAGTTTAAAAGGTGGAGGTGAGTATTCTGTTGTCAGTAGAGAAGCAACAGCACCAGTTAGGGTCGGTGAGGAGAGCTCAGCGACTTTGCACGTGGACTTGTCATTGGATGTCACCTGAGTAAAAAATCCAGCAGCGACATTTCAGCCTTTCTAAAGCTGCCCAATCGTATGTTGGTGTTGTCATTGTAGAGTGTAAACGGGAAGGGGAAACCACGACTAAACCATGACCAGGAAGATCTCACGTACTGACAGAGAGTTACTGTCGAGCGTTGCGGAAGGTATTTGTAAAAAATCGCATGAAGTCGGCGGAACGTATCACTCGCGGGTTCCAGAGTGGTACCAGCAGTCCAGTTAGCACAATGACTGTATGTAGCGATTTAAGGAGAATGGAGTACAACAGTCGAGTAGCGCCTCATATTTACATAGCCAGGGCTAAGGGACGCTAGAGGTGGTGTAAGAGTGACGCCAGAGGGCAGTGGATTACTGGAAACGAGTGATTTGGAGTGCTGAGTCACACTATGCCATGTGGCAGTCCGATGGAAGGGTTTGGGTTTGGCGGATTCCTGGAGCACGTTCCCTGTCTTCGTGCGGAGTGCCATCAGTGATGGACAGAGGAGGAGGTATTACGGTATGGTGACGTTTTTCGTGTTTTGGGGTGTAGTCTTCTTATTGTGGAATCTAAATTTTACTGCATTTTGTATAGAGTACAGTAGAGGAACAATTCAGAGACAATGATTCTATCACATGATGGTCGACCATGTCATGTAGCAGCATCTGTAAGGCAATGGTTGACAGAACATAATTCCTTAAATGGACTGACCTGCCCAGTGCCTCGACCTGAACCCAATGGAACACCTTTGGGATCAGTTGGAACGTCTTAGCTCCACATCACAGCGTCCGACAACACTACATTGCCTGGAAATTTGTGGTAAGGCCTTATGGGACCAAACTGTTGAGGTCATCGGTCCCTAGGCTTACACACTACTTAATCTAACTTAAACTAACTTACGGTAAGGACGACACACACACCCATGCCCGAGGGAGGACTCGAACCTGCGACGGGGGGACCCATGCGGACCGTGACAAGACGCCTCAGACCGCGCGGCTACTTTCCCCTTTTTTGGCTCTTGGAGAAGAAAGAGCTGACTGTCCTCCACAGATACTCAGACATCATCAGAGTTCCGGTGCTCATTTTGATTTTAGGTCGTGTATGACGTTGCAAAAGTTGTGAGAGTTTGTTGCTGTCATACACTGCGCAACACAGTTAAAGGATCAGTTTTCAAGACCTCATAACTGCCTGCTATTGCGACACGTAAGTTTGAATTTTGGCTCAAAGTTATGTGTAACTCACCTCTGTAATGATGCAAAAGCGTGGGGCTCTGGAACGTCACCCTTGGGCTCAGAGACGCTTCAAGTAGCAAGGTGTCGTCATTTGAGGCAAAAGACCACAGCTCAGTAGATCATAGAGGTGAAAGGTTGGCTTCCCCCATGCTAATGTCCACTTGTAAGTGTGTGGGTACTTTGATCATGTAGTGTACACCTGTTTCCAAATTTCTCGGCTAACATTCGGAAAATAAAGTAGCATGAAAACTAAGAGTCTCGAAAATGGAGAGGAATTCTAAGAACTACAAGTTATGTTTAACACAGGATACTTTCCAGTTTTTGGGTTGGGCGCTAGTCTGTTTCGATGCACTTGAGTCCTGATCGGCTGCAGAGAACACTCGACCAGGAAGAGGCGCCCATTCAGTCTGCCAATACCTGCTACCAACAAAAAGTCCGACGCAGTCTGTAGTTCACTGCTGGAACCGGTAAAACAGTGGAAGTTAAGCGAAACAGGACAGAAAGGGAAAGACCGTGCAATACGGGGAAAAAAAGACTGATTTTCTGGAAGCGATGTAGGAGGAAGAGGAGACTAGTGTTTAACGCCCTGTCGACAAAGAAGTCATTAAAGACAGAGCACAAGCTCAGCTAAGGAAAGGATGGAGAAAGAAAGCGGCCGTGCGCTTTGAAAGGAACCATCCCGGCATTTGCCTGAAGCGATTTAGGGAAATCACGGAAAACCTAAATCTGGAAGACATCAGACTTCGATATATGATGCCACCCACTAGGGCTTCCAGAAAGCAACTGAAGATCATGGAGGACAAGCGAGAAAAAATATGGCCGGAGTTCTATGGCATCGAAGCAATGACGAACCGCTCATGGATAGCACCAAACTTCGAACAGCGACATGTAACTAGACTTTCTATTCAAGGCTTTCATCATCTAATCTGCAAAAACAAAACTTATCACGACCCAACCACAACATGTGTATGTGAACGATATCACATAGAACTGTGCAGTAAAAGAGTGAAATCGATAAATGAATATGCAAAAATGTAAAATGTAAATGTAAAATGTTAAGCAAAGTAACTGTATTGGCTATTTGGCTGCAATTTTATTAAATTAAAAATCTGGATAGCCGGACGCGGGCTTGAACCGTCGTCCTCCAGAATGCGAGTCCAGTGTGCTAAACATTGCGCCACCTCGCTCGGTGGAAGCAAAGTGGAAACGACTGAAAGAAACAGCATTTACAAGTTTACATAGTCATATTCTGCAGACTGGTGTTCATAACCGCAGCGGTAAGCGAAATACTGATAACAGAGGGTCTCATTTCGATATTACGTCGTGTAAATTATGGCGTTGCAAAAGTTATGCGAGTTTGTTGCTGTTATACACTGCAGAACACAGTTAAAGAATCAGCTTTTTATTTTAACCCCGTAATTGCCTGCCATTGCGACACACAAGTTTGAAATTCGACTCAAAGTTGTCTACAACTCACCTCTGTAATTTTACAGAAGCGTGGCGTCCTGGAACGTCATCCATGGGCTCGACGACGCTTCAGATAGCAAGGTGTCGTCATGTGCGAAAAAAGGCCACAGCTGAGAAGTTCATGTGAGCTGTAATGTGCGTTAATGATGTCACATTGGCGCCAAATTTCGCCAAAATTCTGCCTAACGCCATTGTGGACGTGTCACACGATGGGTTGGTGGGTAAGCACACTCCCCTCCTACCCACATTTCACACCACCTTTTGACGCCTCTTCCATGTAGGTCATAACCGCGACACCCGGCGTTGAAATCACGCGGCTGTCTTATGGGTGGCCCAGGAAAACATTTCAGACACACCACCGCTCAGAATCGAAATGAAAAGGCCTTAAGTCGTGGGAAAAAGGGCGTCAATGAAACCAGTGATTCCCTAGGGGCACGGATTCCCACACATTTCACGGTCGGAAACGACAATTCGTAGTGCCATGAGCAACAGGTTCTTGACAACGTCCGACACTGCTGCCAACCCCTGGGCGTTTTCAACTCCACACTAAGTGCATCGTGGGCTGCAGCCTAATTAAACGTGATCTGACCCCTTTGGAGTGCAGTGTGACCGCAATTTTTGCTCTGATACACAGGATGGAACCACTATGGACTGCCCGAAACCATTCGACGAAATTTGTGATCCGAAGCAGCAAAGGATGTTTGTTTGTTCAGCTGTCCTGTTTCGAGTTCTCCTGTGGCAGGTTTATGGGGGAGGGCGGGGGTTGCAACGTTAACATATGAGTGAATGACACGGCAAATGATCCCAATTCGGCAACAATCACCTACCCACCGTCGTTGAGCACGTTAAAAATAAAAATATATACCTGTCCGAAACTTTGACACTAATTCAACCTCGCGGCTGCTGTAGCACATGAGGGTTAGACAAACCGTTCGACGGGTGTCGAAACCGAGCTCTGACAGGTATATTTTTAACATACTCGACAAAGGTGAGTGTGTGAAACCGAGGGTGTTTAGCCGCTTTATTCATGTACTTGTTAATGTTGACCCTCCCTGGCCCCCTCCCGATCACGCCACAGGAGGGATAGAAACACGTAAACACCCTCTGCTGCTTTGGATAACGTTCAGATTTCGTCTAATGGTTTTCA
Organism: Schistocerca piceifrons; assembly: GCF_021461385.2. Classification (NCBI taxonomy): domain Eukaryota; kingdom Metazoa; phylum Arthropoda; class Insecta; order Orthoptera; family Acrididae; genus Schistocerca; species Schistocerca piceifrons. The sequence goes on along the minus strand of NC_060145.1, from coordinate 268,211,001 downwards.
ACGGTCTCTAGTGGTTCCACCCTGTATATCAAAGCAAAAATTGCGGTCACCCCGAACTCCAAAGGACTCAGCTCACACTCAGTGGTGTTGCAGCCCCGTGTCGCACTTAGCGTAGGGTTGAAACGCCTAAGTGGTGGCAGCAGTGTATGACGTTGTCAAGTACGGCGTCCTTTTGCTCATCGCACTGCGAACTGTCGTTTCCGACCGCGAAATTTGTGGGAATTGACAGCCCAATATAAGAACTGACTTCATTGACGCCCTTTATCTCAGCCCTAAGGACTTTTCGTGTCGATTCAGAGCGGCGGTGTAACTGAAATGTTTTTCTGGGCCACACAAAAGAAAAACCGCGTGACTTCAACGCTGGGTATCGCGGTTATGGCCTCCAAAGCAGCAGCCTACAGCTGACATGAACTCCCGAGTTGTGGCCTTTCTTTCGCCTGTGTCGACAACTCGCTGTTTGAAGCGTCGCCAAGCCCGAAGCTGACGTGGCAGGGCGCTACACTTTTGCGCCATTCAGAGGAAGATTGAAGGCAACCTTGAGCCAAACGTCGAACTTACGCGTTGCAGTGAGAGACAACTGCGATGTTTCGAAAAAGTGATCCTTTCATTTTATTGCGCAGTGTAGTTCCTACAATAACTACATGGCACATGAACGTAGAAAAAAACTGCTTTTAAAAATTGTATTTTTTTTAAACTGGAGTTTCTTATAAATTAAGGCAAAGCAGTATACTGAGCACTAATGTAAACAAATTGTAACTGTTATGCTAAAAAATGTTATACCTGTTATTCTTATTAATAAAATCCTAGGCGTGCGCGGTACGTTGAAACGGTGACTGGTCTTTGAAAATTACTAGCGTGGGGGAGGGAGGAGGAGGGGAGAGGAGTAGGAATGGAAGAATGTGAATGCACCAGAACCCAACTCCAGATCCGCACCTCCTCGCTACAAACAAATAAGTGAATATTGGTGGGTCATAGGCTTTGGACGATCGACTACAAAGGAACAACAAATAAAAATATGAAAATTATATGCTACAAGGATTGGACAAAAATGTTAAAACACCGCGAGAACTGCATGCTTGAACGTAAATGCAGATGCTAGACAAGATGTCAGGTTGTGCTGCTGTATTTGACAACGAACGGCACCTGTGCAACTGTCGGTGTTCTTGTGTTAGGTGATTCCGTAACCAAGTGGTCGAAGTCTTTCGAGTTTCAAAAGATAGCGTATCGAAGATTTATACCGCACACAGGGAAAGCGGAAAACCATCATACGCTATGTCACGACGCGGAGGAATGTGTGTGTTGAGTGTCCGTGACGGGTGGTCATTGAAGAGGAGTATGAAAAAAATAACAGGGCGATAGCTGCAGAAGTAACTGCAGAGCCGAATGCCGCACTCGCGACTGTTGTCAGCACCCAAAACAAAATTGAGTTCCACACGCTGGAAATTGCACGACGAACTGGAATTCTAAAACCACACCTCAATGATGCAAACGCCCGTAATAGGAAAATGTGGGACTGAAGCCGTAAAACGTGGGTTGAATGGGACTACAAGAATGTCATTCGGTGTAATGAGCTGTTTCCCACTGTTTCCAACTTCTGGGCAAGTTTACATTGCAAGTGTGAAACATGGCGGGGGTTCAGTGATGATTTGGGCAACTATATTGTGGTATTCCATAGACCCCATGGGTACTTGCAGTTACTGCCAAAGGATTATGTGACCATTTAGGCTGATCAGGTCTACCCTATGCTACAATGTTTGTTGCCCAACGGCAATGCTGCATTACAAAGTGACAGGGCCCCTATTCACTCATCTCGCATCATCTGGGACTGGTTTTGTAAGCACAAGGATGAGTTGTCGTTTCTCTCCTGGCCGCCACAGTCACCAGATGTCTATAGTATTGACGCTTTGCAGCATACCTTAGTGAGGAAGGTGTTATAACCAGGAATAACACAATAACCTCGTCAGTCTGGTTTATTAAATCACAAATCACTTTTTAACAATTATGTTAGCCAAGCGTCTACCCAGGCTCACACTCAGAAGTAATGCATAATTAAAGTTTGGTTATACCAATGTCCAAATGGGCATAGTGGGCTGCACGTCCCGTAATTATTCCCAAGTTCAGTCTCTCCAAGTGAAGTCGCTAGATTTCCGCCGAGCAGACAGGTAACCTCGAATGGTGCGGGGAGTCATCCACAAGCAGCTGGAACACGGCGTACTGCACTTCCCGATGAGAACTGTCGTTTGCTTTTTTTTTTTTTTTTTTTTTTTTTTTTTTTTTTTTTTTTTTTTTTAAAAAAAACTATTCATTTCCGCTCCTGAAGGGAGGCGGATGGGCCGCTGGAGAGCTTGTTGCTCTATTGGGGCCAGAGATGAGGGTATTACATTTTGGTTTTCTTTATTTATTTTGTACTTATTGCTAAATTACATACTAATTACAATTTTCTTAAAATATGGTTTGATCATATATAAATGTTTTGTTATCTTAAGAACTATTTACAAATTTTCAAGCAAAGGAGGTAGAAATAGAATTAGAAATGGAGAAAGGGGTGACAGTGGAGGCGGATTTATGTGCCATTTTGTTGCACTTGAACGTTTTGTTGCAATCGGTTAGGTCGAGTTTATGGTGGCGGGCGGTCGGGGTTCAGTGCCTGGAGGTGGGAGGGGGTGGGAGTGTCGTTATTCTGTATGTGTAATTGTCTTGCGTGTTCGTGTTGGTGTATTGTGTCAGGAAAGATGTGGAGGGTGTTGTTTATGATTGTTCTTGGTGGGTAGGTGTATTTGTGTTTTGGTTTGTTTCTGTGTCTGGTTCTGTGTGTGTATATTGTGTGTAGGTCAGGACGGGAGGTGAGGATGGTTTTCCCATAGCGGGCTCTCAGGATGGCTAGCCTTGTTTGAACGGGGGTGACTTTAGCTTCCTCAAAGACCTCTTGTCTGGGGGTGGAGGGTGGGAGGCGAAGGATGCTGCGTAGTATTCGTCTCTCGGTGCGGAAGATTCTTTCAGCTTGTGTTTTGGAGATGCAGGCGAGAGGCGCTGCTGCATATTCAAACAGTGGGCGGACGAACGTTTTGTAGGTGTTTACGGCTGTCCTGTCACTGCAGCCCGTAAATTTTCCTTGAACACGTCGTATGAGTTGTTGTCGTTGACGTACTTTGCTGAGGGTCTCCTTAATATGGTTGTTCAGGTTGAGATACTTGTCGAGGTGGACGCCCAGGTATTTTGCATTGGGAGAGGGGAGGAGCTGGGTGCCCCACAGCGTGAGGGAGATGTGGTCGGGATTTTGGTTTGTCTTTTTGGGGATGTTGCGGTGTTTGAATAGGATGAGTTGGGTTTTGGTGGGGTTGGGTTTGATGCGCCATTGTCGCATCCAGTCTTCTAGTTTTGTCAGGTAGGTCGCTGTCTGGTTGTTGATGGTGTTTGTCGAGGGACCAGAATTCCAGTATGCTGTGTCGTCTGCGTATAATTGGAGTTGTTCGTTAGTTCTTGTCGGGGTGGGGATGTCGATGGTGTAAAGGGAGTAGAGCAGGGGGGAGATAATCCCACCCTGAGCTACTCCTGCTTCGGGGCGGAAGGGGGCCGAGGTGGTTTGGTTGACGTGGATTTGGCAGCGTCTGTCGTTTAATAGGGTTTGGATTAGTCGTACTGTCTGCGGTGGGAAGCCTGTCTTAAGCAGCTTATATAGAAGTCCGTCATGCCAGATTTTGTCGAATGCCCGTTCGATGTCCAGAAAGACAGCGAGCGTGCACTGTCCAAGATTCTGATGTCTTGTTATGTCTGATGTGAGTCTGAGAAGGGGATCATTGGTGGAATGGAGTTTTCGGAAACCAGACTGGAGGTGAGGAATGAGTTGGAGTTTGTCAGTAAAGTGCGAGAGTCTGTCTGTAATTATTCTTTCAAAGGTCTTGCGGAGGACGTCGAGGAGGGATATGGGGCGGTAGGATTTAGGATCAGATTTGGGTTTGCCTGGCTTGGGGATCATGATGATTTTGGCGGATTTCCACGCTGTGGGGATGGTATTGTGGGAGAGGCAGAAGTTGAATAGAAGGGACAGGAGGGGGATGATGGTGTTGAGGGGGCAGTTACGGAGGTGTAGACGCTGTATCCCGTTTTCGCCAGGAGCTGAGTTTCTGCCAGAGAAGATGGCCTTCTTAATTTCGCTCTCGGTAATTACATTCTGCAGTTTAATGTCTTCTTCTGTGGGGGCGGTGGGGGAGACGAGTAGAAGGGGGAGTTCTGTGGTGACTGTGTGGTGGAATGGTTCGATAAATAGGGGGTCCTGTGGGAATTTGTGGGTGTCTTCTAGGATGGTTTTGAAGGCTTCTGCTACTTGGGTGGGGTCGGTGGTGGGGGAGTCGTCTACCTTTAGTTTGAATGTCCTGTCAGTGTTTTGTCCCGTGAGTGTCTTGAATTTGTTCCAAAATTTGCGTCCTTGTCTGTAGTCAAGTTTGGAACAGGTTTCGTCCCATTGTTTTTGTCGGTGTTCGGAGGTGAGTCGCTTAATCTCATTGTTTAGCGTGTTCCAGATTGTTTTAAGGTCGGGGTTTCTGTCTTTGTTGATTTCGCGGTAGAGTTTTCTTTTTTCTCGGATAAGTCTGAGAATTTCAGGGGGAAGGTGGGGTTTGAAGGAGTCGATGGTTTTGGTGGGGATGGCTGTGTCGATGGCTGTCTTGATGGTGTCAGTTATTCTGTCGTTGATGCGGTTAAGGTCGTCGGTGTCGGTAATGGTTAGTGGGGCTAGTAGGTTGTTGTTAATGGTCTCTTTGTACTTTGCCCAGTCAGCTTTGCTATAGATTTTTATCGTCCGGGATGAGGGAGCTGGGGGAGGGGGGTTGATGGCAGAGGTGCTGAAGAGGATGGGTAGGTGGGGGCTGGTAAGGGTGTCACCTATTGAATACTGGGTGATGGTATCAGAGAGGGAGGGGCTGTATAGGATGTGATCGGGGAGGGAGCAACCGTTGTGTCCTATGAAGGTGAAGGTATTGATGGGAAGTCTTGTCGCGTTTTCAGTGGTGAGAAAGTCAAGTAGGTCGGTTCCATTTTGATTGTGTGTTGTGTCTCCTAGTAGTTCATGTCTTGCGTTCAGGTCAGTTAGGAGGAAGTATTCTTTGAAGGTTGTTAGGTAGCGGGGGAAGGATCTTGGGAGTGGAGTGTTTGGTGGGTTGTATAGGCAGGCTATGATGAGGCGTCTACGTCTGGGGCGGGGTATGGCTATCATGACTGCCTCTAGATGTTGATATTGAGGTGGGAGTGGAACCTCTTGGGTGGCCAGGGTAGTCTTGGTGTATATAGCAACGCCGCCTCTGCCGTCAGGTCGGTGTTTGGCGTAGTGGTCGTAGTTGCGGTTGAGTCTCATATTGTCAGTAGGTTTGGTCCAGGTCTCTGCTAGTCCAAGGATGTCTATGTCGTTTCTGCAGAGGCAGTCGTTGAGGAGGGCTTTGCGGCTGTGGATGCCTTCTATGTTGACAAAAAGGAGGTTGGTGGGTTCTCTAATGGGATGTACTGCCATGAATGAAATAGGGGGGGGGGGGGGATGAGGGTGTTGGCAAGTGTGTTTAACTGCTCAGTGCTTGTGTCGTTTGCGGCGGCGGCCGGGTTTATATAAGGCTTGCTAGTTAATGGAGCCGTCGGCTGGGGTCGCTGTTTTCCAGGGAAAACCAATCGCAATGTTTCCTGGCGTAGCCAATTGCTGTGTGCTGACAAACGCGCACGCGCGAAGGCGGCCAGCGATGGTAGCCGCGAGCCGCCCGGAGAAGTGCGGCCAGCGGTGTATTTCTCGGCCACGTAAGGGAGCGTGCGTGTGAAGACGGCCAGCGATGGAAGCAGCGGGCCGCCCAGGAAAGTGCGGCCAGCGATGTATTTGGCGGCCGCGTGCTGGAGCGCGTTGTTCGGTGTTTGTTAGAAGTGGTGTATACCACAGGAGGTGCGTGCTCGCCATCATTGTTACCTAAACTTGCCACTATTTTGCAGGAAGAATGGTACAATATTCCCTTGGGAGCCATACAGAACTTGTATTTATCCACTCCGACACAAGTGGAAGCTACACAGCGTTCACCCCTGTCTGTGATGAAAAGTCTCTGGATCTGCACCGCTGTTTTTTTTTTCCAAATAGCCAGACATGTATAATTTGTTCGCAACGTCCTGGAGCGGTTGAAGTTAGCTCCACACACCGACTCCCAACACGTCGGCAGCCGAGGAGTCAGAGGCGGTGCGGAGGGAACAAATCGCGCTTTCGTAACGCTAGACGTGTGCTTACTGGTTGGGCATAGCACAGAACGATAATTGCTCTTTAATGGCTACAGTACACTCGGGTAGCCATCGCATGCCAGGATCTTCTTCAGTGGATGCCCCACCCCTTCAGTTCTGGCGCAATACGAGCACATAGTGCTTTGGTTCAAATGGCTCTGAGCACTATGGGACTTAACTTCTGAAGTCATCAGTCCCCTAGAACTTAGAACTACTTAAACCTAACTAACCTAAGGACATCACACACATCCATGCCCGAGGCAGGATTCGAACCTGCGACTGTAGCGCATAGTGCTTTGCCTCCTAGTTAGTTAGTTATGTACAAGTTCCATAGATCATTTGAATGATTCTTTTATCGGAAAGATACGCAACGAGTCAGTTTGTGGGGTATGTATACGTGGTTAGTATTATCAATAATGAACGCATTAATTCTTTAGTTCTACTCGAGAAACTGCACTTAGAAACAAATTTGTTTCTTTTTTTTTTCTTTCCCCGGTTGCCAGTACTTAAAAAGAAATTCGTCCGTGTAATAGGAGTTGTCCAAGACAGATGATTTAGGTTCGACTTAAAATTTGCTTTGCCGCCTGTTACACATGTTATGTTATTGGACAAAGCATCAAAGACTTTTGTTGCCCATGTTGAACTCCTTTCTGAGCCACTGACAGCTTTAATAATGGGTACTATCTCCTCGAAAACGCTCATCCTGCTCTTCGCTGTAATCTTCATCAAACCAAGTTCTCAGAAAAGTAATCTTAATGTAAGCTGAGAAAGTGCGCATTTATTGACATACGAACACCAAGAACCTGGAAGTTTTGCAGGAGTTCCTCAACAGCATTTTCGCACCTGGGCTCCCATAGTTGCCAAAAAAGTTTTTTATTGTTGTTGACTTCAATGCTAACCAAGCATTCCTTTCTGTACCTCTCGTACTATCATCGAATTGTGGATATTTGGATAAGCTCCCCGATCTGATGACCATTAGAAATATCCGCATTAAGTTTGGCGCCACTGTCAGGTGGAAATTTCTGCTTTAAGAAAGAAAAAATTCTAGTATCTTTTTTACTGCTTTTGCAAAGGATCTCATCAAACAAAGTTTAATGTGCAGAAGTGAAAGCGGAATTTTCTGAGAATTCACGAAAGTTTGTAACTTAACGTTGTGCGACTCTGGTGTCAGAGCAGGACTTGCCGTTCAACTGCACTGCCGCAAATACTTCCTATCTACCCGTCTGCCCCATACTCATATGAAGCATTCATGTATGGTGTAGCAACCTTGTCGACTCAGCAGTATGGCCACAGGCTATAACAAATCGCGTTAATGTGTATAGTATGATATACTTACAAAATTAACACATTAACCATACAGTGTATTAAACTCAAAAATATGCCTGTAAGTTTCCGCGCATCTTCCAGTTGTGATGTTTATATTTCAGAGCAGTTAACATAAGTTCCATATTACTGCAGTTTGTAACCTCCCCACAGAAAATTTAATAAATATTATTTTAATTGCTAATGGACATTGTGCTAAGTGTAAGCTCCCCAGAGAAATTTTAAATGACAGAAATATTTTAATAGAAATGGGAGCCAAGCGTAACCTCCCTAGCAATTAAATTTAATGACAATAAAAATGAGAATCGCAATCTGACTCAAGGTGTAAGCTGTCACGAAAATAATGAAACCTTTCCGGAGAATTTTTAAATGACAGAAATAGTAAATGAATGGGAGCCTAGCATAACCTCCCCAATGAAATCTACTAACAAAGACAATGAAATATGAAAAATCGCAATCTGACTCAAGATGTAAGCTCCCACAAAAAAAAAATAATAAAAGATAATTTAATGCTAATGAAACTTCAGTCACAATGTAAACTCAATTAAACCGAAATATCGGTCTTTGGCCCTGTGCAAAAAATCATAATTAATTTCTTACCTCATTGAAACTGCATGTCAAATTTCTGCTCTTATTGTTGGCCACGGCTTGGAGGAACTGCATTGCAAATAATATATTTTTTTTTTAATTTAACTGAAACTTTTCTTTAAGGGAAATGGAAGGAAATCGTTGGTTCAATTAAAAGGTTCTTTTGTAAAAATTGCTTTGAAATCAAAATTATTATTGGGGCGATTATTGCACAAATTAGTTACAGTTGATTTACATTATTAGCTAAGGGCATTGCTGATTCATTACCTCGTTTAAAAAATAATATACCTCGTCCTGAATCTTGACCAGAATGCCATGTCGACGCCCGCCGACTCCTCACACACACAACTGCACTAGGCTGCTACTACCGACATACTGTCCACTGACACTGCTCGCAACTGTACTGCACGACGACTACTGACCGACTACTGCACGACGACTACTGACAGACTACTGCTCGCAACACTCGCGCGGTCAAGCGCAGACTAACCACGATAAATGGCTCTCTGGTCAAAGATTTTATCATGCCTCACCATCGCTGTTACGTTACATACGTGTTTCATAACCCTCCACTGGGGGGGCAAAAATTTGGCAGCGATGGTGAGTCATTTGGACTTGCCATCGCAATAAATTTTTTTTTAATTAATCAATTTTTTACAATTTACAGAATATTCAAATGTAGTACATAAATTAAATGTGGTGCACACGCACCGAGTACAAAATATATCAGATAAAGACAAGATATGAGTACAAAACATATTAGCAAAACAGAAAACTGTATATACAAATTATTTGACAGATAACAAAGTGCACACGCACTGAAAAAAATCTGTAGCATTTTCAGAACAAATAAACAGAATGGAAGAAAATCATGTTGACAAGTGACATGAGTGCACATGCACTGCAGTTGAGAACATATCAGCAAATGACGAAATGTATATACAATGAGTAACAAATGACATAAGTGCATACGCACTGAAGAATTGAACATACAGAATGAGTACAAATCATATTGAAAAATGAGAAAAGTGCACAGGCACTGAAGTTCAGTAGAAAACATATTAACACATAACATAAGTGCACATGCACTGTAGTTCAGAACATACCATCAAAATAAAAATGTATATACAATATAAAAGACAAGAGTGCACATATACTGTACTTCAGAACAAATCGAAAAAATGTCTTTAGCATTTTCACAACAAATAAACATAATGGAAAAAAAATCATGTCGACAAGTGACATAAGTGTACTCGCACTGGAGTTCAGCGAATCGAAAAAAAATGTATAGCGCATGAACATAAATGATGTTAGTAAAAAAATGATTTTCATTATTAGGATAGGAAAGGGAAGGATTGCATCATGGTAGTAGCACTTTAGATTGCACACAGCTGTTCTGAAAGTCCATATTTTTCCACAGAAGTACAACACCAAGTGACACAGTTTGAAGTTCTTTTCCCATCAGAATTTATCAGCGTAGCCAAGACACTGAACTGTCGTAGTAATGTTCCATGTTCTCATTTTGGCAGTACACTAGGTACACCAAACAGTGGGACCATAATAACGTCTTCATCGCTCACGGTGGTGGACAGCATGTCGTGTCAACACCACGCTCTTACAAGGCACACCAACGTAGAATTGGTGCAAAAACCAAATATAGTGCTCCATGATCATGAGGATGGACAGGACAAATGGACATTGCAGTAATTCAGGGTAGTCAGCTCATAAGGTGAAGGACAGTTTCATTGAGACTTACAGTAGTAGTTTGCGGCATTCATAGCCCAGTTATTGAGCATTTCTGTACCAAGTATGTAGTATTACAGAATAATGTTCATAAAATTAAATTATTGGTATCATGGGTAATCGTATTACAATAAACAGTGGCAGTCCTTGCCCAGTTACAAAGCATATTTAGTATGACAGAATAATGTTCATCAGAAGTCTTAATTGAAAAGGAGAGTCAATTATTGGCCTAACATTAACATAATACATTGAGTGATACAAATTATTGGCACTCATTGGCCATTTACCAAAACATGAAAAGTCAACATTGAAAACAAGAGCTAATTAATGGCATAATTAATAACATAATTCATTTAGTGACTTAATTATTGGCACTCAGTGGCCAGTTATAGAACATGAAAAATCATCATTGAAAACAGGAGCTAATTAATGGCATAATTAATAACATAATTCATTTAGTGACATTAATTATTGGCACTCAGTGGCCAGTTATAGAACATGAAAAATCATCATTGAAAACAGGAGCTAATTAATGGCATAATTAATAACATAATTCATTTAGTGACTTAATTATTGGCACTCAGTGGCCAGCAAGTATTGAATAGTATAAAACATTGTTCATCATTCAGTGTCATTCGGATCATTAAGAAGTCATTATTAAAAATCAGTTAATTACAGTCATAGCATTAATAATCATGGGCATTATAAGTAGTCTCATTACAATAAACAGTGGCAGTTATTAGCCAGTTACAAAGTATTATTTTATATATATTTTTTTGTATCATTAAGAAGTCATTACTGAAGTGACATACTATTCAGAGTTGATCAGTATTATTCAGAATTGTCTTAAACTAGTATCACTATTTGGGACTGGTAATACATTTTTTATTTGTTAGCAATGCATTGCGTTGGGGTCGATAATTAATTGCTGAGGCATAACAATATTGCCTTTGACCTATTGCTGCAAATGAGGATAGGTAACGTCATTCGTCATGAGTCAGCTGTAGCAAGGTTATGCAACAAGGCAGTATATGTGATCACATTTATAAATGATAGACACAAATGGGTAAAAAATAAAAGTGCAAGTACTAGAACAGGTATAATAAGTAACAGGTTTAGTAAGTATCATGAAAAACTTCTCCTGGGAAAAAAAAATACAAAATGGATTATTGACCTGAAAGAAGAAACGCACACTATGCTGAAAAGTAGTGAACTTCGAATTAACAGGTAGTGAAATGTGTATAAAAATGTGTTCCATAGCTGTCCTTTCCAAAAGCTTCAGTCATCATACCATGCAATATAACACCTGCTGTCAAAGCAAACTGCAACAAATACTTAAATAACTACATAGCATAAATACATAACTTCAACATTATCCTCATCTGTAAAGAAAAAAAAACTTCATTATCAATCACTTCATTATCCATATTATCATAACTTCATTATTATCATCACCTGTAAAGAAAAAACTTCATTATTCATAATAGCATATCCTTCATCATTATTCATCAGCATTCAGTATCATCTGCAAAAAAATCACTTCATTACTCATTATACAACTATTCCTTATCTCTAGTATATTTCATTACTAAAACTAAGATGTGTAGTTCTGTCTGACAGCCTGCATCAATCACCTTGTATTCTGAAAGAAAAAAATTAGTTAAGACTGCTATTCTACGATGAGTATAGTATATTCTTGTTAATGCTTGTTAATCCTGATCCATTTACTCTTCCTCATAAAGTTATTGCATCTTCTTTCGTTTATTCCGTAGGTGAAATTCCCATTTCTGTTGAATTTATTTCTTACACGCATCATTTCTTTCTGAAATTGATGAACAAAGATTAATGTCTTGCATTTAAATCATATACCCACTAAATAATGACTGGTTTATGGTGACATAATTAACCATACAGAATAACATGACAGAAAACGTAATATGTCAAAGACATTGACAGTGTTCAGATGCAAAAATGTACACAGAATAATACAATGCTGCAGCAAAAAAAAAAATGTAAAACAGTCACAATCTTGAGATGTCATAGGGCAACAAAAATGTCAAAGTCAACTAGTGTGTGTTATGTCTTAGCTATTTCACAATGCATACAAACAAAATTGGAATACAATCATACACACACAAAAAATGGAAAATGTGCACGGTCTGATGTGTAACGACAAGAAGAGCGACCTGCTAACCTTACCTTGCCGGGCACTTACCAAAAAAAATACGATAATCATCAGTAATTAGTCATGTGAATATAATTGCATAAGTGGTCATAAAGATTAGTAAATGGCATCATAGCATGTTACATCATAAAGTGGTTTCATTCAATAAACGGTTTAATGTTTGAGATATGGTGATTGCCTTTCGATTTTCTGGTTCTCAAAGTTTCGACGTGTACAACATTAGGGTGAGGGATGCTGCGAATCCGATATGGACCTGCGTATAGAAGTTCAAATTTACTGCACTTACCTTTTAATTTGCTGGATAAATAGTGTGTACGTACTAATATCTTCTGTCCAATGTGAAAGTCTCGGCGTCTACAAACCTGTTTTTGCTGTCTTCTCCGGCGCTCTGCGGCACGTTTGATGTTGTTCAGCGCAATGTCAATTATTTCGTGGTGTCTTAGTCGACGACAGGTAGGGAAGTTTACTAATTCTTTAATTTTGTTTCGTGGTTCAACGTTTTTCAGTATAACAGACGGAGATAGCATAGTGGATTCATTTGGAATGGAATTAATTACATCTTGGAATGAGAATATGTGTGTGTCCCAATCAATATGTCTTTTGTGGCAATATATTCTACACAGTTTACCAATTTCTTTCATTAATCGTTCACAAGGGTTCGAAGAAGCATGGTACTTGGATATATAAATCGGAGAAATGTTTCTAGCTCGTAACATGCGTGTCCATATAGCAGAACGAAATTGTGATCCATTGTCAGAAATTACTTTCATCACATGCCCTACATGAAATAGAAAATGTTTTACAAATGCTTTCGAAACATTTTTAGCAGTAGCTTTACGTAACGGAGTGAAAGTAACAAATTTTGAAGTGAGTTCAACAGCGACAAATATGTAGCAAAAACCTCTGTTAGTTCTCGGAATAGGACCAAAAATGTCTACAGCGGCCATGTGTCTTAATTTAACAGGTACAATGGGATATAAAGGAGGAATATGTGAAGTGGTGTCTGATTTAGCTTTCTGGCAAATTTTACAAGACGCTAAAACTCGTCGTATACGTTTCTCCATGTTGGTAAAATAACAGTTCTGTCTCAGTATAAGAAAACATTTTCGTGCTCCGTAATGTGCGTAGCTTAAATGAGTGTACCAGATTAATTTGTTAACCAGTTCGTCAGGAATGCATAATAACCAATTGTTGCTGTCAGGATGAGAGCGGCGAAACAAAATGTCATTGCGTACAGTGTAATGGTTTCTAATCGTAACATTATTCTTATCTTGCCAAAGGTGTTTAATTTCTTTCCACACGTTGTCTTTGTTTTGCTCTTTTGCTATGTCCTGTAATGACGATGAAATAAAGTTTTCAAATGCAACTTGCTGAATGTACATGACACTGAAATTTGCTTTGCGGAAGTTGGTTGCTACGTCTTGCTGATTGTTGCTCAGAGAACGCGATAGTGCGTCTGCTATAACATTTTGTGTGCCGGGAATGTGAACAATCGTAAAATTAAATTCCTGTAAATACAGTTTCCATCTACTTAATCTATCGTGAGTGAATTTAGCCGAAAGTAAAAATTGTATCGCTCTGTGGTCTGTGTAAACGGTGGTATGTCTGCCATAAAGAAAATGCCGAAATCTCGTGAAAGCGCATACAACACATAATGTTTCCAGTTCTGTAACGGAATAATTTCGTTCAGCGGGTGACAAAATGCGACTTGCAAATGCGATGTTTTTAATTACTGTAGAGCCATCTTCTTCTATTTCCTGAAAAATATGTACGCCTAAAGCGGTATTGGAACTGTCGGTGGCAATGGAAAAATTTCTAGTAAGATCTGGGTGCGATAAAAGTGGAGCATTCAACAAAGCATGTTTCAGGTTCACAAATTCAGAATGTGCTTGCTTATCCCATGACCAAATAGTGTTTTTACCTGTTAATTGACATAATCTGGGTGTGTCTAAAGCAGAGTGATGAATAAATTTACGAAAAAAGTTAATTAAGCCCAAAAAACTGCGTAGTTGCTTTTTTGTCGTAGGAACAGTAATATCACGTAGAGCTTGAAGTTTTTCCGGATCAGGTGCAATGCCTTCTGCTGAAATTACGTGTCCAAGAAATTATATGGAAGTTTTGCCAAAGTGCGATTTACTGAGGTTAACTGTGAGTCCTTGTGCATGAAAAGTTTGCAACAGTTGTTCAAGAATCATATTGTGTTCAGACCAGTTAGCTTCTGCGATAAGAATATCGTCTACGTACGTCGTGATTCTGTCCTTAAGTTCTGTCGGAAGTATTGTGTTTAAACCGCGAATAAAAGCTGCTGAAGAAATAGTTAAGCCGAATGGTAATTTACAAAATTGATAACAGTCACCAAAACAGAGAAAAGCTGTGTACTTTCTGCAATTCGGATGAAGTTGAATTTGCCAAAATCCCGATTTCAAATCTAATGTAGAATAAATAGCAGTACCGTGAAATTTCTGTAGAAGTTCCTCTAATGTCTGTGGTCGATCTGTTTCACGAATAATTATGTCATTAATGTGACGCGAATCAAGTACGAGGCGAAGTGAGCCATCTTTTTTCTTAACAATATGCAGCGGGTTTATGTACGGACTAACTGCTGGTTCAATAATTCCTTGGTCAAGCATATCCTGCAGTTCCTTTTTACCTGTTCTCTGTGTATATATGGAATGGGATAATGCTTTGCTTTAAATGTGTCGTGCTGTTTGACTTGAAATTCATACATAAAACCGGACATAGTACCAGGAATGTTGTCGAAAACTGGAGCTTGCTGCAAAAGAATTTTGTGTAGCTGCGTGCGTTCGTCGTCTGTATTTGCACTGCTCTCTTTAACCTTATCAGAAATCATCTGTATTACGTCGTAGTCAGCTTCGTCTGGAGTGTTATAGTTGTGTACATGCGTATCCGTGAACAATGTGGAATTACAATCAATGTTACGTGTTGCGGAAATGACCTCTGTGCGATTAATTGTTTGTTCTTCCGCAGATAAAGAGTGCTGAAATTCTAAAGCAAATTGTACATTTTCATCCTTTAACATTAAATAAGAATTCTGAAAATCAATGACTGCGTCGTGTTGTACCAGAAAATTCGTACCTAAAATAACGTCTGTTGTCAATAAAGGAACAATCCAAAAATTTGAGTGGAAAGTATGACCTCCAATACAAAATGATAAATACGTCTGTAATTTAACGTCTACTCCTTTACTCGATACTGCTCCTTTTACTTTCGTCTTGCCTAAAGGTAATGTGGGATAAGTATTCGCTTTGTTGCACTCGTTAAAAGTTTCTTCATTTATTACTGATATAGGTGATCCGGAATCAATTACTGCTGAGAATTTCGATGAACCAATTTTAATTTCGATAACAGGATGTGAAATAGATTTCTGAACAAATGGTCTTTCCTGCAAGAGAGTGTCTCTGATATCGTCAAAAGTAATTACATTTTCGTGAATAACATTCTGTGTGTCTAAAGTAGTACTTGTATTATTGGAAGATGCGACCTGTACAGTATCTAGTCAGATTCTATCTGATGTGTTACTATTTTCAGCTGGATGTTGTGGCATTTCTACTATTTGAACTGTTCTGTTATTTCTTACTGACGTATTATGCTATACATAACACCTATTGTCTGGTTCATTCATCATAATATGTTGTTGCTGATGTTCTTGCTGCTGAAAAGATCGACTGTTATTAAGTGTACGCTGAAAATTGTGCTCATTAATTTTACGTCTGTCGTGATAGTCATTCCTATACGGTGCATTGCGATACGAGTTGAAATAGTGTGTTGTCTGTACGTAGTTATTTCTTTGCTGCCATGCGTTACTATTTGTTGGAGCTGGGACTATACGTGCACGCGGCGAAACATTAAAGTTCGGTTGACCTTGTGGACTGCATTGTTAGAAATGGGAGCCAAGCGTAACCTCCCTAGCAATTAAATTTAATGACAATAAAAATGAGAATCGCAATCTGACTCAAGGTGTAAGCTGTCACGAAAATAATGAAACCTTTCCGGAGAATTTTTAAATGACAGAAATAGTAAATGAATGGGAGCCTAGCATAACCTCCCCAATGAAATCTACTAACAAAGACAATGAAATATGAAAAATCGCAATCTGACTCGAGATGTAAGCTCCCACAAAAAAAATAAAATAAAAGATAATTTAATGCTAATGAAACTTCAGTCACAATGTAAACTCAATTAAACCGAAATATCGGTCTTTGGCCCTGTGCAAAAAATCATAATTAATTTCTTACCTCATTGAAACTGCATGTCAAATTTCTGCTCTTATTGTTGGCCACGGCTTGGAGGAACTGCATTGCAAATAATATATTTTTTTTTTAATTTAACTGAAACTTTTCTTTAAGGGAAATGGAAGGAAATCGTTGGTTCAATTAAAAGGTTCTTTTGTAAAAATTGCTTTGAAATCAAAATTATTATTGGGGCGATTATTGCACAAATTAGTTACAGTTGATTTACATTATTAGCTAAGGGCATTGCTGATTCATTACCTCGTTTAAAAAATAATATACCTCGTCCTGAATCTTGACCAGAATGCCATGTCGACGCCCGCCGACTCCTCACACACACAACTGCACTAGGCTGCTACTACCGACATACTGTCCACTGACACTGCTCGCAACTGTACTGCACGACGACTACTGACCGACTACTGCACGACGACTACTGACAGACTACTGCTCGCAACACTCGCGCGGTCAAGCGCAGACTAACCACGATAAATGGCTCTCTGGTCAAAGATTTTATCATGCCTCACCATCGCTGTTACGTTAAATACGTGTTTCAAGTTTTCACTCATTTGTACTGAATGACCTACCAGAACAGAGGCAATCACATGTAGAGTATTACAGCATTCAAACTTCTAGTTGATGAATCATTAAAAATCCGCCATTCAGTGGAGATATACGTGATACCCAGAGCTTCGACGAGACCTCGAATGTCATGACAGTAAACCAGACAAACTTTCTCATCCTTTCAGAAATACAGACGAAACTCTTCTTCACGACTAAAGTAACTTACCAATAGAACAATGCTCCAGGAGCTAACAATCTATTTCCACGAAGATGTGATCTTAGTAACTCAGCAGATTCTTGGACAAACGTAAGTCTCAAGTGAAATAATTTAGTTCAGCTTGGGTTAGGGGTTTTAGATGGCATCAACATAAAGGGAGGGCGGGACGGAGAGGGACTGCTTGATATGTATCACCAATAAATACCCCAGTATTCTCTTCATACAGTTCATCATCTGGGCCAGCAAAGTAGTTCTGGTTATGAGGTGGTACGGAATAGGAATTCGTGGTTCATGAGGCACCAGTCTTAAGGCAGACGGTACATCTGGATGTTTTATGCTCTCTTTGGTTTTTATTTATAACAAAAAGTATAAGCAGATATACTCATTAAATTAAATCATTTACGATATTTATTCTTATTAATTTAAAAGGCCCTAATAAAGAAACGTATTAAGTTGAAGAGAATCGAAGTCTTTAACGTACAACTTAAATGTGTCATGCAGAACTAACGGTCTCCCTTCCCTCCAAATCATTGGTGTACCAAATCCGACACTCTTGTGCTGTTTTTGCACAGACTTTCAACACGCGTGTTGCAGCGTACATGTGGTGCGAAGGTTTCGCCCCAAGGGCTTGTCCTCATGACCAATTTCAACTACAAAGTATACATGCTACATTTTCCACAAAAACAGAGGAATTTTTAACTTCCTATGTGGCAAGATGTTTTATCACATATGTAGCAAAATCGGGCGGTATGGTTCTTACACTTTAGATTCATTTTGTGACAGTATTGCTTTCATTCAGGAAACTCAAGTCACACTACTCTGCAGGTTGCTACAAGCTAGAAGCAAGGTCAGCTCAAACCCATAACTCTCTCTCTCTTACAGAGCTGACGCCTCCATCTTCGTATACACAGTTGCCAGCAATGGCTGTACTTCTAGCGTCATTTTTCAAGATAATCAACAAAACATAGGTAATTACAAAGAAGAGCGAAAGAAGCTGGTACACCTACGTAATATCGGGTAGGTCCCCCGCGAGCACGCAGAAGGGGCGCAACACGACCTGGCATTGACTCGACTAATGTCTGAAGTACTGCTGGAAGGAACTGACACCATGAATCCCGCAGGGCTGTCCATAAATCAGTAAGAGTACGAAGGGGTGGAGTTCTCTTCTGAACAGCACGTTACAAGACATTCCAATTATGCTCAATAATGTTCATGTCTGAGGAGTTTGGTGGCCAGCAGAAGTGTTTAAGCTCAGAAGAGTGTTTCTGAAGCCAATCTGCAGCAATTCTGGCCGTGTGGGTGACGCATTGTCCTGCTGAAATTGCCCAAGTCCGTCGGAATGCACAATGGACATGAATGGATGCAGGTGATCAGATAGGATGCTTACGTACGTGTCACCTGTCAGAGTCGTAGCTGGACGTCTCAGGGGTCAGAAATCACTCCAACCGCACATGCCCCACACCATCACTGAGCCTTCAACAGTCCCCTGCTGACATGCAGGATTCATGAGGTTGTCTCCATACTCGTACAAGTCCAACCGCTCGATAAATTTCAGATGAGAACAGGCAACAAGTGCCCAGTCATCAACAGTCCAACGTCGGTGTTGACGGGCCCATGCATGGCGTAAAGATTTGTGTCGTGTAGTCATCAAGGGTACACGAGCGGGCCTTCGGCTTCGAAAGCCCATATCGATGATGTTTCGTTGAACGGTTCGCACGCTCTTGATGACCCAGCATTGAAATCTGCAGCAATTTGCGGAAGAGTTGTACTTGTGTCACGTTCAATGATTCACTTCAGTCGTCGTTGGTCCCTTTCTTGCAGGACCATTTTTAGCCGCATTGATGTCGAAGATTTGATGTTTTAGCGGATTCCTGATATTCACGGTATACTCGTGAAATGATCGTACGGGAAAATCCCCACTTCATCGCTACCTCGGAGATGCTGTATGCCATCGCTCGTGCGTCGACTACAACGCCATGTTCAAACTCACTTAAATCTTGATAACCTCCCATTTTAGCAGCAGTAACCGATCTAACAACTACACGAGACACCTGTTGTTCTATATAGGCTTTGCCGACCCCAGCGTCATATTCTGACTGTTTACACATCTCTCTATTTGAATACGTGAGCCTATATCAGTTTCATAAAATGGTTCAAATGGCTCTGAGCACTATGGGACTTAACAGCTGAGGTCATCAGTCTCCTAGAACTTAGAACTACTTAAACCTAACTAACCTAAGGACACCACACACATCCATGCCCGAGGCAGGATTCGAACCTGCCACCGTAGCAGTCACGTGGTTCCAGACTGAATCGCCTAGAACCGCTCGGCCAGAGCGGCCGGCTATACCAGTTTATCTGGCGCTTCAGTGTAGAAGTATCTTTTCATCCTTGTCATCTACATTTCTCGAATATGATATATTTATTGTTGCTAAATGACGTGGAAATAATTTTTCTTTGTGACAGTAAACTTAAAAATTTTAAACACTTGTATGACTTATATGCCTAAAGGGCTAGGCAGCAGCAGCCGCCCCCAGCAACTACAACAAACCGGGAGATAACCGATTTTGTGACGTTTTACAAGTTCCTAACCATGCGCGATTTATGTAGTTTTATCTGTGCGCTTTGGTTGTTTATTTTTTGAATTTCTATGTGTTAGTTTAATATTTACTAGACACAGTTTTCGCGTTTCCGTCTGTGTCGGAAAGTAACCGATTTTGTGACTTTTAAACATGCTAAACAGATGCGAATTATTTAGTCTCACGTGTGTACTTTGGTAGTTTAGTTCTGGAATATCTGCATATTAATCAAAATTATTAGATACAGTTCTTTTGTTTTCGTTACTGTCTACAGTAGAGTTCTGCAGCTCGGGTCAAGAGTCATTTGTTTGTCTGTGTAGTGTAGTTTTCCACAGTCTTTAGTACAGATAGGGATTGTGACTGCTGTGTGCAGATGCGAGCTGAGATGGTGACACTTTGCTCTCAGCTCCAGGCTGTGTTGGCTTCTGTTGCACAGATTGAGGTTGCAATGGATGGGTATATGTTGTGGTATGGCGATGGGGATCCAACAGACATCCAGCACGACCCACGAGTCTATTGATCAGTCTGCACCAGTGGGCTGCCCAGTTACAAAAATGGCTCTGAGCACTATGGGACTTAACTACTGTGGTCATCAGTCGCCTAGAACTTAGAACTACTTAAACCTAACTAGCCTAAGGACATCACACACATCCATGCCCGAGGCAGGATTCGAACCAGCGACCGTAGCAGCCGCGCGGTTCCAGACTCCGCACCTAGAACCGCTAGACCACCGCGGCCGGCCCTGCCCAGTTACAGTTCACATTGATGTTGACCTCTCATCCGTGGTCGAGTGGGATGTCGCCGCAGGTCGTGGCTGGTTGTGTAGTACTTTCCCTTAGCCAGATGCAGTCGCTTGTCCCTTGTCCTATTTCAGAGAACACTAGTCTTCAAGATCTGTACAGTCACAGAAGGTGGGATAATTAGTTTATGGGAGCCCCAATGTTAGGTGCATTATGGCTGCCATTGAGGGGAAGAAAGCCAGTGTGCACTTCGTGTGAATGCCGAGTGGAGTGATTCCAGATGTGGAACAGATCCTTCTGGACGCCATGAATAGCACAGGGTGCAGGCAACTGCAAGGGTGCAGCGAACTGCAAGTGGTGGCTGACGGCGCAAATGATGTGTGTCGCTTTAGATTGGAAGAGATTCTCTCTGCTTACGAGAGGCTACCTGAAATCTTAAAGAATGTCAGTCGTGCTTGCGAGTTGAAAGCAGAGCTGACTATTTGCAGCATAATCGGCAGGACCGACTGCAGACCTCTGGTACAGAGTCATGTGGTGGGTCTGAATCGGAGGATCAGACGGTTCTGCGACCCTGTAGGCTGTAGATTCCTCGACTTGCACCGTAAGGTGGTGGGATTTCGGGTTCCGCTAAATAGGTCAGGAGCGCATTACACTCAGGAGGCGGCTACATGGGTAGAGGGGGCTGCGTGGCGTGGACTGGACGGTTTTTTAGATTAGCGATAAGAAAAACACAAAAAAGGCTTCAGTCTCAAAGCATGCAGGTCTGCAGGTCGAACACAGGAAGAACGTAGATCTAGGAACCATCGGTACAACAGTTAAATATCGTAGCTATGTAGGGAAAGTACCAGAGCTCCAAGCTCTAATAGAAAGCACTGAAGCTCAAATCGTTATAGGCACTGGAAGCTGGCTAAAGTTGTAGATAAGTTCAACCGAAATTTTTGCGAAGGACCTAACGGTGTTCGGAAAAGATAGGCTAAATACGGTTGCAGAAGACGGATTTGTTGCTGTTAGAAGTAGTTTATCTTGTAGCGAAACTGAAGTAGTTAGTCCTGTGAGTTATTATGGGTAGAGGTCATTCTTAGCAACCGGAATAAAACAGTAATTGGATTCTTTTACCGACCTCCCAACTTAGACCATACAATTGCTGGAAGGTTCAAAGAAAACTTAAGTCTAGTTTCAAACATGTAACTGCCTCATGCAATTAGAGTTGGTGGTGACTTCAACGTACCCTCGATAAGTTGGCGAAGATACATGTTTAAATCGAGAGGTACGTATAAAACATCATCCGAAATTGTGCTAAAAGGCATTCTCCGAAAATTATTTCTAGCAATTAGTTCATGGGCCATTCGAGTAGTAAACGGTTGTGAAACACAGATGACCTCTTAGCAACATACAGTCATGAGCTGATAACGAGCAAAAAAACGAGTACAGGGATTAGTGAACACAGCGTTGTCGTAGCGAGACTGAATACCGTAACGTCCAAATCCACAAAAACGAAAAACAAAAATATCTGTTCAAAAAACGAGATAAAAGTTCGCTTGACGCCTTCCTAACAAGGGAACCTCCCCATCGCACCCCCCTCAGATTTAATTTTAAGTTGGCACAGTGGATAGGCCTTGAAAAACTGAACACACATCAATCGAGAAACAGGAAGAAGTTGTGTGGAACTACGAAAAAATGAGCAAAATATATAAACTGAGTAGTCCATGCGCAAGATAGGCAACATCAAGAATAATACAAGCACCGGAGCGTCGTGGTCCCGTGGTTAGCGTGAGCAGCTGACGAGTGAGAGGTCCTTGGTTCAAGTCTCCCTCGAGCGAAAAGTTTAATTTTTTATTTTAAGTTTATGTGACAAACTATTATGTTTTCATCAGTTTTTTGGGAGTGATTGTCACATACACAAGAAAACCTAAATCGGGCAAGGAAGAAGAATCTTTTTACCCATTCGCCAAGTGTACAAGTTAGGTGGGCCGACAACAAATTCCTGTCATGTGACGCACATGCCGTCACCAGTGTCGTATAGAATATATCAGACGTGTTTTTCTGTGGAGGAATCGGTTGACCTATGACCTTGCGATCGAATGTTTTCGGTTACCATTGGAGATGCACGTCCTTTCGTCTACTAATCGCACGGTTTTGCGGTGCGGTCGCAAAACACAGACACTAAACTTATTACAGTGAACAGTGACGTCAATGAACGAACGAACAGGTCATAACTTTGCGAAAATAAGGAAAGTAAATTTTTCACTCGAGAGAATACTTGAACCAAGGACCTCTCACTCCGTAACTGCTCACGCTAACCACGGGACCACGGCGATATTGCGCACACGTTCTCCTTGATGTTGCCTATGATGCACATGGACTACTCAGTTTGTATATTTTGCTTATTTTTTCATAGTTCCACACAACTTCTTCCTGTTTTCTCGATTGATCTTTGTTCAGTTTCTCAAGGCCTATCCACTGTGCCAACTTATAACTAAATCTGAGGGGGGTGCGATGGGGAGGTTCCCTTGTGAGAGACGATCTGTATTCCTTCCAAATTAACAATAAATCGAGAACAGTGTTGTAGGGATAGTTGGTCAAAGACAATGTGGGGAGGTCTTTCAGTTTCCCAACTTCATCCTATAGTCCGATCCATGAACGATGGCGGTTCGCACAAGTTGAGGCACGGACGGGAATGGCATTGTTGACGATTCCAAGTAGCAAGTTGCATGCGCATATATTCTGCAAATTATGTCTCTTACTTGCTTAAGCAGAATTTATCACTTACCACCACCATCAGCGATAAATAGGTCGCAACAAATGAAACAGGAATTCACTACATAACTCGCTATGATCACATTTAATGCTCTCATTAGCCACAGCATTCACAGCAGAGTGCTCAGGAGACAACTGAACGCTCATTGGCTGTCAGGACATGGGTGACGCAGGTGTGCATCACAAGCCTAAACTCTACCGCCATCGTTCGTGACTGCAACTATAAGAATGCGAGAATGCTCTGTGACTCCCATCCACTTAAGGAAAGACGGGCAATTGTAATCGCATATTATGCACTATGATCGATGCGATAGAAACATGTAGATGAGTATAGAACGCTTTCTGGTATACTTTGTTGAATATGTTCGAGAATTGACCCGAATGAACGTACTGCACAGATATCTATCTACATTCTAGCATATGATACTGGCAAAGTAGTGGAGGGGTGGTTTAACAATGACACAGAAACTGTGAAGTATGCTGTCACGTCATTGAACGGCACTGAAATAACAGGCAAAATTGCTAAAATTGATCGCATTACCGACTGTGTTACTTACTACAGTACATCGCCCCACATCGACAGTGTCTTTTCTATCCCATCTGTCCATTGGTACGCTGTTGATTACCTTACTTTTTACTTTTTCGTGTCCGGAGATTTATTTCAAAGCCTTTCAACCCAATGTCGGGCCAAGTCCAATGTTTCTCTCTTCTGAAGCCATAGTTCGTCAAGGGTACACCTTGTGGGGCAGATGGAACACTGTAGAAGGTGTTCCATATTCTGAACACCACAGTCGCATTTGTTGTCTCCTTCGTCCTTGAAGCCCCATTTGACTAGGTTTGCTTCAACTGGTGCTACGCCTGTTCTGATGCGGTTCAGTGTTCTCCAAATCTTCCAGCTTGATGTACTGCCGCTGGGTATTTCTCGTGAGGCAGGGTAGTCCTTCGGAGACTCGTTCAATTCACTAGTGAGAAATTTCTTGCGGGATTTAAGTCTTCTACGTCCACATGAAGGACCATGCAGCGGGTGGCGCTCGTCGAAAGTCTGTTTAAATTTTTCCATATGTTCGTGTGCAATTCTTCGGGATTCAGGAGATGAGAATCCAGCTGCTTTGTATATTTTCCCAAGTGGAGTGGGTTTCATGCATCCTGTTGTTAGCCTGCATGTTTCATTAAGGACTGTAGTGACTTTTTTGGCATGTGTGGATCGAGACCATACAGGGCATGCATATTCTGCCGTGGAGAAGCAAAGTGCTTGAGCAGTTGTTCGTAATACAGTCGGACTAGCTCCCCATTTACTATTCGTCAGTTTTCTTAAAATATTGTTCCTGGCAGCAACTTTTTGGCAGGTTTTTTCACAGTGATATCTGTACGTCAGTGATCTATCCAGCACGACACCAAGGTATGTTGGTTTGTCCGTATGGTCCAGTTTGTTACCATTGCCACACAATGATTGACTGACATCACTTGTCTGAGATGGAGAGAGAGTCTTGGTGGGAACAGCAACTTTTTGGGATAGCCTGCACTGAAACAGTGATGGTTTACATGACTGCAATATGAGGGACCAATCGAAACAGAACATCTAGATGTCTGCTACCACGTCACTGTGGAAGGTGAGTTTAACTGCAGAAGTCATCAATCACCTTCGAGCAGCTATTTGGAAACGCCTTACAATGCCGCAAAAGTTTCCAGTTTCCATATGTTATGATGTCTTCGAAACTTTTTTGTCGGTAAGAAACACTGCCTACGTCTTTTATTTCAATAAGTCATCCTGTGGATTCTGGGAGCAGCAGCATAGTTTACACTGTGCAAAGTCCAGTTTTCTGTGAGAGGCAATGGATCGAAATGTGTTAATGTTGGTTTAGCACCTGACACAGATGTCGATGTATTGGTGGAAAAACAAAATGCATGGTGGTGCGCAAAGCTGTAGTCATACACTCCTTGGATGTGTTACAGCAGAAAAAAATGCATCAAACAGCTTATCAAAGAACAACACAGGAGCCCCAGCATGAGTTTGATAGTCTGTGGGATATGATCTTCCTACAGTACAAGTGACAAAACTTTATACTGGTCTTTTGAAGCGATTTAAATCACTGGCTCCAGTGGACCATTACATGTATATTTAATGGGGTCACAATGCATCGGAAGTGCCAGCATGCGGAGGGTATTTGGCTCCCAGTATATCTGAAGACAAGAACATGGTAATATCTTATCGAGTTCTCTGTCAGGTGACAATAGCGCAGTTTTTATACTTCATAGTGTTTCTCCGTTCGATGGTACAAAGTAAGGAGGGAGAGAATGTTTGGGTGACAGACATGATGACACATATCTCCTTTGAAGTGCAGTACCTGTATGTAGTTTGGAGATGCGCCACAATGCATTAGCAAAATGCTCATCCTTCTTTCAATTTCTGTATGATGTATTCCTAATTTTCTCAATAAGAAACACCACCATAACTGCTCGTACTGTCGTTTGTACTGCCTCATGTTGCAGGAGAAAGCTTCATTTCGCGCTGGCCTTACCCATTGTGCATGATCCGTTGAGCCATGGCAGCTTGTTTCCATTTCCACTGGGTGGTCAAAACACGCTCCAGTCACATTAAATTAGCTCACCCTGCTTTCTCCATTAAATGCAGAAGTTCTTAGATATAGCGCTCTCTGACTTCCGTTCAGCTCCGACTTAAACTGGAACGATTACATAGACCAAGCTGTAGGGTGGGCCGCGCAGAGGCTGAGGAACGGTTATAAGATGCAGACTGTCTAAAGAAGATCCACACTTTAGTTCTGTTGTATCCTTAGCATATACGTTTGAAAAAGCCGACTTGTTTCGAGATATGACAGGGGCACGAATATTATTCATTGTTGGCTCTAACAATTAGAAGGTGTCTCCATAGGATCCAACAAAAGAAGGTCGTTGAATGGATAGACTTGATTCCGAATCAGAGACAGGATTTTTACCAGAAAGCGTAACACTATCACCAGCTCTTGCGTGTGCCTGCAGAAAGAAAACCGCTTTTTGTGCAGGGTGACAGTGACAGTCATAGTGATTGTGTTTTTAGTAGCGCAGTCCTTACGTGAAATGTGTATTGCTGATGGTAGAACTCTTTTGCAGTCAGCTGCAAATGTCAGTTCTCAATAATGTTCCTCGAAAAGAACATCGTCTTTCCTCTATGGATTCTCATTTGAGCTTCCTGGTGAGTGTAATTCGACTTCTGAAAGAAAAATATTACTCGCCAAGCAAAGTGACTCTCATGAACAATTTAATTAATTAGTATATCAATTTTATATCAATTACGTGCCGCATGGCGGGTGGGAGTGATATCTAGGGTACCACGGATATGATTCTTTGCTTGGATCGGTAATCAGGCGTTTGTTTTCATTGCGGCGATATCTTTTAACGAAATTTCAATCTCCCACCTACACGGGGAGTGACGACCATCGTAATAAAATCAAATGTATTACCAAATTTATAAAGTGATACTTAGTACAAACCTGATATTCACAACGTCTCTGTGCTGTTATCTCAAGCGACTTCATATGTGGCGAGGCATTTGGCGACTTTAAGGGAGTTTGGAAGTGAGGAGGGATCCTGTGACAGAGGTAGATCTCAGCATTCTTTCATGAGCCGAAAATGAGTTTAATAAGCAGGACGCTGTGGCCGAGCGGTTCTAGGTGTTACAGTCTGGAGCCGCGCGACCGCTACGGTCGCAGGTTCGAATCCTACTTCGGGCATGGATGTGTGTGTTGTCCTTAGGTTAGCTAGGTTTAAGTAGTTCTAAGTTCTAGGGGGCTGATGACCTCAGATGTTAAGTCCCGTAGCGCTTAGAGCCATTTTTTGAGTTTAATATTCTAGCCCTGTGATCCATAACGTAACATATATTAAGCTGATTGGGAGAGATTTTTTGTAGCTGATGAGAAAATAATTAGAGGAAATATAGCCTACGCGATACTGCTACAGAATTTTCGCAAGTAACGATCCTTTACCGATGTGAAAAAGCGTGTGAGCCCTGATTTCTTCTGTCTTCGAAAATAACTTGTGTAAAAAGGGCGAAATATACATTTCACGTGAGAAATTTGAGATGTATGGTCAACAACATTGCTGTCTCGGATTGGGTAAAGCGGATTTTTTAAACTAGGGTTCTACGTTGTGGCGGTATTGGTTAGACCTACGGTATACATCCAAGCTGCAGCTCTTTGTTTTACAGTGCACCGTGGTTGGTTGCATGTGTTGGCATGATGAGTTGGCAACCAGAAGTAACAGACTAGCTCAGCCAGTGATGGGCAGTCAGGTTCAAAGAATGCACCAGCCTGTCTGCTCTTGTCTGCGGTAGCGGGGCTAGCGAAGTCACCAATGTCCTGGGTGAGTAGGGATAGTAGTAGACACGTGTGTTACAAAAGAGGTGATTCAAAATATGGTTGTTTTTGCTGGAAGTATTGATAACATCCAAATCCCTATCACTCCTATCACCCCGGATGCTGTCCATGGCCAGGAGTAGTGCACTTTGGCATGCACGCACATTCACAACTGCAGCTGGGCTGCGGCAGTAGTTTTCACCGATGTGTGAGTGTTGACAGCGATCTCTGACATCTAGCCATGACAACTAATACTACGGAGTGGCTCGTGGTTTAAGTGTGTCGTGTTTAGTACATCTCAATACATCACAGTGGACTCTGTCTTGCAGTGTTATTTACTGTTGCTGTATTCTATCACGTAGTAGGTCCTTCCTCCTCCTCCTCCTTCCGAATTTAAAGGAGAGAACCAACTTAGGGTTATATATTTCTTTAAAAACACAATCGCAACATGAAATTCCAAATGGATCAATTTATTGTTTCTGATAGTGATATTGTGAGCACAGACACCAGTCCAACCTCTTCACATATTATTTAAGGACATAACATGCAATTGAGGTGAAATTGTAAATTTTCAGCTACCTCCAATGTAATGGACTTCCTGCCAAATGACATAACTGTGTCAGTATCCACCGATACGAGGCAAAGGAAAACAAATCCAGTATGGTTTGGAACCCGGGTGGTTGCAGGATCGAATCCTGCCAAATTTTCCAGTCCTATTATCAACCAATAGAAATCAATGAGAAACTGTCCCACACAAAGGGCATCTATTTAATTAATTAGCCAATCAATCAGATAGAGGCAATATCCCCAAGATACCCACAGCTGGGGGTTTACCAGGTATAAATGACTGTCTGCAGTTCAGTCAGAGCGCAACCGGCAGCGCGTCTTGGTCCGGCAGTGGCATGCCATAGGGCATGGCCACTTGAGAGAGAGAAGAGAGAGAGAGAGAGAGAGAGAGAGAGAGAGAGAGAGCATGTGTTCCGAAAGGAATTTCCCAGGTATCATTATCAAAGGGTTGCCACCAGCTGACGCTTTTATTCATTGCGGTATTTCACGGGGCTGTGGAACTGCCAAAAACCGACAGCGATGCGACGAGGTCGCTGGCGTTTCCAAGTCCCTCTGGTGTGCATGAACTCCGAGTAGCCTGCGCGATGCGAGGCAGTTTTTCAGAGACGTTTAAGCGGTGTGCAACAGGGTAATTACGCGTTTCCTTATGCGATCGGGGTAAACAAAGTGCCGCAGTTGTTTAAATATTCCATACTGCCCTGTCGCCCGCAAGGCAGGCGAACTACTCGCTGTTGAGAGGAATGTGGTTACACGTATTGCCAAATGCATTGAGGTTGACGGACATCATTTTGAGCATTTATTGCATTAATGTGGTATTTACAGGTAATCACGCCGTAACAGCATGAGTTCTCAGAAATGATAAGTTTATTGAAACACTATCCCATACACTGGAGTCAATTCCCCGACAAATTCTTTAAATATGAATAAACTATACTCCAAACACTGTCTTTTATCCCATAAACTGATTAAATAAACAATATCCCATACATTGCAATCGGTTTCCCACCAAATGGCCAATAAACTGAGTCTTTTTCTCGTGAGTTTCCAGATGCGAAAGGGGAGGGAGAGGGTTGGGGGTTTCCCAGAGGGGGACGGGTTAATCGATTTAATTAATTAGGCAATCAAATTGATATAAAAATGTGCTTGGCTTGGCGATGGGGAGTTCCCAGAGGGAGGGATGAGAAGGAGGGAGAGGAAGCAGGAGGGAGGGTAGGGAAAGGTGTGGAGGTTTCTGGGAAGGATGGATATCACAGAGGGTCATAACCCTCTTAGCAGAGCGATAGATTAAGGGCCTGTCAGTCAAAAGAGAGCAATAGGTTTTGCCCTGAATGTGTACTTGCCCCAGATGTAAGTAACCTGCAATGTGTGCTCATGCCCGCTTTCTCCCCCTACTGGTGGCCTCCTTGGTGCTATTCGCGAGGAGTAGACTGTGGACCGGCACCGGGTTTCGTCCTTTCTCTTCTCTCATCACCACCACCACCACCACCACCACCAACAACAACAACAACACAAACATTATACCACACATATATACAGGGTGCTCCATTGATAGTGTCCGGGCCAAATATCTCACGAAATAAGCATCAAACGAAAAAACTACAAAGAACGAAACTTGTCTAGCTTGATCACGATCAATGGACCACCCTGTATACACACACACACACACACACACACACACACACACACACACGCGCGCGCGCGCGCACAATATGTACATATAGAATTACAAATATTGTAATGGAATATGTTGCAAATAAATAAACTAAATAAATTATCTTTGGCACAAATTACAATACGAATACGCGGCGCACCACGCGGTCGTTCATGGTGCACCAGTGCAGGCTCTGGCTCTGAGCACAATGGGACTTAACATCTGAGGTCATCAGTCGCCTAGAACTTAGAACTACTTAAACCTAACTAACCTAAGGACATCACACACATCCATGCCCGAGGCAGGATTCGAACCTGCGACCGTAGCGGTCCCTCGGCTCCAGACTGTAGCGCCTAGAACCGCACGGCCACTCCGGCCGGCTGCACCAGTGCTCTGCGGGGCACGGGCTGAATAGCACTGCGTTAGGTCATCTCTAAACGTTTCGACTGAACTTATCTCTGACTTCAGCTTTCAATGCCTGCAACGATTTGTGCTTCAGTACTTTTTATTAGCACCTGGAGCCCTGGTAATTCCAAACAGTGCTACGATAATTTACTACCATAATACCAATGGTCCCTACACGTAACCTTGTCATGTGTTTCACTCGATACCAAAATGTATCGATATTTAGTCCGTACCGAGCGAGGTGGCGCAGTGACTAGCACACTGGACTCGCATTCGGGGGGACGACGGTTCAATCCCGCGTCCAGCCATCCTGATTTAGGTTTTGCGTGATTTCCCTAAATCGCTTCAGGCAAATGCCGGGATGGTTCCTTTGAAAGGGCACGGCAGACTTCCTTCCCCATCCCTCCTTGGCTCTGAGCACTATGGGACTTAACATCTATGGCCATCAGTCCCCTAGAACTTAGAACTACTTAAACCTAACTAACCTAAGGACATCACACACATCTATGCCCGAGGCAGGATTCGAACCTGCGACCGTAGCGGTCACGCGGTTCCAGACTGAAGCGCCTAGAACCGCACGGCCACACCTGCCGGCCCCCATCCTGCACTAATCCGATGCGACCGATGACCTCGCTGTTTGGTCCCTTCCCCCAAACCAACGAACCAACCAACTTATTCCGTGTCCATATTTTGTTGGTGACGAGCGTGTTGGGTGGAGCGTACGGTTACGCAACAGGTCGAGGAGTGAGGCTGGCGGGAGGACGCAACAGGAAATGCAGCCAGCAGGCAGGAGGGGGACCGTGGCGTAACGTGACGTAACGTGACATGACGCTGACTCCCGACGCTGCCGTTCCGCTCGGTGCGTTCCGCAGCCCTGAACTTGCTTCCGCTCTCTGCCAGCCCGTCGCGCGCCTCTGCCACTCGAGACAGCAGCTCCATATGCCCGTGAGCTGTGCGTGCACCAGTGCTGATGCCGACACAAACATCAGTTACCGGCTGTGATTCGTAGGGGAGACCGGGGCTGTACGACCAGCCTAAAGTTTGCAGCAAATTTTGGAGGTCTCAGCGACGAAAAACATTTTTAGAAAAATTAGGAACGGTTTAGTCAATCATTTT
Organism: Schistocerca piceifrons; assembly: GCF_021461385.2. Taxonomy (NCBI): domain Eukaryota; kingdom Metazoa; phylum Arthropoda; class Insecta; order Orthoptera; family Acrididae; genus Schistocerca; species Schistocerca piceifrons. Next base: position 268,179,727 of record NC_060145.1, on the reverse strand, counting down.
TGTAATAATATTTGTAAATAAAGATAACATATAATAACATATTTCGTTTGTCATATCAATATACGAAATACAAAATTGTTAAGGCTTTCGTGGCCACTTGACAAACTGCCTATTGGCTTTTGTCTCGCGTTCTTCCGCCGACGTTCATCTGATGACTTTACTGACGCTTCGCCATCACGAGTGGCTGGCATTATCAAAGCTTCACCCTCCATTGCCGGTGGTGAACTGGAGCCGAGCTCGCGGCCTCAGACTATTTGTACCTGGAGCGCCAACGTCCGAGGGCTTCTACTCGGTCATTTCCGATGCGGTTCTCCTCTTGCTACCTGCGACGGTCATTCGCTGCAGTACGGGAAGCCAGGGTCCGTTTACCTTGAGGCTTTCCTCTTTCTTGTTGAAGCTGTTCTCGTGTTTTTGTATTTCTACAGCTTCTCTGAACAAGCGGGTGTGATAGTGCTTCACTACAGCCAGAACTTCCGTGTCGGCGAATTTTATTACGTGGTCGGTCTCACTCAGCGCGTGCTCTGCCACTGCCGATTTCTCCACTTGCCCCAACCGGCAAATGTCTCTTATGTTCTTTGATCCTGGTGTTGATTGATCGTCCATTCATTCCGACATAAACTTTTCTGCAAACACGGCGTAAAGACGATTTTCAAACCGACAAGGAAGATCAAAGAGTGTCTTAGATCGGCAAAGGAGAATAGGACCAACTTGCAATTTCGAGAATGTACCGTATACCATGCACATGCAGAAAAGTTTATGTCGGAATGACTGGACGATCAATCAATACAAGGGTCAAAGAACATAAGCAACATTGCAAGTGGGGCAGGTGGAGAAATCGGCCGTGGCAGAGCACGCACTGAGTGAGACCGATCACGTAATAAAATTCGGATGGCTGGGTGTTGTGTGCTGTCCTTAGGTTAGTTAGGTTTAAGTAGTTCTAAGTTCTAGGGGACTGATGACCATAGATGTTGAGTCCCATAGTGCTCAGAGCCATTTTTTGAATAAAATTCGCCGCTACGGAAGTTCTGGCTATGCAGAAGCACGATCACACCCGCTTGTTCAGAGAAGCTGTAGAAGTACAAAAACACGCGAACAGCTTCCACTAGAAAGAGGAAAGCCTTAAGGTAAACGGATCCTGGCTTCCCGTACTGCTGCGAACGACCGTCGCAGGTAGCAAGAGGAGAACCGCACCGGAAATGACCGCGGAGAAGCCCTCGGACGTTGGCGCGCCAGGTACATACAGTCTGCGGCCAAGAGTTCGGCTCCAGTTCATCTCCGGCAATGGAGGGTGAAGCTTGGACAATGCCAGCCACTCGTGCTGGCTTAACGTCAGTAAAATCACCAGATGAACGTCGGCCGAAGAGCCCGAGACAAAGGCCAATAGGCAATTTGTCAATATACTAAATATTGAAGCCCGTTCCACCTTGTCCATGGGCTGGAACGGAATTCGCTTTTTTCCGATGACACATCTTACAAGTACGCTGGGCTTCACCGTCATCACTATCTGTGTCAGCAAGCGAGGTATGAGCCCATTGCTTACACTGCTTCCTGAAATGTAGGACGCTGAACCAGGTTCTCCAGCCACTTTTATTTCCTTCTGGAAATTAATGTTTTTAAGCTGGTATTATTAAACATGTTGCTATTGAACTAGTGTGTGTAGTGTCTCTGTTTGTATGTCTGTGAAGAACAATATCCCGAGCGGTGTCGACTACTCCCACAGCATACGTAATCTCGTACACGTACACCAGTTACTCTAGTGGTGTAGAAGCAGCTGCCTGTAAAATTCTTGAGAAGTAAGAGAAAGAAAACTGTTATAGGATCTTCTCGAATTGGAATACTGCTATTCGTATTTGGTCATTCGATGATTGTCTCCGAGTGAAATAAGTTCGTTTTAGCAGAGAAAACTTTCTATATGCTTTTGACCGTATTATTGAAGCAGGATCTACAGCAAACATCGACCACCAAATGTTCGAAGTCCTACACAAGCTTGTTGGACATTACAATTCATCACAGAATCTTTTCATTAAAAGTAAATACTCGAAATTACCTTTGAAATGCAACAGACTGTATTATGGCTGTTACTGAACTCCATATTAACGATTGTGTATCTCAAAAAACACAAATTATACAATATGGCGGCTAAGAATGTTTCATTGCACACACTTTATACACGTCCTCTCGTTAGGCCTGTCTCGTAACAAAGTTCCGTCACATCCAGATTTCCTTACTTTTCTTCGCTCACCATGGAGCAACGCTAAGTCAAGGAATAAATACACAAAGTTTTGCATCACCTCGGTTCCGAGAGTTCCGGAACCTGTACAGGAAATTGGAATCGAGATCAACACAAACATCATAACCGCTCTTTTTATTGCTCATGAAAACCACACATTGCATGTTGTACCACCATACAGCGAGATCTTCAGAGGTGGTGGTCCAGATAGCTGTACACACCGGTACCTCTAATATCCAGTAGCACGTCCTCTTGCATTGATGCATGCCTGTATTCGTCGTGTCATACTATCCACAAGTTCATCAAGCCACTGTTGCTCCAGTGTGTCCCACTCCTCAACGGCGATTCGGCGTAGATCCCTCAGAGTGGTTGGTGGGTCACGTCGTCCAATAATAGCCCTTTTCAATCTATCCCAGGCATGTTCAATAGGGTTCATGTCTGGCGAACATGCTGGACACTCTAGTCGAGCGATGTCGTTACCCTGAAGGATGTCATTCACAAGATGTGCACGATGGGAACACGAATTGTCGTCCATGAAGACGAATGACTCGCCAGTATGCTGCCGACACTCACTTCCATTCATGGCTACACTCCACACAAATACTTTGAGAAAGGACTTCCTTGCACTTAAATCTATGCTCTGTGTTAAATTATTCTTCTTCAGAAACGCTTCCCTCGCCATTGCCAGTCTACATTTTATATCCTCTCTACTTCGACCATCATCAGTTATTTTGCTCCCAAAATAGGAAAACTCATCTACTACTTTAAGTTACTCATTTCCTAATCTAATTCCCTCAGCATCACCTGATTTAATTCGACTACATTCCATTATCCTAGTTTTGTTTTTGTTGATTTTCATCTTATATTCCTCCTTTCAAGACACTGCCCATTCCGTTCAGCTGCTCTTCCAAGTCCATTGCTGTCTCTGACAAAATTACAATGTCATCGGCAAAACCTCAAAGTTTTTATTTCATCTCCATGGATTTTAATTCCTACTCCGAATTTTTCTTTTGCTTCCTTCACTGCTTTCGCAATATGCAGATTGAATAACTTCGGGAACAGGCTACAACCCTGTCTCACTCCCTTCCCAACAACTGCTTCCCTTTCATGCCCCTCGACTCTTGTAACTGCCATCTGGTTTCTGTACATATTGTAAAGTTAAAATAGAATAGCAAAGTCCCACACTTTCATAGGCAGACTAACGCAACTCGCCCGTGACAACTGCTGTAACATTACTAAACCGTAACAGATATTAGTTTGTTAAACACCAGTCAATGTGTCCGCACCCTAGCGCCTCTACACGAAATTAGACGACCGAGACCGCTACGCCCCAGTAGGCCATTCCGCCCAGGTCCCCCCTACACCCATGCCACATGGAGTGTATCACAACTGAAGAGGAGACACGCAAAGACGAGCATGTCTGCTAAATGCAGTTTCTCACAGTCAACATGAAACTTATTTCAGGCATACGTGTGAATGGAACTAACATAGTGCAATGCAGACGCCTTTACTTTTGTGCCAAAAGTCAGTTCACATCTGTAAATAAAATCTAAAATATAAACTTTCCTTTATAAAGCATTTTCATATATGGGCATGTTTTCACTTGTATGAACCATTTGGAAATGTTCAAATTTGAATCATTTTCAAAAGCAGATATTTTGTTTTTTCAAAATAACTTACATCTTATTGAAATGAAATGATCGCATGGCATTTATTGGCCGGGATATTCCCTTCAGGGTTCGGCCGCCGTATTGCAAGTCTTTCATAATTATGTAAAATGTTTCAGCTCACCATAACAATACATGGATGTAACAGCGGCATTAAATATTATTAGAAAGGTTCTTTGAGGTAACTGTTGCAATTAAACATATGAACCAGAATCATCTTCTAAACAATCACAATATGTAACGACAAAAGCGAAAGAAATAGGCGTGTTACCTCGATACAAACAAAGTAAAAACGCCACATCAAAAACTGTAAGTAACATGCAGAATAACACGATACATAGTGATAAATTTTATTATGTTACAAGCAAAGCCCGTCCCTGAGATTATTTGCGGATCATTTAACGGTGCCTTACGATTATTGATTATTTTGAAAGCGCAAATCGTGTATGATCTGGCATCGTCTCCGAAATGAATCTATTGCTTTCGCTTCTGTCATATATATAGCACGTAAATGGTGAAACTTCTGGAGCCAGTTTATTCTGAAATCATTTCATTCTTTTAAGAGGCATATGAGATGCAGAAGGAAGAATACGCGTCATCATTAACAACGCCCGTTGCTCCGTTGCTCAATGACAAATGAACTAAATTCATTTAACAATTTGACTTCACGAATTTCGCTACTTTATTCAAATACCGAAGACTAAAAAGGAAGGAAAGAAGATATGAAAATAAGAAATAAAACACGGTGATTTTTTTCCACTCTGTACAAACTCTAGGGACCAATCGATGAGAGGATACAGAACAAAAAAGGTGTAATGAACTTATTTCGGGAAATGCACGGTTTCCATGCTAGATACCATTTATTCAATCATTGCGGTCTGATCGCTCTGTATCATGTACAGTATGTGTTGAAAATGATTTCCACGTGCCTCAACGCATGCATCTACGCATGTTCTGTCTCATACATTCACATCGTCCAAGCTGCATCCGATCAGCTTAAAAGGCAGCATGAATACGTTGCTCCAGTGTTCATATCTGGAATGGGCTCTGCATAGCCGATACTTTTGAAATGGCCTCCTTACCTCAAAACGCAAGGGACTGAGATCCCGTGAATGAGCAGGCCATGCAACTGGACCCCCTCATCCCGTCCATCGATGAGGGAAGATACGATTGAGATGCGTCCGGACGTTAACGGCGAAGTAGGCTGGAGCATCATCATGTGGCAGGCATATAACCATTCGAATCATTAGTGGCATTTCTTCCAGCAAGAGAGGCACAGTCATCTGCAGGGAACGCCGATAATTCCGGCCTGTTAGGTGACGTGGAAGGAAGACTGGTCCCAAAATATGGTCGCCAACTATCCCGGCCCACACATTCCGGCTGCATCGATGCTGATGATTCGCTGTCACCATACCATTGGGGTTCTGCATACTGTTCCACAGATGATTGTTAAGAGAGTAAAGGTGGCATCATCTGTGAATAGGATGGATGACACAAATCCCGGAATGATGGTTGCCTGGTGACGAAACCAGTGACAAAACTACTCCCGACGTGGAAGGTCCGTCGCTAGTAAGCCCTGCACATTCTGTAGACGATAAGGGTAGTAGCAATTGTCAAGGAGAATGGCTTACCCTGTATTGGCGGGCTAACTGCCTGATACTGACACGCCGGTCGCCTTCCACAGTGTTAATCATATTTTTCTTCAAGTTGTAAGTAGGCTGTTTAGGTTTTCTAATTGGTAACGCCACGTAGCGCTCTATATGAAAATCACTGGCTGTGCTGTGTGCAGTCTTGTGGCTGGTTTGTTGTTGGCTATTGTAGTGTTGGGCAGCTGGATGTTAACAGCGCGTAGCACTGCGCAGTTGGAGGTGAGTCGCCAGCAGTGGTGGATGTGGGGAAGCGAGATGGCGCATTCTTGAGAGCGGATGATCTGGACGTGTGTCCATCAGAAACAGTACATTTGTAAGAATGGATGTCATGAACTGATATATATAATATGACTTTTGAACAATATTAAGGTAAATACATTGTTTGTTCTCTATCAAAATCTTTCATTTGCTAACTATGCCTATCAGTAGTTAGTGCCTTCAGTAGTTAGAATCTTTTATTTGGCTGAGAGTAGTGGCGTTCGCTGTATTGCAGTAGTTCGAGTAACGAAGATTTTTGTGAGGTAAGTGATTTGTGAAACTTATAGGTTAATTTAGTCAGGGCCATTCTCTTGTAGGGATTATTGAAAGTCAGATTGCGTTGCGCCAAAAATATTGTGTGTCAGTTTAGTGATGATCAGAATAGGTAAAGAGCGAAATGTCTGAGTGCGTTAAGTTCTGCTCAGCTGTTTGAAAATCAATAATGTAAGAGGTTTATCAGCACAGTAATTCAATAATTTTTCTAAGGGGACGTTTCATAAAGTCTGCTGTCCGAACATCTCCGGTACGTCCTTCATATTTCCTGCTTCCTGAAACGACCCTGTCTCGGACAAATGGCGAAACACTATTGCAAACATTGAATGTTGTGGTTGTTGTTGGTGGAGATAGGTCTCCTGATACAAACTTGCTGCCCGCCGTCCATTGCCATTTGCCTTTCCGTAAGTAAACACCACGTTGGTAAGCACTCAATATGGAAACATTGTGTACAACGCTGTATCACATTCAATACAAGGTGAGTCAGCAAGAGAAGTGAATCGGACACAACATTACCGGTTCCTATGGCAGGAGGGGGCGCTAGGCCATGACATATGAGAAACAGAAGGAAATTATGCGTATTCTAACTGTGGCTGCATGGTACAGCGCGTATCAGACCGCAGTCTCTGTCGTAAAGTATGATTGAATAAATGAATTTCCGGAGATAAGTTCATTATACCTTTCTTGTTCACCATCCTCTCCTCGATCAGTCCCTAGAGTTTGTACACGATGGAAAAAATCACCCTGTACATTTAGCCGGACACGATCTTAAGAAGGCGCACACCTGCCAGCGAGGAGCATGCGCCCACCGTGAGTGCACGTAACCGACACGTTGACAGTGTGGCAGCTGCAAAACACTATCAGGTTTCACCCCTCAGGCAAGAGCCTTCTTCACACCCAGTCAAAACGTTGGTTCACAGCTTTGAAGAGAGACTGGTTTGGATTTGAAAAAAAAAAAAAAGATGCAGCTAGAGGCATGTATTGTCTGTAAGCACCTCAGAAAACACACGTGGGTGCTGTGCAAGCTGCAGTGGGTCCTCGTTCTGCGCGATAAATTGCCCCCTCCTCGGAGCTCGGACGTCGGAGCGATAAAAGAATACTTCGCAGCCTTCAATTTCATCTTTACAAGCTTCAGATTGTTTATGAACCGAAAGCTAGTGGTTCTGTATTGCGGGTACGATTGTGTAAAAACCTGTGGGCTAAAACCAATGAGGAAAGTTTTCTGATGTCAAAAAAATGGTTCAAATGGCTTTAAGCACTATGGAACTTAACATCTGAGGTCATCAGGCCCATAGACTTAGAACTACACTACTCGTCATTAAAATTGCTACACCACGAAGATGACGTGCTACAGACACGAAATTTAACCGACAGGAAGAAGATGTTGTGATATGCAAATGATTAGCTTTACAGAGCATTCACAGAAGGTTGACATCGGTGGCGACACCTACAACGTGCTGACTTGAGGAAAGTTTCCAACGACTTCTTATACACAAACAGCCGTTGACCGGCGTTATCTGGTGAAACGTTGTTGTGATGCCTCGTGTAAGGAGGAGAAATACGTACCATCACGTTTCCGACTTTGATAAAGGTCGGATTGTAGACTATCGCGATTGCAGTTTATCGTATCGCGATATTGCTGCTCGCGTTGGTCGAGATCCAATGACTGTTAGCAGAATATGGAATCAGTGGGTTCAGGAGGGTAATACGGAACGCCGTGCTGGATCCCAACGGCCTCGTATCACTAGCAGTCGAGACGACAGGCATCTTATCCGCATGGCTGTAACGGATCGTGCAGCCACGTCTCGATCCCTGAGTAAACAGATGGGGACGTTTGCAAGGCAACAATCATCTGCACGAACAGTTCGACGACGTTTGCAGCAGCATGGACTATCAGCTCGGAGACCATGGCTGCGGTTACCCTTGACGCTGCATCACAGACAGGAGCGCCTGCGATGGTGTACACAACGACGAACCTGGGTGCACGAATGGCAAAACTTCATTTTTTCTGACGAATCCAGGTTCTGTTTACAGCATCGTGATAATCGCATGTGTTTGGTGACATCGCGATGAACGCACATTGTTAGCGTGTATTCGTCATCGGCATACTGGCGTATCACCCGGCGTGATGGTATGGGGTGCCATTGGTTACATGTCTCGGTCACCTCTTGTTCGCATTGACGACGCTTTGAACAGTGGACGTTACATTTCAGATGTGTTACGGCCCGTGGCTCTACCCTTCATTCGATCCCTGCGAAACCCTACATTTCAGCAGGATAATTCACTACCGTATGTTGCAGGTCCTGTACGGGCCTTTATACATACAGAAAATGTTCGACTGCTGCCTTGGCCAGCACATTCTCCAAATCTCTCACCAACTGAAAACGTCTGGTCAGTGGTGGCCGAGTAACTGGCTCGCCACAATACGCCAGTCACTATTCTTGATGAACTGTGGTATCGTGTTGAAGCTGCATGGGCAGCTGTACCTGTACACGCCATCCAAGCTCTGTTTGACTCAAAGCCCAGGCGTATCAAGGCCGTTATTACGGCCACAGGTGGTTGTTCTGGGTACTGATTTCTCAGGATCTATGCACCCAAATTGTGTGAAAATGTAATCACATGTCAGTTCTAGTATAATATATTTGTCCAATGAATACCCGTTTATCATCTGCATTTCTTCTTGGTGTAGCAATTTTAATGGCGAGTAGTGGACTTAAACCTAACTAATCTAAGGACATGACACACATCCATGCCCGAGGCAGGATTCGAACCTGCGACCGTAGCAGCAGCGCGGTTCCAGGCTGAAGCGCCTAGAAGCGCTCGGCCGCAGCGCCGGCTTTCTGATGTGAGATGAAGCGCATTTTCACGTGAGTTGATACATCAATAAGGAGAACTTTGGTTACTGGGCACAAACAAATACTGATACTCTTCACCAGCATCCGTTACACAGTGTTGAAGTTACTGTATAGTGTACATTGTCGTGTCGTGGGGTGATAGGCACTTACTTCTTTGAAAATGAAGGAGATTCCGCTGCCAGTGGACGTCTCTACCTTACGTCAACATGATAGAGACATTTTTGACTCCAATGCTCCATTCTCTTCCACATCTTAACATTCAGAACACCTGTTTCAAACAGAATGGAGCCACCTCACACACTGCCCGACTGTCTATGGTTGCAGCCATAGGTAGGGTTGGGGAATGCATGATTTCAAGCAATGCTTACGTCGTTTCGCCGTCAAGATCTCCAGTCCTCTCAGTCTGTGACTACTTTTTATGAAGACATTTGAAGACCGTTGTGTACCAGACAAAACTCGTTCTGTTCAAGACTCAGACTAAAGAAGACGTCGCCAAAATCCCCGGTGAATATATTGCGCCACACGGATCGCCTTAATGTGTACAGAGAAAGGGACAGCATTTAAATTATATAATTTTTAAATAATGGTGCCTAATGAAATTTTCACTCTTCTGGGACACATTTCAGCATCAAAGTTTTGTACGAGGGTAAGTCAAATGAAAACCTTAAATTTGTAATAACAAATCGAAATTTCGCGCCGTTATCCTGTAAGTTGGTAAGCGTGCTACAAACAGCGTGTAGAATGGCCTGTAGGTGGCAGGATTGTGCAGATGCACACATACCGTCGCAGTATCAGTATAAAGATGGTCGCCCCACTTGCGACTTGCACCAGGGTAGAACAGCGTTCTGTTATTCGGATTTTGCGTAGTGAAGGTGTGAAACCTATTGAAATTCATCGACCAATGAAGGTTCATTACGGTGATGCATGTTTGTCATAGCAGCAAGTCTACGAATGGAGTAGGAAGTTCGCAAATGGTGTGACTTCAGTGGAAGATGCTCCTCGTCCAGTTCAGGCACTACGAGTTGTGACTCCACAGAACATTGCAGCAGTTGAATCCATAGTGAAGGAAAACCGCCGAGTGACACTGAATGGCATTGCAGTATGTTTACAGATTAGTCATGGGTCAGCACACCACATTGTGCGTGATGTCCTCCAGTTTCACAAAGTGTCTGCAAGATGGGTGACATGGCAGCTGACTCCTGAAATGAGAGAACGACTTGTTGATGCTTGTGAAGAACTAATTCGGTGCTTTGAACGAGAAGATGATGGCTTCCTTGCAAGAATCGTTACTGGAGACGAAACCTGGGTTCACTTCCACCAACCGGAAACGAAGAGAGCGAGCAAGGAATGGCGCCATTCCTCATCACCAAAACCAAAGAAGTTTCGAACAGAACAATCAGCAGGGAAGGTTATTCTGACTCTGTTTTGGGACGAAAAATGCCTCATTTAGGAGCACTACATGCCTAGAGGGACCACTGTCACCAGTGCATCATACACAGATCTCCTAAAAAATCATCTGCGGCCTGCAATCAAATCAAAGCTGCAGCAGGTGTCCTTTTGCAACATGACAATGCAAGGCCCCACACTGCCCGTACAACAGTTGCAACAATCACAGACCTGCATTTTGAGTATCTTCCTCATCCACCATACTCACCAACCGTGCCCCAAGTGATTTCCATATGTTTGGACCACTCAAAGACGCAGTGGGAGGAAAGAAGTTCCGTTCTGATGAAGAGGTACGCCACACAGTGCATGAGTGGTTGCGCGGACTACCAAAAGAATTTTTTTGTAATGGAATTTATGCACTTTGTAAGCGCTGGAGGACTTGCATTGAGCATTGGGGAGATTATGTTGAAAAGTGATACAGCTTTGTACCACTTCTGCACAATAAATAATATTTTAAAAAATATTTAAGGTTTTCATTTGACTCACCCTCGTATGTTTGCTTCAATTTTTGTAATCATTTCAAATCTTCCCGTTTCTCTGCGCAATCCTGTACAATATTTAGATTTAATCGGCAACGTTTGTTGAGGGACCCAGTTTAATCTCCTACAGCCAAACGTTAGTTTGTGGATCGCATAGTTTCAAGCAGTGCGTACGTCGGACAATAATGTTGGAACACCAGAAACACAAAACGTTACAATGCGTATTACGGTGTACGAAAACAGTAGGCATTGAAAACAGCTTCCACTCATCTCGGAATCTGTAAATACAGATCTTGTATGGTTTTCGAGGTAATTTTATTTCATTTTTCCTGAAAAATAGTGGTAAGTTCAGATAATGATGATGGAGGTGGATGGTGATCAGGTAAGCTACTCTCCAAAGCAGGCCACAAAAGCTCGACAGTACTGAGAGGTTGTGACTGTTGTGGCAGTGGAGATGCGAAAATTCATTCTGGTGCTCACAAAACCTGTTCTGGTCGATGCGAGATGTGTGAACAGGGGCTGTGTCATCTCGGAACACAGTGTCACTATTGGGAACAAACACTGTACCCTGGGGTGGACCTCATCAGCCAAAACGGTCACATGTTCCTAGGTAGTAATGTGACCTTCCTGAGTAACCATGGGACTGCTGGAAACAGCGTGAAACAAGACACATCCGACCATTGCTCTATATGAAGATGGTATCTGTTCTTTCAGACATGTCCGAAAGAACAGATACCAACTTCATATAGTTAAGGCTAACCGGCCATTGACCTTCTTCTTCTGTGCGGATGACACGTACTGCCGGAACTCTTACGGGACTCGGTAAGACTGTTTGCCGCGAGTAATGAGTGTAATGGGCAGGGGCACTAGGAATGTAGTGTGTGGACATTAAACTGCGAATGTGGGTCTCACGGGGAGCGTGCAAGCGATAAGTCCCTGCAGTCGCATTATCCTCTGTGCCCTCGGTGGTTCAGATGGATAGAGCGTCTGCCATGTAAGCAGGAGATCCCGGGTTCGAGTCCCGGTCGGGACACACGTTTTCGACTGTCCCCATTGATGTATATCAACGCCTGTCGGCAGCGTAGGGTGTCGATTTAATTATTATTTCATTGCTATATATTCCAGGCTTTATGGCTTTGACACCACGCTTTCCTGTTACCAGCTTTTTCATCGCTGATGAGTGGTACTGGAATTCCAGTTCGCCCTGTAATTCTGCGTTTCTGGAGCGCCTTTCGTGTTTTTTTTTTTTTTTATGCTGACAGGGTTCGCGAGTGCCATATTCAGTTCGGCAGTGACTTTTGCAGCTGTCGTTGTCTTATAATTCGTCACAATCATCTTCAATGATCGTCTGTTACGATCACTCAACACACACTTTCGTTGTGACTTATCAGACGGTATATGCAGTACGAAACTTCGATGTTTTGCCTCTTGAGACACCACTTTGGCTACCTTGGTTACGGAAATAACCACCATACCAACACCAACAATTTGGCTACGTCCTTCAACATAATGCACTCACAACTTCGCACAACGCAATTCTGACACTGAAGAGATAGTACCGGTGTTGTTCGTGATCAAACACAACAGAGCAACCTGCAGGCTTGGCTAATGTTCAAGCATACATATCTCGTCATGTTTCCATATTTTGTCCAACCTCTTTATTAAGTCAGTCTACCAAGCGTCACCAGCGACACAGCATTAAAACTGCTAGTACTGCTGTAACATTAATTAAGTAGCCTCCAGTTATCGAACAACTTCCAGAAAGATTCCTCGATTCGCCCACTGCGTTGGATAATGCACACTGCCAACAATTCATACAATCTCTTCAGCTTGCTCTTAGTGACTACCGGCTACAGTCTCCACGACAACAAAGCAGGATTACAGCTGAAAGTCATACCATCAAAAGACACAACAAAATACCACACTTCAAGCATCCGGGGAAACAGAGTTAATTGGCCTCAGTCACATATCGCCGAGTCCTCGTACATTAAGCACCACCTGCAACTAGCCACTGGTTCCGCGCTTTTATAAGACGCCACTTCTTACCGTGCGCGTGAACGCTCAATAAAACAACATCCGCTGAGAAAACCTGAAGATAATTCGTAATTCTACCGCCGTGAACGGAGACGCACTTGCTGAGCCTCTGAAAGCTTTCTGCACTAGCTGAACAATGACTCTGTGGATCAAGACGGACCGCTCACTCTCGAATAGATATACAAAAGTCTAACTTACGTCCTACATACGGGACGGCTTTTGGTCAACTCTCCGATTCTACAAGTTCCAAAAAACTCCACGAAACTGATTTTAACTTTTGGCCCTTTCAACTAGCCTCACGAACAGATCTATAGAACGCAGACATTTCCACCCACCATTTGCTGCTCTCGCTGATAATTTAACAAAGAGATGCCTATTATCAGCGCTTTTCAAAGTTTATTTCAAACAGTAGGTTGCAAATGCTACTCCGAGATGAAGAGGTTAGCACAGGAGAGGAATTCGTGGCGGGCCGTATCAAACCAGTCAGAAGACTGATGACCCAAAAAAAAAGCTCTGAAACAGTTGCCATCACGGGATACCCTTTCGCCCTTAAGCCACCGTGGCAGGTCCACACTACAATCCATTTAGGAGGTTTATGGAGAGACCGCCCATCAATCATTTCCAGACTGGACAGGGCCACCATCGCCCGGATACCAGAAACTGGATGTTGCGTACACCATGGACAATCTGAACAACCTTCTAAAATTATTTACGTATGAGGCCGTAGTTTACCGTCAAGTTAAGTCACAAGAAGATCAAAACGAATTACAAAATCATTTAGACAAGGCCTATCGATGCTGTGAAAAGTGGAAATTGCCCTGAACAATAAATTACGTGAATCCTTTACCAGAGGACCAAATATTTCTACTAAATTTCTATGTTGTTGTGGTCTTCAGTCCTGAGACTGGTTTGATGCAGCTCTCCATGCTACTCTATCCTGTGCAAGCTTCGTCATCTCCTAGTACTTGCTGCAGCCTACATCCTTCTGAATCTGCTTAGTGTATTCATCTCTTGGTCTCCCTCTACGAGTTTTAACCTCCACGCTGCCCTCCAATACTAAATTGGTGATCCCCCGATGTCTCAGAACATGTCCTACCAACCGATCCCTTCTTCTAGTCAAATTGTGCGACAAGCTCCTCTTCTCCCCAATTCTATTCAATACCTCCTCATTAGTTATGTGATCTACCCATCTTAAATTTCTAATACACATTAAATCACACAATTTAAAACTTTTCTGTTCAGCTAAATAACTAAGAACTAACTAATAAACGACTTTAATTGGCCGACCGAAGTGGCCGAGCGGTTCTAGGCGCTACAGTCTGGAACCGCGCGATCGCTACGGTCGCAGGTTCGAATCCTGCCTCGGGCATGGATGTGTGTGATGTCCTTAGGTTAGTTAGGTTTAAGTAGTTCTAAGTTCTAGGGGACTGATGACCTCAGATGTTACGTCCCAAAGTGCTCAGAGCCATTTGAACTTAAATTGGTAACAGCACGTCGAAAATGTTGTGCAGAAGGCGAACCTAAGACTGTGTGAAATGAGAAGTTCAGACAACGAAACATGTGTGTCAGTGTTTATGTTGCCCTGATTTTTGCAAATAGGAGCAGTTATTCAAGGCACAAGAAAATGCTGTAGCAGTTGTCAGTTTTGGACAGATACTGTTCAATTTCAATTCTGGATGTGAGTATATGTATAAATCCTTTATATTTTATTACATGACACTGTAAATTAATAAAATAATATGTGTATGCTCCTGACACGAGTACGTACAAGGGGTGCTCAAAAAGTTTTGCACAGTCGGCTCTAATTTTTTTATTTCTTACTGGAGGAGAATGAAATTTTTTGTGAACATACTTGGAACATTTAGCTATACATTGAGCCTACTCAGTGTAGCGTCCATGAGCTGTGACGCATCTGGCACAACGTTCTTTCCATGATGTAAATGCACTTTGATAAAATTCTAGAGATTGACTTCTACACCACCGCTTGACACAGGAAATAAGGTCTTTCTATCAAATGTTTTACCGCGTAGGTGGGCATTCAGACGACGTAAAAATCAGACGGAGCCAAGTCCGGACTGTAGGGAGAATGAGGAACAATATTCCAACCCATTTCCTGATTTTCTCCTGCGTCATAAGGGCTGTATGGGATTTGGCATTGTCACGGTGTAGTGTGATGAGCTGGCCCTGAAGCTGTGGTCTGTGGGTCTTGATGGCACGTCGCAGCTTGTCCAATGACAAACACTATCAATCCCGATTAACTGTGGAGCGAAGTTCCAAAAAGTCAATGAAAATTACACCACAGTAATCCCTGAAGGAGGAGGCCGTCACCTTTCGACCTGCTGTTCGTGAAAGTCTTGGTTTTTTCTTCCGAGGGGAACCCGGATGACGCCACTCCATGGGTTGGGTTTTGCTCTCAGGTTCAGACAAAACAACCATGTCTCATCCTGGGTAATGAGACCGTCAAAACACTGTTTCCACCCTTCAGTAAAGGTCCTCATGAGGTTCTCGCACACATTCTTCCTCATCGTTTTCATTTCTCTTGTCAATAATTTAGGTACCCAACGTGCACAGATTTTTCTGTACCCTAGTGACCGTACCAGTGATACCACACTACCCAATGACAAACGAGTCATTTCAGCTAAATTTCGTGTCATCACACATCTGTCATATTGGATGATTTGATCAATGGTCTCCTTATTCACATCACTCACTGCCGTCGATGGTCTACCGCATTGTGCATTGTCCAGTAGCGAGAAATCACCTTCTTTAAACCTCTGCAACCACCGCTGGATACTGCTGTGATGCACTGTGTCCTCCACATAAACAGGGAGCAACTTCCTGTGAATCGAAGTGGCAGAGTCATCGCCGGTCTTGAAGAGGAACTCCATCACCGACCGTTGTCGCAACCTGACATCTACTTCATGTTCCATTATGGCTCACCTGTAAATAAAAGAAAATACTTTTATATACCAACGTATAGCTGAACGTTCCAAGTATGTTCACAAAAAATTTCATTTTCCTCCTGCAAAAAATAAAAAAAAATAGAGACGACTGTGCAAAACTCTTGCACGCACTTTGTAAGTAAACGACAATACCGTTACAAGATGCAAAAAAGATCTGCTAAAGGCACTGGCTACATTACGCTTGTACGTATGCTTCCGGAGTGTTACTGCGCTCTATACCAGATGGGACTAACAGAGAACATCGAAAAAATTCAATGAAGGGAATCTCGTTTTGTACTACCGCAAATAGCAGGAGAGTGTCATGGATATGTTGAGCGAACTGGACTGATAGTCACCCTTGTTTTTGCTTCGAGACCTTTCACGAAATTCCAGTCAGCAATTTTGCCCCTCCGAATGCCAAAATATTTTGTTGACTCTTGCCTACATAGGAAGAAGTAACCATCGTAATAAAATAAGAGACTTCGCACTGAAAGATTTAGGTGTTCATTTTTCCAAGAGCTGTTCGATATTGGAAAGTTCTTGAAATAGTCTGAGAACGGTTCTGCACACCCTCTGTCAAACACTCAAGCGTGAATTGCAGAGTAATCATGTAGATGTAAATAACCAAGCACGCATCCCACTGACGCAGCCTATTATATTGTACGTGTCGCAACATTCAGGGACACTGTGCAATCTCGTTAATCCGAATAAGAGGTGAGCATGGGTCATATGGACAATCGAAAATCTGGATAATCCGTAAATTCAAAAAATATTAGAAAGACACAGCTTAAATGCCATAAAAACTCACATTATATAGAGCCTCGTGCTCTGCAAAACTGAAGGAGGAAATAGATAAAATATCATATTAACTGCTTGGTGCAGACGTGAGGTCGGTGGGACTGTGGCCGGCTGGTGTGGCCGAGCGGTTCTAGGCGCTTCAATCTGGAACCGCGCGACCGCTACGGTTGCAGGTTCGAATCCCGCCTCGGGCATGGATGTGTGTGATGTCCTTAGGTTAGTTAGGTTTAAGTAGTTCTAAGTCTAGGGGACTGATGACCTCAGAGGTTAAGTCTCATGGTGCTCAGAGCCATTTGAACCATTTCGATGGGACTGTAGCGCCGGATGGGGCTGGCCCCGCAAAACGAGGCAGGTAAAGGAACATGAAAAGACAGTGTGTGTCAATTAACAAGCAGTTACGACACTGTGGTGTTCTTCCTTACACATTTGGATGACTTCACAAGGGGGTGAAACATCGAGAGTCGGGAAACTGGAAGAAGGACAAAGTGTGACGAGTGAAGCCTAGCAGTTTGGTATTGCTCACAGCATTGTGTCACATCCATGGGAGCGTTCCGAAACACAGGCACTGCTGCCCAAAGGAGAGGAGGTAGTCGACCGAGGTGAATTACAGCAGCAGATGACTGCTACATTGTGCAACAGGCAAGAGAGGATCCGCGGCAATCAGCAGGTGCAGTTCCAACGACATTTAACAGGACTACAAGGCACGTGTGCTCTTCTTCTCGGATGAACGCAGATTCGGTCTGAGTAGTGATTCTGGACTTACGAGGCTTGTTTTTTTTTTTTTTTTTTTTTTAGTAAGATCCGTTTGAACATAAGTACACAACGAAAGATAATTTCAAAAAAGTAAATTTATTTTCAGAAAGTACTACATACTTCACTCTAGCTGCCAAGTTTGTTCAAACACGTATCATACCTCTCATCCAATTTCAAAATACCCTCATCATAAAAACTTGCTGCCTGCTCAGATTTTACTGCCGTTTTCATGTCGTCATCATTGTAGTAGTTGCCACTGAGTTGTTGTTTGAGGTGGAGGAACAGATGGTAATCGCTCGGCGCAAGATCAAGACTGTAGGGTGGGTTGTCTATAACTTCCCAGCCAAAACTGTCCAATAAATCGCGGGTCTGACCTGCAGTGTGAGGTCTTGCATTGTCATAGAGAAGGACAATTCCCTTTGTCAGCATGCCATGTCTTTTGTTTTAAATCACTCTGCGTAGCTTTCTCAGGGTTTGGCAGTATGCTTCTGGATTGATCGTGGTTCTTCGTTGCATGAAGTCGACCAACAAAACACAATGCCTATCCCAAAACACCGACGCCATGATTTTGCGCTGGGACAGAGTCTGTTTGGCCTTCACCTTCACAGGTGTGTGTGTGTGTGTGTGTGTGTGTGTGTGTGTGTGTGTGTGTGTGTGTGTGTCAGTTCTATGCTCTGTCGCTTCGATTCGGGCGTGATATGCGAAACCCATGTTTCGTCTCCGGTTACGATCTGATTCAATAAACCGTCACCTTCTTCGTGATAACGAGTCAAGAACTTCATCACACACTCAGATCTTTGGTTTTTGTGGTCCTCTGTTAGGAGTTTAGGGGCCAAACGGGAGCACAGTTTCCTAAACTTTAGGTGTTCAGAATCAATGTTGTAAAGCAATGATCTCGACACGTCAGGAAATTCGTTTGAGAGACCTGTTCTCACTAATCCTCGCTTTAACTGAAGCCACCAAATGGTCTGTAATCAAAGAAGGTTGACCGGAGCAGTCCTCATCATAGACGTTTTCATGGTCATCTTTGTATTCTCGTAGCCACTCACGCACTTTGCTTTTACTCATAACAGTATCAACGTACACTTCGCAAATCTGTCGATGAATTTCTGCAACAGACAGGTTCCTTGCTGACAAAAACTGTATCACTGAGCGAACCTCACACGCGGCGGGCGAGTTGATAGTCTTTAAACATTTTGAAAGCACAGAACAGAACCGTACAGGTTAGCTACAGAGCTGAAAAAGAGCACTGTTGTTCTTGAGCCATGCCGGTACGCGAAGCACGCGCTCGTTACGGTGTGCTCGCGAACTACTGGTGTCTACAACAAAACGGACCTTACTTAAAAAACACGCCTCGTAGCCTCGTATGGGGACAGCTGGGAACTCGTAATGCACCCTGTAACGCTGTCAGACATTATGAGTTTGGTGGTGTGGGTGAGATGGGAGGCGTGAAGTTGCATGGACATACTGACCTCCAACTCTTTGAACGTGTTACACTCACCGGTCAACGTATTGTGACGCTGCACTCCTTCCCCACGTGCGGCTTTTCACAGGTGCATTCTGCCCTGACTTCATATTTTACAGGTGACATTGCGCAACCGCATTGAACAGCGCCAGCGGGGGAGACCCTGGAACGGGAAGACAGCTTGCAAATGCACATTACATAGTGTCGGTTGGAACAGCGACCAATAAACTTTAGAAATAAGATATGTCTAGTGTACAAGTAATTTTTTATTTTGGTCTGCTGGCTACCGGTTTCGACACATAGTTCAAAATGGTTCAAATGGCTTTGAGGACTATGGGACTTAACTACTGAGGTCATCAGTCCCCTAGAACTTAGAACTACTTAAACCTAACTAACCTAAGGACATCACACACATCCATGCGCGAGGCAGGATTCGAACCTGCGACCGTAGCAGTCGCGCGGTTCCGGACTGAAGCGCCTAGAACCGCACGGCCACTCAGGCCGGCGACACATAGTTGCCTGAGGATTGTAGTGTGTACCGAAACCGATAGCCAACAGGCAAAATTAAAAAATATTGCTTCGATAGACTAAAATATACAGGGTGTAAATTTTAAGTTGACAAACGAGAATAACTCGAAAAATAAGTATCACTCGAAAAAATGTGTAGAATCCTAAGGTGATTATTTTCTAGGGGGACATCTGGTGCTAAAATTAGCCCGCCACCCCAGTCCCCTGTGGGTGGGGCGGAAGGCAACTTTAAAATTTCAAATGGGAACACCCATTTTTTATTGCAGAATCAGATTCTACGTAAAAAAAGTACATTTTGTCTTAAGCATTTGCTTTCATTCTTGCTAGTTGGTGCTGTAATTGAAGAAAATCCATGTTCTCAATTTTGCATCGAAAATGGCTGCGGATAAATAAAAAATGCTTATTTACTTCGTAAATTTTGATTAGCTAAAACTAAAACCGCCCCTCTTCCACATAGGTGGCGGTTTGAGAGAGAGGAAATAAGAGTTTTACAAATGTTGACCTAAATATTAATTTTTTCTGCAGATTCGGTAAGTTTTGTTTGTTTCGTGATCATGAGGCGACACAACTTTTAATTATCAAACAAATCATCTGACTAGTTAACTAACTAACCAAACATAATTAAAAGTTGTGTGGCCTCATGACCACGACGCAAACAAAACTTAATCGCCGAATCTGCCGAAAAAATTAATATTTAGATCAACATTTGTAAAACTCTAATTCCTCTCTCCCAAACCCCACCCTATGGGGAGAGAGGGACAGTTTTAGTTTTAGCGAATCAAAATGTATGAAGTAAATAAGTATTTTTATTGATCTGTAACCATTTCCCACGCAAAAATGAGAATATGGATTTTCTTTAATTACAGCGCCAACTGCCAAGAATCAAAACAAATGTATAAGACAAAACATACGTATTTTTTATGTCGAATCTGATTCTGCAATAAAAATGGGTGTTCCCATTTGAAATTTTGAAGTTGCCTCCCCAGGCGGCTGGGCTGGCCGACTAATTTTAGCACGGGGATGTCCTCCTCGAAAATAATCAGCTTCGGATTCTACACTTTTTTTGTGTGAAGCTTATTTTTTGAGTTATTCTGGTTTGTCAACTTAAAATTTACACTCTGTATATTTCTAAAGTGGCCGTGCCCCTAACTTAAATCCGATCGAGCACATGTGGGATGAGCTAGGGAGACGTATCGCAGCACGTCCACATGCACCAATAACTATCCAGAAATTTTCAAGCACGCTGGTGGAGAAATGAAACGCCATACCACAAGAACTCGCTGCCAACCTTGTGGCCAGCGCGGGAGCACACTGCAGTGCATGCATTGCCGTCCGTGATCACATACCTTATTAAGAACTACGTTCCGCCTTTTGTAATGTCCAGGGAACAATCATAAATCGGGGAGACGTCAGTGTAATAATTGTCGTTGAATAAAATTTCATATCTGTTCGTCTCACTGCGCATTTCTTTCAATTACCTTCTGTACTATACTGTGGCATTTCTTTCGATGTATCGTGCAAGTTTCATAGAGCTTCACTGAAAGGGTGCCTGGTGGTGAGGTGAAACTAGTCCTCTGATTTGGGTAAAACCTGTATCTCAATGTTGTGAAGGTACACACCACCCCCAAGAACTGTCACTCTCCCCATTCTACGCGAGAATATATGAATGCAATCAATGGGTTGACCCCCTTACATAAGGTACAATATACTGAGTAACCTCCCCCCAAAATGTGATTATATGTAGGGCATTCTAATGAGGTTCATTAATTACTGAAATGATAGTGGGATTTAGTATCACAATGAGATCTATTAAAGAACAAATAAACCCATTCTTCAATTGTTATGACGATACATGGTTATTCAAATACACGACAAGTGCGAGGGTAATCCCAAAAGTAAGGTCTCCTATTTTTTTATAAGTACATAGACCTGTTTATTTCTACAATGGTTTACATCAGTTTACAGCTTGAACATTAAGCTATTTTTCGACACAATCACCATTTCCGTCGGTTCATTTTTGTAGACGCTGTGGCAGTTTTTGTATGCCCATGTCATACCAGCTCGCCGCCATGCTGTTCATAAAGCTATGAACCTCTTCTTTCACCTCGTCGTCGGAACTGAATCGCTTTCCGGCCAAATGTTCTTTTAACTTAGGGAACAGGTGATAAGTCACTGGGCGCCAAGTCAGGACTATAGGGTGGGTGGGCGATTATGTTCCACTGAAACTGTTGCAGGAAAGCAACGGTTTGCCGAGCGATGTGTGGGCGAGCGTTGTCATGGAGAATGTGTACGCCCTTGCTCAACATTCCTCTTCTCCGGTTCTGAATTCCCCGTTTGAGTTTTATCAGAGTCTCACAGTATCTGTCAGCGGTAATTGTGGTCCCAGTGGGCATGAAGTCGACGAACAGTACCCCTTTCCGATAACAAAAAACCGTTGTCGTGACTTTACAGGCAGACTGTGTTTGTTTGATTTTCCGCGGCTTTGGCAAGGAAGGATGCCGCCACTGGCGCGATTGTTGCTTGGTCTCAGGTGTAAAGTGGTATGCCCAGGTTTCGTCACCCGTGACAATTGAGTCCAGAATGTTGTCCTGTTCGGCTGCAAGGCGGTGAAGAAATCCGCGGGAAGCATCAACTTGTTGCCGAATGTGGTCCTCAGTCAGCATGCGTGGCACCCACCTTACGCACACCTTCCGGTAGTTCTATGTTTCCGTTAAAACTCTGTGAGCGGTGCTTCGGAAACCTCAGGAACCAACGTGCAGAGATCATCCAGGGTGATCCGCCGATCTTCACGCATGCTTTGCTAAACCTTAAACACTGTCTCCTCAGAAATTGACGGTCTCTCGCTTCTTTGTTCGTCGAGAATTTCGGTCCGACGAGATGCAAACTCTCTACAGCACTTACGAACATTTTTGACATCCATGCACTACTCACCGTAAACTTCCGTCGATTGGCGATGGATTTCAATCGGCGCAGTGCCCTTTGCGTTCAAAAACCGAATAACTGCGCGCAATTCGCACTTGGCGGTAACATCTAACGGGAGCTCCATTTTCAACGGCTGCCAAGCCGAGACTGAGCGTCTCAGCGCGGCGTGCGCATGTTTACACACAGCGCGTGAAACACTCTTCATAACAGTGTGACCAACTGCCACACAAACAGAGTTCTGTACTTACACCTTACTTTTGCGATTACACTCGTAGAACAAGTTTCCGTGAGTAATTGGTTGGCAAACCTGAAGAGGATGATTGTAGTTCCCTTTCCTCTATAGTGAGCAGGCAGATTATCTTAACACATTGCTAAGTCATTAACTTGGGGAACAATGATCGCGTAACAGAACTCATCTGTGGAACCCTACATGTAAATTACGTCTGCTGTGGGCATAGAGCGCTGAAGTGCGGTGCTGGGGCCTCAAAAATAAGTTCTTACTTTTCCGGAGCTGCCAAATACTTCACAAAACGCAGTGCTCGATTCGCGTGGAGTCAGCCATCAGCGATGGGTTGCACTGCAGGCTATAATCAGGTCTACTGGCCTCCCCGTCGAGCTTCGGCGGTGGACGATATTTCGACCAGTCGCGATATCGAAACCTGGTTATGCTGACAGGCCGTCTGGATCAGAATTTACAAAGCTGTGTTCGAGCTACTGAGACAGTGAAAACTCGTAACTCAACCGGAGGTCCAGTCTTCTCCCCGCGTCGTCTCTCTCCGGCAGTCCACAGTAAAGTCTCCCAGAAAATACTGTTCTCTACATAAACTTCGAAAAATTAAGATATTGTGACTCCACCAAGCCGCATGGCTGCCAGTAGTGGCTGGACGAGGATCTTAGCGTCAATCAGTCGTATACGAACTGCCACACAACTCCCCTCAGCCCTCCACAACACCACGAATTGAGAGGCTTGCCGCCCAAAAACTAGCGGCGCCTTCTTGCGTCAGCAATCGTCGTCGACTGTCTAGGCACCAGAGTGAGGTAATGCGATGAAGATGCCTTTACACTTTTAAAACGTTTTTTCTTTCTCTATTGCAGTATATGATTTATTTATTTTATGACATTTTAAAATTTATGTTTAAATGCTGCCGTTTTCTGATACAATGCACAAAATCCGTAACTCCATACTGATACACATCGTACTATCTACAGGATATGTTGCTCTAAGTGTGTGCGTAGATGTGTGTTTGTATGTGGGGGAGTCCCACTTATAACATTTGCATCCCGTACAGACATTTACCATACGATAAAATCAGGAGATATTAAACATCTGTAACGTGTGGATGAATTTGGAAACATACGCCATTTTCTATTTCCTATTGTCATGTCGTAACCACACTAAAGTCTACACCTGATAGCAGGATCTTCAAACACATAAAAGCACATCAATTACCACTGAAATTGCATTTGTCACAAACACTAACGTACAGCCAAAACAGAGTAGACACCTTGGATGGAATGTATCTATTTATACAAACGTCATAAATTTCAGACCAAACAAACATTACAAACAAATTTCCAGAAATGATGAATACTAAATAACAAATAATAGCTGGTGGTCAGGTTTGAGCTAACAACCCACAGCATGCCAACAAGCGATGCTAACTACTATGCCACACTGCATGCATGACAGCTTGTGAAATTGCTCCCTCTCCTCGAGAAACAACAACCGGCTTTGTCAAAAGTTCTCATTAGAGCTGACTGCAGCACCCTGGCTCTAGATCTTCTCAGTGTGTGTCTGTATGATGGTACACATGGAGCCTTACCTTCTGCCCATAATGTTACATTCTCTTAAGTTTCCTTGAACCTCCCATCACTGATTTTCACCTCCGGATCGCAGTAGGGCTTCACGCTGAGGATATGGATGATATCTCTGCACTTTTGTCTTCTCTAGGGTTCTAATCTTGGACTATGGACCATTTGTATACCCAACATAAGGATCTAAGGATCGTTTTAGTGTCA
Source organism: Schistocerca piceifrons (assembly GCF_021461385.2). NCBI lineage: Eukaryota > Metazoa > Arthropoda > Insecta > Orthoptera > Acrididae > Schistocerca > Schistocerca piceifrons. The sequence goes on along the minus strand of NC_060145.1, from coordinate 268,155,409 downwards.
CTATCCTACAACACATGGGCAAAGTAAGAATATTACACACTTCTTCCTGCTTTGGCATACGGAGCAAATCAGTTGGTGCTTTTGGCATTTGATGTGTTCTACGGTGGGCTTGATGAGACTTACGGAGGGCTTGATGAGACTTACGGAGGCACCATTAGTTCATGGGCGGTTCCTCAGAAAACTCCGAACAAAATTTTTACTGTATTTTTGCCGTCACCAGCTGACCAAAACCCACCCGGAGAATTCATGACGTCTATGTACAGGAAACGGCTGAAATTTTTACAATATATTCCTAAGGTCCCGATCTCAAACAAGCTTGAAAATTTTATTGATGTCTTTATCAGTTTCCAAGATACAGATATTCAAAGTTACCCTACTTCTACGTGTAAAATGCAGTGTGATGTGAAAACGTAGTTTGTAAAGTGACGTAGCGCGGAGAAATATGATGTAAGGTGTCTCCGTTATTATTAGAAGGGTTCTGGGAAATTCACGCTGCAGCACTGAAGCACATGCAAAATTTTATTGCTCGTAAACCCCGGTATCAGGTGTAAAACTGCGCTACTTCAGTTTCACATAATTAGCTATCAAAATTTTACTGAACCATCAAGTCCTTTTCATATGAGTGACATGCCCTGCTGTGGCACGGAAAAAGAGGCGAAGAGTGAAAAAATACTCCTGTCGGAGCACAAATAATACGAATATGGTCCTATTTATTTACTGACTTAAAAACGGGGTATCAGCTGCCCATTCTACTTTCCGCAACACCTTTAAAGATTATCCCAAAAATTTGGCACACGAACGTATTCGCATTTTATTATGGTGAGAGAGAGGGATATAGTGGCAGTGGCAAAGAGACAAAAAAGTAGTAAATACTGGAAGGTAGTAGACAATGGTTGTCTTATAAAAAGGGCGAAAGAGATAATGGAAACGCGAGAGAAAGAGAAGGAGGTAGTGGCAATGGAACATAGCTGACAGTGACAGAACAGTGTTAGGAAAATAGTGAAGGAGACACTGCCAGGGAGCGAGGAAAAATAATGAGAAAGTTGAAGTGGGTGAGAGCCAGTGATAATGACAGACAGAAAAGAAATGGTTCAAATGGCTCTGAGCACTATGGGACTTAACATCTGAGGTCATCGGTCCCCTAGAACTTAGAACTACTTAAACCTAACTAACCTAAGGACATCACACACATCCATGCCCGAGGCAGTATTCGAACCTGCGACTACAGCGGTCGCGTGGTTCCAGATTGAAGCGCCTAGAACCGCTCGGCCACAACGGCCGACAATGACAGAGTAGACAATAATGACGACGACTACATAGTGACAATGAGAAGAGTCAGCAGCAGTAGGAAAGAATGAACGAGAGAGCAAGAGCGAGACTGACAGCGAGAGGAGATTGTAGCAGTAGGACAGGACGAAAGGAACTGACGCTGTGACCCAGAAGACGATAACAGAGAGATAGCGGTAATGAGTTGGTCTGAATGAGTGAGTGGGAAAGGGCTTCTGGAAGTGGATGAGTATGAGCGATTACAGCAATGGACTAGTGCGTGTGGGTGAGCTACAATTACGGGGTTTTTGAGGTGAATTGCATATTAAAGAAAGAGCAAATATGTTGGAATGCCAAAATTTTTGAGAAAAAATTTAAAGGTACTGGGGAAGGTAAAATGAGACCGTTGGTATCCCACATTTCAGTCAGAGTCTTTTAAATAAACAGGAACATTTCGCATTTTTTGTGCTCTGATGGGCACATCTACATCTACATGATTACTCTGCAACTCACATTTAAGTGCTTGGCAGAGGGTTCATCGAACCACAATCATACTATCTCCCTCCCATTCCACTCCCGAACAGCGCGCTTTCTGTTCGAGCTCTGATTTCTCTTATTTTATTTTGATGATCATTCCTACCTATGTAGGTTGGGCTCAACAAAATATTTTCACATTCGGAAGAGAAAGCTGGTGACCGAAATTTCGTAAATAGATCTCGCGGCGACGAAAAACGTCTTTGCTTTAATGACTTCCATCCCAACTCGCGTATCATATATGCCACACTCTCTCCCCTATTACGTGGTAATACAAAACGAGCTGCCCTTTTTTGCACCCTTTCGATGTCCTCCGTCAATCCCACCTGGTAAGGATCCCACACCGCGCAGCAATATTCTAACAGAGGACGAACGAGTGTAGTGTAAGCTGTCTCTTTAGTGGACTTGTTGCCTCTTCTAAGTGTCCTGCCAATGAAAAGCAACCTTTGGCTCGCCTTCCCCACAATATTATCCATGTGGTCTTTCCAACTGAAGTTGTTCGTAATTTTTACACCCAGGTACTTAGTTGAATTGACAACCTTGAGAATTGTACTATTTACCAAGTAATCGAATTCCAACGGATTTCTTTTGGAACTCATGTGGATCACCTCACACTTTTCGTTATTTAGCGTCAACTGCCACCTACCACACCATACAGCAATCTTTTCTAAATCGCTTTGCAACTGATACTGGTCTTCGGATGACCTTACTAGACGGTAAATTACAGCATCATCTGCGAACAACCTAAGAGAACTGCTCAGATTGTCACCCAGGTCATTTATATAGATCAGGAACAGCAGAGGTCCCAGGACGCTTCCCTGGGGAACATCTGATATCACTTCAGTTTTACTCGATGATTTGCCGTCTATTACTACGAACTGCGACCTTCCTGACAGGAAATCACGAATCCAGTCGCACAACTGAGACGGTACCCCATAGGCCCGCAGCTTGATTAGAAGTCGCTTCTTAAACACTGGTGCGACCTGCGCGATTTTCCAATCTGTAGGTACAGATCTATCGGTGAGCGAGCGGTTGTATATGATTGCTAAGTAGGGAGCTATTGTATCAGCGTAATCTGAAAGGAACCTAATCGGTATACAATCTGGACCTGAAGACTTGCCCGTATCAAGCGATTTGAGTTGCTTCGCAACCCCTAAGGTATCTACTTCTAAGAAACTCATGCTAGCAGCTGTTCGTGTTTCAAATTCTGGAATATTCCATTCGTCTTCCCTGGTGAAGGAATTTCGGGAAACTGCGTTCAGTAACTCCGCTTTAGCGGCACAGTCGTCGGTAACAGTACCATCGGCACTGCGCAGCGAAGGTATTGACTGCGTCTTGCCGCTTGTGTACTTAACATACGACCAGAATTTCTTCGGATTTTCTACCAAATTTCGAGACAATGTTTCGTTGTGGAACCTATTAAACGCATCTCGCATTGAAGTCCGTGCCAAATTTCGCGCGTCTGTAAATTTTAGCCAATCTTCGGGATTTCGTGTTCTTCTGAACTTCGCATGCTTTTTCCGTTGCCTCTGCAACAGCGTTCGGACCTGTTTTGTGTACCTAGGGGGATCAGTTCCATCTCTTACCAATTTATGAGGTATGAATCTCTCAATTGCTATTGCTTTGAATTTGAGCCACATCTCGTCTACATTTGCATAGTCAGTTCGGAAGGAATGGAGATTGTCTTTTAGGAAGGCTTCTAGTGACACTTTTTCCGCTTTTTTAAATAAAATTATTTTGCGTTTGTTTCTGGTGGATTTGGAAGAAACGGTATTCAGCCTAGCTACAACGACCTTGTTGGCTGTATCAGTCATGATGCTCTCTATTAGCTCTGGATTGTTTGTGGCTAAGAGGTCAAGTGTGCTTTCGCAACCATTTACAATTCGCGTGGGTTCGTGGACTAACTGCTCGAAATAATTTTCGGAGAAAGCATTTAGGACAATCTCGGAAGATGTTTGCTGCCTACCACCGGTTTTGAACAAGTATTTTTGCCAACATATCGAGCGAAGGTTGAAGTCCCCACCAACTATAACCGTATGAGTGGGGTATTTATTTGTTACGAGACTCAATTTTCTCTGAACTGTTCAGCAACTATATCATCGGAGTCTGGGGGTCGGTAGAAGGAGCCAATTATTAACTTAGTTCCGCTGTTAAGTATAACCTCCACCCATACCAATTCGCACGGAGTATCTACTACGACTTCACTACAAGGTAAACCACTACTGACAGACACAAACACTCCACCACCAATTCTGCCTAATCTATCTTTCCTGAACACCGTCTGAGACTTCGTAAAAACTTCTGCAGAACTTATTTCAGGCTTTAGCCAGCTTCCTGTACCTATAACGATTTCAGCTTCTGTGCTTTCTATTAGCGCTTGAAGCTCAGGGACTTTCCCAGCACAACTACAACAAGTTACAACTACAATTCCGACTGTTCCTTGATCCAAGCACGTCCTGCATTTGCCATGCACCCTTTGAGATTGCAGCCCACCCCGTACTTTCCCGAGGTCTTCTAACCTAAAAAACCGTCCAGTCCACGCCACACAGCCTCCGCTACCCGTGTAGCCGCCAGCTGAGTGTAGTGAACTCCTGACCTATTCAGCGGAACCCGAAACCCCACCACCCTATGGTGCAAGTCAAGGAATCTGCAGCCAACACGGTCGCAAAACCGTCTGAGCCTCTGATTCAGACCCTCCACCCGGCTCTGCACCAAAGGTCCGCCGTCGGTTCTGTCAACGATGGTGCAGATGGTGAGCTCTGCCTTCATCTCGTAAGCAAGACGGGCAGCCTTCAACAAATCAGATAGCCGCTGGAATCCAGAGAGAATTTCCTCAGATCCAAAGTGACACACGTCATTAGTGCCGACATGTGTCACCACCTGCAGCTGGCTGCACCCTGTGCTCTTCATGGCATCCGGAAGAACCCTTTCCACATCAGGAATGACTCCACCCAGAATACACACGGAGTACACACTGGATTTCTCCCCCTCCTTAGCCGTCATATCCCTAAGGGGCTCCATTACGCGCCTAACATTGGAGCTCCCAACTACCAATAAGCCCACCTGCTGCGATTGCCCTGACATTGAAGGCTGAGAATCATCCTCTGAAACAGGGCAGGCAGCTACATCTGGCTCAGGCAGAGACAGTACCTGAAACCTGTTTGTCAGACGCACCGGGGAGGCTTTCTGATCAGCCTCCAGGGACGTCTTTCGCTGCCTGCCACACCTTGGAACGACCTCCCAATCAACCACAGGCGAGGGCTCAGCCTCACTGCGGGCAGCAACCGGGGCAACCACAGCAGCAGACCGATCTGGGGACAGACGGGACGAGGTTGACATCCCCATCTGGCTCCCTGCAGTGGTGCCCATTGACAACAGCCTCAAGCTGTGCTACCGAAGTCAGCGCCGCCTGCAGCTGTGAGCGAAGGGATGCCAACTCAGCCCTCATCCAAACACAGCAATCACAGTCCCTGTCCATTCTAATCGATGTTGAACAACAGTTACTGAAACACGAGTCCGTGCCTAGATAATGCAAGGGAAACACGCAAAGAATGTATGAACTAACCTGTACAAATGCCTAACGACTGCGCTACAATTTGCCTGAATTTACGATTACAGTAACTAAAACTCCAAATTACACCTCCTATACGAAACTATGTAACAAATAAGTGAGTTAGGAGTATACGACTTGCTGCTGGCAGCTGCTTATCCAACGGTGGCAGGGAGCACACTGGCTGTGACCAACCGACACTGGCTATTCAAAACAAAAACAGAAGACAAACGACTACGCGAATTTACACTATTCAGGCATTCTTCCTTCGTACCCGGCTCTGAAGCGTTCAGAACCTAATTTCGAAACTTTCGTGCACCCGACTATTTTTGAAGTGAATATGTGCTACTTTCTAATTGTTAGCAGTACCCAATTGTCGGGACATTGGCGCCCCGAGTAAGGCTAAGGAGACTGGGGACGCGGAAACACTTCTAAAAACCGGAACATCCTGCGGAATGCGGGACACCTGGTAACACTATAGTAGAAGAATAGAAGATTAGGGTAACGTTCCGTCGACAATGTCATTAAAGAGACGAAGCACAAGCTTGGACTTTTTTTCGGTGGAGGATTTAGAGAACTAACAAAAAGTCTAAAACTTGATGACCAGACTTGGTCCAGACGTCGTCCTCCAGTGTGTCAACACTGCAGTAGAGTCAGCGAAGAGGATCCCTTGACGGCTGGCAGCACAGTTGTCAAAACTGAATTACGTGATTTGCTGAGGTCATCCGTGCATGCCCACTGCAAATGTCAGGAATTTTCTCACACCAAATCTATTATAGCCTTGCTCATGTGGTGCAAGCGGTGATTTCATGGTCGACACAGGACTACCAGGTCCAAAAATAGAAAAACCGGACTCACCATTATATTTAGGCAGACGCTTTGTCCTAAAAGCTGGACAACCTATTTTAAATAGAAATAGACCCAGTTGGGTCTATGCGGTCGTTTGTTAAAAATCGGTTACAGTCCGCTTTTTATGAGATCGAACTGAAACGTGCTTAAACTAAAAAAAGCATTCAGTAAACCGTCTTATTATTTGGCCGTTATAAAAACAACTAAGTGCTCTGCCGTCTTAATTGCTAAGTTTTCTTCCTATGGCAATCTTACGTCAAAATAAACTAAGAGTTTTTAACTAAAATAAACGATTATCTTATAGTGGGATGGAAAACGCCTTTGTTTTAATGCTGTCCACCCTCAAATCCTGTATCATTTCAGTGACCCTCACCCCTTATTTCGCGATAATATAAAACGTGCTGCCCTTCTATGAACTTACTCGATGTACTCCGTCAAACCTATCTGCTAAGAACCCCACATCGCGCACAAGTATTCTAAAAGAGGACAGACAAGTGTAGTGTAGGTAGTTTCTTTAGTAGATGTGCTACATTTTTTAAGTGTCTTAACAACAACATGCAGTCTTTGGTTAGCCTTCTCCACAACATTTTCTATGTGTTCCTTCCAATTTAAGTTGTTCGTAATTGTAATTCCTAGGTATTTAGCTGAATTTACAGCCTTTAGATTTGACTGGTTTATCGTGTAATCGAAGTTTAACGGATTCCTTTTAGCACTCATGTGGATGACCTCACACTTTTCTTAATTTACGGTCAATTGCCAATTTTTGCACCATGCAGATATCTTTTCTAAATCTACATCTGATGACTTTACCAGTCGATAAACGACAGCATCATCTGCAAACAACCTAAGACGGCTGCTCATATTGTCTCCCAAACCGTTTATATAGATAAGGAACAACAAAGAGCCTGTAACACTACCTTGGAGAACGCCAGTAATCACTTCCGTTTTACTCGATGACATTCCGTCAATTATTACGAACTGTGACCTCTCTGACAGGAAATCACGAATCCAGTCACGTAACTGAGACAATATTCCAAAACCACGCAATTGCACTTCAAGCCGCTTGTGTGGTACAGTGTCAAAAGGCTTCTGGAAATCTAGAAATGCGGAATCAATTTGAAATCCATTGTCAATAGCTCTCAACGCTTCGTGTGAGTAAAGAGCTAATTGTGTTTTACAAGAACAATGCTTTCTAAATCCGTGTTGACTGTGTGTGAATAGACCGTTTTCTTCGAGGTAATTCATAATGTTCGAACACAACATATGTTTCAAAATCATGCTGCATATCGACGCTAATGACATGGGTCTGTAATTTAGTGGATTGCTCCTGCTACCTTTTTTGAATATTTGTGTGACATGTGCAACTTTCCAGTCTTAAGTAGGGCGAACGGTTGTATGTGATTGTTAAGTATGGAGCTATTGTATCAGCATACTCTGAAAGGAACCTAACTGGTATACAGTCTGGATCTGAAGACTTGCTTTTGTTAAGTGATTTAAGTTTCTTCACTACTCTGAGGGTCCGCGCGGCATTAGCCGAGCGGTCTCAGGCGATACAGTCATGGACTGTGCGGCTGGTCTCGGCGGAGGTTCGAGTCCTCCCTCGGGCATGGATGTGTGTGTTTGACCTTGGGATAATTTAGGTTAAGTAGTGTGTAAGCTGAGGGACTGATGACCTTAACAGTTAAGTCCCATAAGATTTCACACACATTTGAACATTTTTGAACTACTCCGAGGGTATCTGCTTCTACGTTACTCATGTTGGCAGCTGTTCTTGATTCGAATTCTGGAACATTTACTTCGTCTTCTTTGGTGAAAGAATTTCGAAAGGCTGTGTCTAGCAATCTGGATTTTCTGCCACAAACAAACAAATAGTAACAATCATCTGTAGTTAAGTACTAATATTTTTCATTTGAACTCATTTTATCAAGGACGTCATTTTTCTTGTAAATCATTTCGCTGAATTTCCTGACAGTGTGATTTTAAATTACACAGCGACAACAGCAACAACAACACCATCTTTGCGGTTTCGTTGGTTTTCAGTTTATTGCGTTACTATGTCCATTGGGCATTTATGAAAGAGAACACTCTTTCGATGTTGCAATTATGGCCTGGAACTAAAAGTGCTTTAATTGGGTGCTAAATTCACATGACCAGAATTTTAAGTAGCCTTCGGCAGTTATGTACATATTATTCACATTTACTCTAAATTCTTCCACCTAATTTTCATGTATCTCTAAGAATCACCTAAAAATACTGAGAATTTTGACTGGACAAAAGTTTTCTTCCAGTCTGTCAGTCATGTTAGCTAAGACTTGTGAACAATGGTCAATGCCCTCATTAGCATAGGCTAAAGATATGAAGTATAGAGCTTTCGTATATAACCATAAAAGAATGCAAACGCCATAAATAAATCTCAGAAAAGCCGCCGTCGAAAAAGTCTTTCATTGTTCTAATTGGCTTGCATAATGGTAGAAAGTATGCCTTTAATGGTTCGTGCATATGCAAAAGTCTCTACACAGCGGGATACATGACAGAGAAATAGGCATTTAGTCCTTCAGTGCTAGATCATCTGTTTAAAATGCATTTCAAACCCGGCGCATACATTTTTCAAATATTTCGTTCCTACTGTGAAGCTGGCAAAATAATTGTGAATTTGCATCGCAATGCCGTCTACGGAAATAAGTAAAGAATCGGTAGTGTGATGACAGAATTGTTGAAGATGTGTGCAACACATCCAACTCCGATCATATTGTAGTTTTCAGGAACTGATTATAGTATACTACAAGCGTTGATTGTTCCACCTCCCTCATTGCCGCCAAAGTTAACGTTCGTATAGTCCGCGGAAAACGCAATTAATATCTCTAACAAGTTTTGCTCACTGATAACGCTGTGTTTGTAATTTAATATGGTTTCAGTAGTCTTGTTGGTTTGCGCCTTTAGGTCTACTAAAGGAATTTGAATTCACTTTCTCAGGATTAATATATTGAGTAACTAGAGCGTTAAAACCTCTACAGTCTGTCGCAGAGCATTTTCGAAACACCTTTCGAATGTTTGTTATAGTGCAAACGAGGCTAAAACTTTTTCACGGTAGTTTTAGCTTTTGTGCGAGAATATGTTATATACTTGTAGCGATTTTAGAATCCGGGAGGGATACATTTACTAAGTGCATCTGTGCAGTCTAGTGAATTAAAATATTAGTGATGTTTAATCACACGATAAAGCAGCGCCGGCCGTGGTGGCAGAGAGGTTCTAGGCGCTCCAGTCCGGAACCACGCTGCTGCTACGGTCGCAGGTTCGAATCCTGCCTCGGGCATGGATGTGTGTGATGTCCTTAGGTTAGTTAGGTTTCAGTAGTTCTAAGTCTAGGGGACTGATGACCTCAGATGTTGAGTCCCATGGTGCTCAGAGCCATTTGCACCATTTAATAAAGCAGCTTCTCTGGCACGAAGGCTTAGTTTTAAACTTACGGCGCTTTTGACTCTGGTAGAGCCTGTGCTATGGACTCTTTAATTATGCGTTTGTCGGTTTTTAAATGCTTTTTTATGTCGGCTTTGCCTTTATGAGTGATGAAAATTGTTTGGTCAGAAATATCACATTTTCCTTCCCTTGGCTCTTTCCCAAATTTAAACATCTTGTGCTGACTTTGTACACTGTTAAAAAATAAGTATTTTCTCTCAGACATCGTTACATCTGAAAGAATATACCCATATATTATAAAAATGTGTGTGTGTGTGTGTGTGTATGTGTGTGTGTGTGTGTGTGTGGTGTGTCTATTCCTCATCCGCTCCTAAACCACTGGACCAGTTTCAACCAAACTCTATTCGCAATAAATTTCGCGGACAGTGCCCACATGTGCCACTAAATGCATCTACAAAATTGTATCATGGTACCATACATAGTTTCAGGAGACATGTCGTCAAAAACACTGAGAGGAGTGAAAAACTGCAGAGTGGTGCACGACGTTTAAGTTGATTACTGCTTTGCTGCTGCTAGCTCTATTCTCAACGCATTTTGCAGAAATATGCTACTTAATGTCCTTACACAAATATACCGATTGTACGATACATAGCCTAATAGTATGACGTCGTAAAACTGAGATGCGTGAATAAACGCCGCATCATGCATGAATTTTTAATACATTTATTTTTTGCTACTAAGACACTCCTACAGTCGAGTCAACTAATGGAAATTCCTTTTAGTTTTTGACAGATTTCAACTGTGAAGCTCAAACGGCTGTAGGTGAAAAAAATCTGTGTCAATAGGTTGCCACAGAGACGCTTACAAAATTGCATTGTAGACGTGCGAGGCAGCTGCGCCCAAAATAAAGAAACTGTCCGGGGTATTACACTACAAATACAGTTCACTTTTTGTTTTCGTTTCTAACGGAAAATTGGCAAAATGAATACCCGGGAAACGCAGCATTTGTCAGATAGTAGTATTAGAAATCAGTATAAAATGTTTAATCCTGGAATGTTACCCTTATTTTCATCGATGAATCTGCTACACTATGGTATAGCTATACAACTTTCAAAATGTTTAAATTTTTTATTTAAAAACTTTATAAACAAATCTTACTTAAGAAATAAAGGAAAAGTGCCCAGAGAGAAAAGACTCACACTACTGAAGACGTGAAGCACACATTTTTCGTTGATGGTCCAAACACATTTTTACAAAAAATGGTTCAAATGGCTCTGAGCACTATGGGACTTAACATCTGAGGTGCCACCCAGAGTGGCGCTACAATCTCTACCCGCACGACCGCTACGGTCGCAGGTTCGAATCCTGCCTCGGGCATGGATGTGTGTGATGTCCTTAGGTTAGTTAGGTTTAAGTAGTTCTAAGTTCTAGGGGACTGATGACCTCAGAAGTTAAGTCCCATAGTGCTCAGAGCCATTTGAACCATCTGAGGTCATCAGTCCCCTAGAACTTAGAACTACTTAAAGCTAAGGACATCACACACATCCATGCCCGAGGCAGGACTCGAACCTGCGACCGTAGCAGCAGCCCAGTTCCGGACTGGAGCGCTCTCTGCTTTTAAAATCTGGAATCACACAATCCTCTTCATCGACTTCATAGGTTTCAGAATAAAGACCTAAATCTGAACTCAAGAGCATGTATTCCGGTAGTATCCTCCTCTTTTGTAAGATCGACAGTTTAGAGATGCCATTTTATTTCACGTATAAAAAGTCAGTTTACTGATAATTTACAATTATCCACTGCAACTGTTGAAAATAATAGGTAATTTAAGTGTCATAAGTAGCATTTATATAATTTCTTTGTTTAAAATAATCCCAAAGCACAGTATTAAAATTTGTTTACTCGTCTTGACTTGACATCATACTTACAGATATAAAGAATCTTAGTCCTGAAGTTTCTTACACCGATGATGCTACGTTGGGGTGCACCTGTACCCCAAACGTTAAATAACATGAAAACGATAAGCGCTATTGACTCTTTGAAGGTAACTCCCGTACTGACTTTTTAAAGCATGACACTACTAGGAAACGCAGAACTGGCGTGCTGTCCGTAGACCATTAGCTACACTTTTTGGAAGCGCTCCAGCATTCCAGGGTTAAGACGAGTAAACAAATTTTAACGTTGTACTTTGGGGTTACTTCCGTAGTTTAGCAATAAAACGTAACAATATCATATTAATATCAGAATATAGAAAGTTGCAAGTAATTTCGTGCCAAAAATACGGTGTGCCACGGATGCCGTCGCACGCTTTCCTAGCGAAGACGCAGCGCAGACTAACCCCGACCGCACTTAGGTGTCTTAACAGTATGAAACGTCCCCTTAGAAAAATTACCCATGACTGTGCTTAAACTGACACACAATATTTTTTAGCGCAACGCAATCTGACTTCCAATATTCCCTACAAGAGAATGTCCCTGACTAAATTAACCTATACGTTTCACAAATCACTTACCTCACAAAAATCTTCGTTACTCGAACTACTATAATACAGCGAGCGCCACTACTGCCAGCTAAATAAAAGGTTCAAACTACTGAAGGCACTAACTACTGATAGGCATAGTTAGCAAAAGAAAGATTTTGATAGAGAATAAACAATGTATTTACCTTAATAGCGTTCAAAAGTCATTATATATATATATATATATATATATATATATATATATATATATATATCAGTCCATGATATCCAATATTACAAATTTACTCTTTCTGATGGACACACGGCCAGATCGTCCGCTCTCAAAATTCCGCCATCTCTCTCCCCACATCCACCACTGCTGGCGGCTCACCTCCAACTGCGCAATGCTACACGCTGTTAACAGCCAACTGCCCAACACTACAATAGCATATACTCCAACAATGCAAACCAACCACAGCCTTCACACAGCACAGTCAGTGATTTTCGTACAGAGCGCTACGTGGCGTTACCAATATAAAAGCCTAAACAGCCTACTTGCATAGCCCCCATGCTCCCCACAAAAAAATTTACAAATTGTTTTGGGCAGTGGCCAATAAAGATTTGAAAAAATTTTTCATAATCATAATTACAATAACAAAGAAATCAAATGCACACACTTATTGGTACAATGTTGGTCAAAAGCTAAAATTTTCTCACAGTCCATAAAGACAGTCCTGATCATTCATCATAATAGTAATTACAGTTTTTTTCACAAAGTCTCATTAGTAAAAGAAATTGCAAACAGAAGTAGTGGATTTCCATGCAGTCTTGAAGAAGTAGTGTTGTTCTTCCAACAGAAAGAAAGTGCTGACTCTTGACATGCAGACAGGTAATGGGCCACAACAGAGCAAACCCACAGCAGAGTCAGTCGAAGTTTTGAAGAATATTGGTAGGTAGGTTATCACAGAGCAGACCACTGTAGTCTTGTTAGAGATAACGGTATTGGTGGGCCACCAGAGGTGCAGACCCACTGCTGTCCTTGTAGAAATAATGGTATTGGTGGGCCATCGAAGGTGCAGATCCACTTCAGTCCTTGTAGATATTATGGTATTGGTGGGCCGCCAGAGGTGAAGACCCACCGCAGTCCTTGTAGAAATAATGGTATTGGTGGGCCATTGAAGGTGCAGACCCACTTCAGGCCTTGTAGAGATGGCCATCTGTTGCGACTGTGCAAGTGCACAATCACCATCGAAGAGTCTTGCGGACAATATAGCAAGTCCATAAACCACCACTTGTGCACTCACAAAGTTTTTGGAATTGTCCTTAGAACCAGCAATGCTGTTAACCAGTCCCTTGCTGAATTATCAACACACGTGCAAGCACTAACAGTCCCTACTTCTCACATATTGTCCATATACTATGACCAACAGAAACATGTGCAGTGAAATGTTACTTACAAGTTACTTAATTTGATGAACTAGTGTCAATTACAATTTTATAACATAAGAATACAATAACAAAGGTACAAAATACATCATTAAAGAACATAACAATACAGATAACATTTGTAGTAGTACAGAATTTACAAAAGAATGGAAATAAACAGATACATCAGTGTCACAGGAATTATGACATAAATAAATATATAAAATACTGAGAATAGTTTTCAAAACATTTATTTCACACATGAGCATTAAAACAGAACAGAATAAATAATGTCTAAACATCTTTACAAAGAAAATAACATAGTATTTGAAAAATTCTACAACATCAATCTTATTAGCTAAACACATAAAGACAGGAAGAACACAAATACACAAGGGTACACAAACACATAGATGGATAACACAAAAGGAAAGGACAGGGTTTGTTCTACTGCAGTATTTTGCATTGAGATCTTCCTTCGTTCATCATTATTCCCAAAAAGTCCAATCTAAGCCTGCTTTCTGTATTCTATTCATCCTCTTTCAAAATCCTTTTTTGGCCAAACCATTTTCTTATAGCTTCTCAATGCATTCTTCAAATTCATCATAACTCATTCTCTTATACGGCCTACCCCATCTTAAGCTAACTTAAATCTACTGCGCTCAGATGCATAAACTAAGGGACGAGGCAATGCAGCAAGACAAAACAATTAACACAAACAGCAATGAAAAAATGCAAATTGGCAAAGCTAGCAGCAGTAAATCTAAATTAGCAGAGCAAATGCAACATTACAATTAATATGAGCCGATGTGCAGCAACAAGAAAAATAAATCAGTAGTAAAACTGGCTTAACAGAGTAATACAAAGTGAAATTCAGTAGCACCATGCCTGGCAAACAGCAGCAGCAAATACTATAACTTATATCTAAACATGGCAAAGCTCAAGCAGAAAAAATAGTACAGTAAAGACAACAATGCAGATAAGGGAAATGTCTAGCCACATCTTAATGTCTGTGTAAATAAAGTGGTGCCCCACAAAAACTTATTCTACAAAAAATTACCAAGTACTTGAAAAGAAAATTACATATTCACTCACTGTTATTAGTCCCTTCTTATTGTTCTTTCCTTTCCAAGTGCTCCTTTTTCGAAGACTCTGGATCATAAAATTATTATTTAATACATCTGTTGACAGAAAGTGTTCACATTAGCAAATGCATTTAAATTTATTTTATAGAACCAATGCTGCAACAAAGCTGGAAACCAGATATCAAATGCAATAAGCAACTATGAAAAGCAAATCATAGAAATATCATTCAATAGTCATGTGACATTTTATAAGTTAGTAGAAAGTCTCTCAACTCTCGTAGAAAGACACTTGTCATAATCAGGTGTGCAGATGTAAGAATATTTCCCATCAGTTTATAAGCATTTCAGTAAGTAGCACAAAGTGCAATATGTTTCCAAGCAATGAGCTTGTCGTATTTGCGATGCTTTCTACAAAGGAATGTCAATAGCGAGGATAATGGCCTCTTTTTTTTTCTTCACCTGTGCCTCTGAAAGGCACACACCAATGGCTTTTTTCCAGGCAACTGTCGTGCAGCTGGGTGCTTACAGTGACCTACCTTCCTTACCGAAATATTTACGGCATCAGTTTCCGCTACAGTGACAGTTTGATACAAATAAAATTTCACAGGTCGAAATATTTGGGTTACAAATCTGTAGAAACAAAATCCTATAAATATAACAGTTGAGAGGTGGCAGAAGCCCCCTCTCATATTTCTATCTTACTCTGAGTAATTCGATTTTCCTCTCTAATTGGATGTGGTGAAAAGTTGCTATTCCTTCACATGCGGACTTCCCACGCAGCGTCTCTCGTCACCCGGGTGGTCCGGTGACAGGCGGGCACTGCTGATCATGAAAGGGTTAAGCCGACGAGTGTGAGGGAATCGAGTGAATGCTTTCCAGACGCCGACATTGTCATAATAGCGGCGGAGACACGCCTGCAGAGGCCTGAAGAAGTGGCTGGGCTAGAGATTCCGTTACTTCGCAGAAACTTAGCGAAAACACTTTCTGGCGGGCTACCAGCGAGGCGTGGGAATGACTTGTGTTCCCAGGCAGTCTGGGCGGGCAAATTCCCGCGTTTTCTGCAAAATCGTAACTGTGATTGGCTTGCTCAGGGATAGCTCCGTGACGTAGCAAAATCGGCGCAGAAATTGGCGCCAAGAATCTCCATTAGTGGAATGGTAGTGCTTTGGCAATAGAGTGGAATTCTCCGCCAGTTTTCGAGTTGCTGATTGGAACGTTTAACCATGGTCACTGTCGTGGGGGCGGAAATGTTCTGTGTTCGGCTTGTACGGGTGCTCTTGAGAGAGTCGGTTCTCGCTTTTCGGTCAGAGTAGGTTACAAGACTGAGCTCTCGCTGCTCTGGACAGTCTGCCTTCCGTTGGCTGTCTAATATACTTTTATTTGACTGTAAATGTTTAACGAAGTTGCTGAAGTTTCGACTTCAACATAACTTTCCAAGTACAGTTGGCAATTGAGCGTTCTGTGTACAAGCGGCCCATGTTATCTGTCTTGGGCGGTTTTGGCTAAAGTTGACTGTATCGGATTTACTGTGTGACTTCGCTTGTTAAAATCAATCACTGTACCGTGAGTGATTGTGTGGTGAGCCTCCTTTGTCTCCCTCAGAGGCGCATTTGTATTGATAGGAAGTCTCTAGTCTGGAACAACCAGACCAGGACAATTTGTTTCGGGCTATACTCGTGACTTTATCATCACCACGACGGGACGTCGAAGCAACCAGCCATCGCTTCCAGTACGCCAGATCGTGTCCTTGCAGTTAAGAAGACAGCTTGGTAAATGTATGTCCGAAGCACCGGCAGACTAGGGAATTCGCACTGTGATAATCAGAGCTCAGCAGAGCGCGCCTGTTTGTCTTTTCTAACTTTGTTCTGTCTTGGGTGTTCATTGTCTGAGTTATCACTACCGTAGCAGCAATTAATGTTGAGTTGGTTGGGTGTTTCTCTTAAGATTTGAGTTGCAAGGAATTGGCTCCACATACCACTGCATCATAAATGTCACAATCTAGTTTATGGACAACTTCACCTTCACGGCATTTATTTGAGTATCCACTTTGATCCAATTTGATGTATTATAAATGTTTCATGTGTTTTGTTTATGATTTTGAGTTTAGTCATAATAAATCAAATTGTTATTTTGGACAGAACTTTCATTCTGTTAATCGGTAGAGCAACCCTTTCATTTCTCACTACATTACTGAAACTTTCCTTTATTTAATTAATGTCTATCAAATTAAATTATTGCAGGCGCCAAACTCTTTTCTACTCCACTTGCAGGGTCGATTACAGTCGGTTTGCGTTTCTTCTTAGTCCATGTGCAACAGCAAAAGTAGGAGTTAGAAAAGGGGGGGCTTACAGCATCATTTCCATACGAAGATTCGAGAAGAGTTTAGTCTTAAATACACTGATAGCTCCGGCACCTCTCATAAAATGGCGACCCTTAGCCTCGGATCTTTCCAGTGAATCACTGATAAGCAAACAGTATTCTTAGTAGGAACATTCAAATTTTTTTTCTCTACTTATTTTTAATGATTAATACCCAAGTTCTTTTTCTTGTAGTTCCGTGATTAGTTTTAAGTAGCGGCGCATGATTACTGTTTTTGTTTTCAGCCTAGATATTTGTTTTTTTTTTGTTCATTGTTTTTTGTGTTTCTCTGATGTGGTGTCCGTACCACAACACACTTTGTCGGGTTTGTGTGCGGTTTCTGTACCACAACAAATCGTGCATGTAATTACAGCGTTGGAACAGCGTTGTTGAAATTTTATGTCTATGTGTAAAAATATAGGGAGTAGATTATTTTTATTGTGCATTTTAGATAATTTTTTTCATGAATGGTCACGAGAAGTAAGGCACGACTATTAGCGAAGGTAGCTAAATCAAAAGAGTATATCATAATGGATACGGGGCAGGTTACTGACGGGGATAGGTTCGGAGAAGAGATGGGCACATGTTTAGCAGGACATGACGACAGGCTCATTGATGAGGAAGGTGATTTGGACGCGATCTTAGAGCAACGTTGCGGCCGTGATTATGATAATGAGGTAGAGGATGAAACAGAGACAGGCACACAAGTCGAAACGGTAGCAGAAGTTTATAGTCAAACGAACGAGAGCAGACAGAGGCCAGCTCGGTCACGTCAGAGCTCTAGCGCCCAGGTGTCCAGAGTTACATCGCCCATGTGTGACGAGGATCAAAAAGATGATATTAACCCAATAGTGAGCTTCCTACGATCAATGGAAGAAGAAGACGAGAAACAGCGTAAGAAGGATAAGGAAGAAGCTGATGAACAGCTTAAGAAGGACACTCAGGCAATAATTTCGCATATAGGGGAAATTCGTGGGGAATTACTAACAATAAAGAAAGAATGTGGAGAAGCAAAACAAATGACAATGGTAGCACAAAAAGTCGCAAGCCTAGCCAAAACGGCATCAACAGGGGCAATGAAAATTGCAAAAGTAACTTCTCAACTTGCAGGACGCTTGCGACGTGCGACACAAGCCCACTCAAAATCCCTAGCGTTCTTAAAAACTCAAGGTAATATCGCTGTTACGAACATCACGAAACAAATGAAAGAAGTAGAGAGTCGGATAGCAAAACTAGAACGAAACGGTCACACGAACACTGCGCGTTCGGATACCAATGATGGAATACACAGAACTGCGTCTCCGAGGAAAAGCCTGCCGTGCTCTAGCCCAGTGACAAGAGTGCGGAACTAATAATGCATACGCAGAAAAAGCGAATAATAGCTCCAATAATTGCAGCCCACTTAGAAGAGTGAATGCTGAATGCCACTTCCACTATGATACAGAGGTAGCACATCACAGTTATCAGCAAGATAGATGAGGACACTCAGCAGACGGGCAAGTATCGGAAACCAGTGCGAGGAACGGACAGGATTTTATCACAATCACTTCCTGTCGATACTAAAATTCCAAAAGTTCAGAGATAATGGAGGGTCGATGCATCCCAAGAGCTGGGTGATGCAGTTTACAAATTCATTACCGTCATCATGGCCAACCCTGGCAAAATTAGAATTCGTGTGCGGACACATCTAAGGCCAACCCGCGGAAAAGATGTGGGGTGTGGCAGCGACGTGTCAGACTTATCAGGAATTTGTTGACGCGTTCCTGCGGATCTACTGGTCAAAGGAAATGCAAGACAGGATTAAAGAGGAAATAATATTTTGTCCTGAACTGGAAGTGTCTGGGCAAAGGAGCGCAACCAAATTTTTTGATGATTTACTCAAGAAGAATCAATTTTAGATAGTCCATATAGCAAGGGAGAAATCATCAAATTTTGTTTTTCCAAACTGCCAGTTAGGTACCAACAGACACTTGTCGGAAAGTGTGGCTCTGACATAGAAGCATTCAAGAGTCTATTGCGTGAACTCGAAGTTGTCTTTGACAAACAAGACGCAAAGTACAGGAAGAAGGGGCAGAGTAACAAATACCAACGACCAGCAAGGGAGGACGACAACAGATGGCATAATCGCACTGGTCGTTTAGGGAACCAGGGTTACGGAAATCAAGATTACGCTAACCAAGGTTTAGAAAACTAGAGACACGGAAACCAGAACATCAGGGAACAGGGTCATGATAGGCAAGGAAGCAGGGAGAGTAGGAATAACGAACGGCAAAGCGACCGTAATTGGAGAGAGCGAAACCAAGGAAAACAGGAGAACCAGGAGATTGAAATTAGACCTGCAAATCCTAATGCACGTCAGAGGAGGGGGAGTCTGACAAGGGATTGGCGCTAGTCCATAGGACTCCACCACATCTCTCACACAAAGAAGTTCGTGGAATAATAGTAGTTTAAGTGGTGTACATAGTAGAATAGGCAAATATATGAACCTTTCTTCGGGGAACAATAATCGTTGCATTAATAGATTAAGATTGTTAAAGTATTAACACGCTGCGTTTTCTCGCATAAGAATTTACTGCTGCTAACTTTTTGTTTTGTTTATGTTCGCGACTTCCAATGTCGATGGAGTAGGAGACACTACCTTTCCATCAGCAATGTTTTTGTCCTTTCCTGCCTGGTGTCCATGTTGAGGGATAATGATGAGTGAGGAGATGTCGCACAAACAGGGGCATACAAGAACGTGCTCTTAGAAGCGTTCTGAGAAGTCGTGATACGTTCCATAGCGGCCACAACCAGTTCATGAGACGCTCATACCAATTCTTGCAGGCACGCGTCAGTGCATTGCAAGATTGTGGTATATTGCGTGATTTTGAGGACGAATATGGGCAGTATAGTTTTTACAGTGATGCGCCAGCATCGTTGTCTTGCAAGTCGGGGTGAACCTGTGAGCGTTTTACTCCAATGGTGCCCTAGACGGTAGAAATGCGGGCATAAACCCCACCATGCCAATGTGCTGGTTGGGGATTTAGCGTGCTGCTCGTGACTGTCACAGATGAATAGCCAAGGAATTATACTTAGAGATTCGTGACATACCGTGTAGCTGGGGTGTGGTGGGCGACTGAATCCTCAACAGGAACCAGTCCTGGCTTGGTCATATTACATTGCCTCTGGAAAGGTGCCCTTTGATCGCTAAAAAACAGCATCACATAGAAAAAGAAGTTGCACCTGTAAATTTATTGTCTTGTATAGCCATGGCTAACCCAGTCTCTGGAGTTTCAGTGAGGCATAGTAAGAACTCGGAGGCCATGTCGTACGGCCTGCACATCACTGTCGTCAATAGCGGCGAGCAGCGAGACATCTCAGCGTAACAGGAATTATGTAAGAGTGTTGTATAAGGTAAAAAAAAGAGAGAGTACCATATACTAGGATAAGTTAAACTTTAGGATTTAGCAATAACTAGATCCTTAATATTGTGGGGGTTTTCTACTACAAGTAGGAATGTTTGGCGCGCGCCTGTTGGCATGCTATTTTTCAGGTCACCAAACCACAGACCCGAGATGGAGGGACGACAGGTGAGTGAACGTAGAATAGTTGCGTGTTCTTTATAGCACAGTAAAACTTTGACCTGCATAATAACATAATTTATTCAAAAGACATAGAATGTAGATCGTTGGCAAATGGTAGTTAATTCTTGAGCATGTCTACTGTCGATCTATATAATTAATAGTAATATTAGTGCGGGTCCGCACATTTAGTTGTTCGTCCAATATAGCGTCACACACCATGTACAATAGTGAGATCGGTCTCCATACAAATATCAAGATAGATTATTTCCATGTCTAGATTAGATATAGCAAGATTTTGTTATAATGATAGTCATAGATTGATAACTATAAAATTAAAATAAGAGTGTCTGAAATGACAGACCATCAGTGTATCGTTATGTAAATGTATTATAACATAGAAGGTCATGGGAAAAAGCTAGGCATAAGATTTTTGTCAGAACTGTGCAGATGACGGGAATCGTGGCAATGCAGAGGCCGGCCGGAACAAAAAACGTCATTGGCTATCTGCAAGAAGGGGAGCGTCAGCGCGCCACCTGACGAAAAGGGTGCGGCAGCGTCCGGTCCTACAAGCTGACAGTCACCGGGCCGTATACCTGAGGGATTAGGCGGCAGACAGCCCTCGCGGGCCACAAGCGACAGTGTGGCTGGCCGTTGATACTGACACGCGACCAGCATGCAACAGCCAGCTAGCTCTCTGGACGCGGCAGCCGTTTGGAGGGATTCCCTGCATCAGACCACGTTGTCGTGAGTACACGAAGATCACATAAGGTGTCAGAACCTGCGCCTCATGTGCCTCAGGACAGAAAGGGACGCTATATAATCACTAGCATTGGCCGATCTGCATACACAAAGCAGTATCGTGCCACAAACTCTAACAAATGAATTGTCTCATTTCCAACTTCTCCTCTCACTTAGAGAGCAGTTGTAGCAATCGTCGCTCCTAGTTCGATCCTGTCTGGATGCCCTCACACACTTGTGGAGTCACTCCACGTGCCATCATCCCTCGTCGAACTGCAATATTGGGAAACGTATCCTACCATACTGTCGTGATCATATGCGTGAGTCTTGCTGCAATCTCAACAGAGTACTGCAGATGCTCCAGCACACCCTGTTGCTGTTGCAACAACACCCGACATTTAGCCCTATGTGATGTCAGTACTGTGGCCCCATCCCAAAAGGCCCCCTCCGATGCTCAAGACATGGAACCACGTGCATCAATACATATGACTCAACATACCAACCCCCTCAGAGAAACTAACGAATTTGTGAAGTGCTTCGAATGTTTCTAACAATGTGATTTAGTGCCTCATTCTCAGCACAGTCGTGAACATTGTGCAATGTGCAAGCAGAACTTGACACCCCATGAACCTTCTTTTTTTTCTTAAATTTCTTTCTCTAGTGTTGTTTTAGTAATGTATGTTATACCTTGTATGTGTTTGTGAATTTGCATTGTAATTCTTATGTAAGTGATAGAGTAGGGCGCACAAGTTACAAATTACTATATTGTTCTCTACACCATGGTTTTTTTGTATTCTGTATTTTTTGTTGTGTGTATGCAAACAGTGTTCCTGAAGTCCCCATAAACTGAAGCACATACCACCACTGTCATTGTGAATGGGCGATCAGTTCAGGGAACATTTTGTAAAGGTTATTCTTGCTGCAGAGAGACAGAATGAATCAGGGGTTGAAATCAGATTCTGAACGCTCACAAAGAGATTGTTAACTTAAGTAGTATCATGTGTGATAGAGTTCAGGTTAGTTTAATGGTTGAAATTGTTGTAACATCTTGGGCGTTTAATTGCGGAGCACTCCAAATCTGATTGTAAATTAATGTCTATCAAATTAAATTATTGCAGGTGCCAAACTCTTTTCTACTTCGCTTGCAGCGTCGATTACAGTCGGTTCGGGTTTCTTCTTAGTCCATGTGCAACAGCAAAAGTAGGAGTTAGAAAAGGGGGGGGCTTAGAGCATCATTTCCATATGAAGATTCGAGAAGAATTTAGTGTTAAATACACTGCTAGCCCCGGCACCTCACACAGTGTCCAAAAAATTTTTGCCGGCATTGTGATACATTCACGCATTTACACACATTTCATAACTCTTAAAGTACGGTTCTTGGTTTCCAACATCCTTTTTCACAAGTCAGAGTCCCTAACCACTACTCATTATTCCTTACCTTATTACATATATACATATTTGTCGACACTTCTTCAATATTTCATCATAATAAATACATAGCATAATCAAATCCCTCATATAGCATCAGCTTATTGATCATAAACATACCTCAAAAGCAAAATACACATGGTCGTCGTAATAATATCATAACACCTCAGTCACATCTCAAAAACGTCGTAGCTTTCTGCAGTAATGTCAAAACCTAAAAAAATTCTCTGCTCATTTCAATAGTGTCATC
Organism: Schistocerca piceifrons; assembly: GCF_021461385.2. Classification (NCBI taxonomy): domain Eukaryota; kingdom Metazoa; phylum Arthropoda; class Insecta; order Orthoptera; family Acrididae; genus Schistocerca; species Schistocerca piceifrons. Next base: position 268,132,488 of record NC_060145.1, on the reverse strand, counting down.
TACCTCAATCATACTTTAAAAATCGTGATCCCATACCAAACTTATTATTCAAAGATCTCATAATATCACAATGGTTCCGAAAAAATACGAACTGTTCACAAAGTACAGACAAAATACAATTTCATAAGTGTGAAGTTATCCAACTGTGTAATTACATAAACATCTGTCACTGATGTAGTAAAAATATGTTTGCTTCTCTGTTAAAATAATGAAATAGCTGTGTAATTCTGTGTCAGAGAAATATGGTACCGATGTGTAAAATTGTATAAACAAATACAATATTAGCTAAGGCTCCTTGTGCTTGCCAAACACATGGTACACAAAGTAAGCGTGTACCCCCCTGAGGATTAATTTAATGATACCCTCAGGTGTTACAAATTACAGCAATCGAATGAAATGTATCACCAAAAACTTCCTTTGTATCTTTGTGAAATCTTTAAAAATAAATGTTTTAAGTACAAAATTAATCACTCAAATGCGTGTCCTTTAGCGCTAAATGTGCGTCTTGCTGTAAGATAATTCTGTGGAAGTGTCGTAGTTATCGTCCTCTGTAAGCAAAGTTCTGCTGAAGTCAATGTACTCACCTCATCATAAACAAAAGTGAAATGCTTTGCGTACAGATATCTTAGTTATTACGCTTATTGCCGTGATGAAGAAAGTACTGTGCTGTAACGTATTGTTGTGCTACAGAAAAGGCTGTCTCATTGTAGCTATACCACAAAAGTTACTACTAAAACATGTTTTATTTTCCAGAATAATACAGAAAAACTGTGCAGATATAAAACAGATACACCGCAAAAGCAGCAATGTAAATTGTGTCACATATTAGTAGCGTCATGATATAATCGTGCAGCTATCAAAGAAAACCAAATGCTAAGTCATCTTTAATCTCACGGAATGTACTTCAAATGAAGAGTATCTTTTCAAGCAAACCAAAATGTTGCAGTAAAATCTCATTAGCAGTGCTGGTATATGTTCCAAGTATGTAAGCATTATAGTCGTTACGTAATCGTGCAACAAACAAGCAAGAATGTACACACACAAAAAACTGTGTCGTCTGCTCACTATAACAATGCATTCGTAATTACTGTCTAAATATGTTCCCTAGGTTCTATACTGGATAGTTAACTTCAAAACATTGTTGCATGTTAACAGTTTCTCAGTGTGACAAATTGTACTATTAGCGTGAAGTGAAAAATTTTACAGCAAAAACTAAGTTAAAAAGCAGATTATCTCTCAATAAACGGTTTTACAGGTGAAATGTGATGCAATCTCTTACCCTTTCTAGTGCGCAGAGTGTCAGCTTCAAAGGAATTATCATGTTGTATACACCGGTAAGGAATGCTAAAATTTTTCTCAAGGTTAGTGTCTATGTTATTTTTCTCTGAGCCAGCCGGTGCACATGGCTGCCTGCGGTGCGAGTCATTGTCTGTCTCTTTGTTGGCGCGCATCGTTAGGATTAGGAGACCTAACTTCTACAAGTTCACCTTGTCGAGAGGGCCCTGCCCTATTTGAATCCCGCCAGTTCTGATGAAATTCAGGTCTGTCGTTACGATTATATCGTCTATCGTCATGTCGGTAGATTCCATAGTTTCTTTCTTGTCTGTCATGTGGTGGAGAATTTCTCCCTGAATTGTAACTGCGCTGTGGACCGTTGCGTCTGAAGTTATTCTGTCTCCCTTGATAATAATCGTTTTGGTTCCCATATTGTCTGTTTCTGTGGTTATCTCTGTCATATTCATCACTACGGAAGTGCGATCTTTCTCTGTAACTATTATTCTGCCAACGGTTGTCATAAGGGTGGTGTCTGTTTTGGTCACGATTTGTGTTGTGAGAATAGCCTTGTCATGTCCAGTTATTTCTTTCCTCACGGAATTGTGACGGATGTGACCTGTAATTGTTGTGTTCCTGTTTTCGCGTCCCGCGATTGTCAGTGTCGATTTCCAATTCCTGTAAGAGTCCCTGAAAAGCTTCAATGTCGTCTTTGCAACGTGCTGCCTAAATAATATGTCGTAAATGTTCAGGCAATTTGATTAAGTAAATGCGGATGAGTTCTGAGGGGCTGTATGGGTTAAAGATACTGATTCTTATGTAACATTTCTTCGAAATATTTGACAAGACTGGAAAATTCAGATTGTTCGAAATGTTTCATCATTATGATGCTATGTTTTACTCGGTCTTGTGTAGCTTGAGACCAATATGCTGAGAGGAAGGCATGATAAAATTCTCCTTCACTGTGACAATCGTGAATGACCAATCGCATTCTTACAGCTGGTTCATTCTCCAAGTAGCCACACATAAATTCTAATCTGTGCTCAAATGACCAGTTGGGAGGAAAACAATGAGAGAATTGATGAAGCCACGCTTGTGGATGAATGTCGTTGCCAGAATTCTTAAATGTTTTGAATTTACGTGTAGTAATAAACAGCTTATAGTCAACATCATCATGTCGGCGAGTCGCATATCGGTCATTGTTACGTCGTGTCGGCGGTTCCATCTCAAAATTCGGTGTACCTTGCCCATTTCTTTCATAATTTCCGAAGTGCCTCGTGTTATTATTTTGTTGCTGTTCCGTATTTCTATGTCCCTCTTCCTGTACTGGACTGCGAGTGTCCTCTGAAATATGTAATTCTTGTATTACCTGCGTCAACTGATCTTGTACTTCCCGGATTTCTCTTTTGTACTGTGTATTGATTTGATTTTGATTTTGTTTGAATTTTCTAATTTGTTCATACTCTTCTGTGTCAGTGAAGGCTACGGGTCTTGTGTCATTCAGATCATCATCTACCTTTGTAGATAAGTTAGTGAACTGATCCGAAAGTTCGGCTACTTTCTCCGATAGTGAACTGATTTCCTCAGTGTGTTTTTCTGAACCAAGTTTCAGAGTGTCCATTCGTGTTGAAATCATATCTACTGTGTCCTTTAAGTTTTCCTGAGTTTTTGCAAGTTGCGTAACCAAATCGGTAGATGCAACTGAATCAATTTTAGCTTGCAGGGTGTCGTGATTTTCATGAACAATAGTTTGTAGTTCTTTTATGGCTGCTTCGTGATTCTGTAATGCATTTTCATGACGTGAAAAAATAGGCTGAAAATGCTCACACATTTGTGTTTTTACGTCATTACAGACTTTTTGACATTTCGATTCGATTTTAAGTAACCCAGTAGTTAAACCTTCACGTGTTTGTTCAAGCGTTTGTACCACAGAGTCTAACTTTTGAAGCTGTTGCTGTCTTTGTCTCTGATTTTGTTCCATCGTGTCTAACTTTTGAAGATTTTGTACCATTTGTTTCTGATTTTGTTCAAGCGTTGTGTCTAGCTTTTGTAGCCTTTGTCCTATTTGTTGCATTAATTGTAATAACAATGCACTGGTGTCAGAAACATGTTCCTCAGTGCTATTCGGCAGTGCATTTGAACCGGCAAGATTCGCATTTTGAAAAGCAGAAAATGTGTCTTGACTTATTTGAGAAAACAGTGAGAACGCAAAACCTGAATCTACAGTATTTGCAAGATCGTGTCCTGTCGTTTCGGATTCCTGAGGCGAGCTGTTGCCGACCGATCGATCGATAATGCTTCCGTGTTCACTAATTGTTTCACTGTCTACACCATTATTTGCAGCCCGCTCCATTTCCCTATGCACAATTACCAAATTACTACTTTGAATATTAGTTAATTCATTACACGGTGGCGCTAACACACTGCTTTCGTCTTCACTGTCATTTCTTAGTTTACTTTGGAGCCTAGTATTACGTTTCTCACACGCCATTATTGTCACAATGTTTCACACGATAACACAGAAAAGCACAATTTGAAGAGCAAAATAAGAAAAAACATTAGCATAGCACTGAAAATAATATCTAGTTAATTGCAAGCGCAGCTGCGAAATACTTGGTGCAAATCTGCATGCATGCCGCAACTGTTTTACTGTACAACAATGAAAAACTACAACTACAAAGAAGATTCTCTCTACAATTAAGCGCTAGCAATAAACAATTGCTACACTAATTACACAAACTACAAGAAAAAATCAGAAGATTCCAGTTAGGTATCCTCGGCTAAGGGTCGACATATGAAACGTCCCCTTAGAAAAATTATACACGACTGTGCTTAAACTGACACACAATATTTTTTAGCGCAACGCAATCTGACTTTCAATAATCCCTACAAGAGAACGGCCCTGAATTTCACAAATCACTTACCTCACAAAGATCTTCGTTACTCGAACTACTGCAATACAGCGAGCGCCACTGCTGTGGCGTTACCAACATAAAATCCTAAACAGCCTACTTACAACAGGGATGGCAGCGACGCCCGAGCGTACCGCCTTGGCATCGGCTAATCGGCACAGCAGTCAGAATGACATTTTCGCTCCGCAGTGTAATGGGGGTTGATACGAAACTTCCTGGCATATTAAAACTGTGTGCCGGAACGAGACTCGAACTAGGGACCTGCGCTTTTCGCAGGCAAGCGCTCAACCAAGTGAGCTCCCTAATCACGGCCCACAACCCGTCCTCACAGCTTTACTTTCACCAGTACCTCATCTCCTACATTCCAAATTTCGCAGAAGCTCTTCTGCAAAACTTGCAATACTAGCGCTCCAAGAGTGCCTTTAAGAGCCATGAAAACTGATCACAGATATCACATTTTGCTTCCCTTAGCTGTTTACCAAACTTAAACAGCTTGCATTAACTTTTGTACACTGTTGCAAAATGAGCGTCGTGATTTTTGAGAACATTTCTGAGAGAGGACAGCGGTTTTTTACGTTACTTAAAAATGAATCGAACAGTCACAACCGCAAGAAATTTCTTTTTTGTATGAGGTTACCGGTTTCGGTCTGTTTTAGACCATCTTCAGACCTACGACCATGATGGCAGATCTGAAAACTGGGAACCTCATAAAAAAAGAAGTTTCTTACGGTTGTGACTGTTCGTGTTCATTTTTAAATAATAAGCATTTTAAATCTGAAAGAATACCCATACATATTATAAAAATGGATGGTGGTGGTTGTGTGTGTGTGTGTGTGTGTGTGTGTGTGTGTGTTTTCCACATCTCCTCCTAAACCTTTGGACCGTTTTCAACCAAACGTTTCCCTTGCTGTCAGGCAACAATCGCTGTTGGGGTAGGAACCACCTACATATCATATTTGTAGTTCAGGCGGTATGACGTGATAAACGTTGAGATGCGCGAAAAACTTCAACGGTGCGCATTACGTTTAAATTTATTACTTCTTTGTTACTAACTCTATTCGCATACAATTTGCAGACAGTATCCATATAAGCTGCTGAATGTACGTACAGAAGTATATCGTACGACAAATAGTTTAAGGGATATGATGTCGTAAACACTGATTTGTGTGAAAAAAAATTCCGCATCATCCATGAAGTTTTAATACATTTATTCTTTACTACTAATTGTAAGACACTCCTACAGTCGAGTCACCTTAAGGCAGCTGACACCTGGCAACGCTTTTGACAGCTTTAAACTGCGAAGTGCAAACGACTGTAGTTGAAAGCAGTCTCTGTCTATAGGTTGCCATAGAGGCGTTTACAAAATCGTGTCGTAGAGGTGCGAAACAGCTGCGCCCAGCGTACAGAAACTGACCGGCATATTACACCATAGACACAGTCCACTTCAGGTGTGCTGGTCTTGGAAGTTTCGCAGGAGAGCTTATATGAAATCTGACAGGTGGCAGGTAAGGTACTGCTGTGAGGAAGGATCATGAGTCATGCTTGGGTAGCTCAGTTTTTGCAGGCAAGGTAGCTCAGAGCGTTCGGTCAGAGGGTTTAACTGCCCTCTGTAATAAAGAAAACTGAGTCCACGAAAAACCTGTCCAGGTGTCATCGGACATCCGCCCCGAAAAAATTCAACGAACAATGTAGAACAAAATGAGATCACAAAAAGGAAGTTGTTAGAGCACCTGCCCGTGAAAGGTGAAGGTCCCGAGTTCGAGTCTCGGTCCGGCATACAGTTTTAATCTCCCAGGAAGTTTCAAGACTAGTACATGTATATATCCTTATGATAGATCATCTTATTCCTCGCTCTTATGTAATTTTCTTGGAGTGGATCCTAGTTATGCGTTTTCTATTTCATCATTAACACGCCTAACAAACTCCGAGCAGGTCGGACTCTTACATATTTAACTGGACACGACCGTAAAAAACCGGACGCGTCCGGCCGAAACCGGAGACCTGGCAACCCTCGGTGCAGCCTGCGCTAGCGGCGCCTTGGATCGTTCTTCCGCTGAGGCGGTTCCGCTCCGTTGCTGTCCTTGGCGAAGTCCGGGACGCGCCCTTGACCTAGCGGACGGCTGCAGAGGACGCAGCTGCTGCTAGCCGGCCAGTTCTGGTGTCGGGATCTACTCGCGATTTGAAGGATCGGTGGAAAATCCAGGCGTCATTTTTTCGACACAGTTATTGGTACAGCTCGATTCAGGCTGATCATAAGCAGATATTGAGAGGCTAAAGCTGAAAAAAAAACAGGCAAACCCACAAATATTAGCAAAGTCAACGTTTTTGTATAAAGGGAAAGAATCAGGTAAGTCAGTTTTTCAGAGGAAAGAAGCAGGCATGTTAGTGACTCATCCAGCAGAGCAAACAGAATTCCAGAATTCTGATGCAGTCGCTCCCCTCCGCTCTCCCTCCCCCTGCAAACTGGCGGAAAGAAAATACAAAAAGAAGGTGCTTATCTGCACAGACCCATAGAATTTGCAAAAAAATGTATCCCTGTCAAATATAGCAAATATAGCGGCAACTTCAAAGGTATTCTTTCAATATACAAGTCCTTGCAACAGGTGATTTTTTTTTTCGTGTTTATCCTGAATGCATTGCGAAAAAGGGCGCAATTGAAATCGTTTCTTTTTCACTTATCACTCACGGCTTGGATGAGGACATTGAAGAGCTCTATGCAGGATGCCCCAGGAATAGTGGCCAATATTCAAGAATATGTCAGGAGCGATCACTCGAAGCAATAAAGTGTAATAAACCTGGGCTCTAAAATGCGTAGATTAAGACAGTGGTTGTGAAAGTGAGCCCGCGGATGGCATGCGGCTCGGCTCTAATCAGGTGTTCGCGTGGCCCGCCGTTCACAGCCGCATTTTATAATAATATGCGTCTAGCAAGTGAGAGCCCAAGCCAAAAATCTTAATTAACGTTAAGAGCTTGTTAAGAGCGTAGTCTTTCTGCTCAGTAACAACAATTCTTAAAGCGGGAGTAATATATTAATATGTGCTCAAGTTTAATTGACGTTGGTGAATTCGGCCGTGAGCAAAGTAAAGTTGACCAGACACCCCAGGGGCAGAGGGCTAAATAGTGCGGCCACCGCGTTGTCAAACAATATGAAAAGGGGGGGGGGGGAAATAGCATGGTTACGCGAATGTGCATCACAGAGACGGCCGTCTTCAAATGTAGTACTTACTTACAGCAAGGAATATGAAATTAAATTAAAGCTGTTGTAATGCAACGAAATGATAAGAAAAATAACTTTCAAAACAGTTATAAACATTTTGATTGTATCTCATATTGCATAAAATATTTAAATATAAGCACAATTACTATTATTAATCGATTAATCACCTGCTCACAAACATACCCCGTTTGCATGCGGCTCTCAAAACCGGATTTCGTAAACTGATTTCCCAGTACCTCTCTGGATGGTCATGTAAACACTTCAAAATCGATTCTGGAAATCCGCTTGTAGCTGGCGGTTTCCCAATTCCGCTATCGATTTTCGCTCCCATGTAAACGCACCCGGTTTTGAAACGTGCTTGGGTTGTCAAGTTACGTCTTGTTTTCAGAATATTCTGTTAATATGGACTTATTGTGCAGTGAAGGAGAAGCAGAAATATTAGACAGTGTGAAGATTTCTACCTGTAACATTTAAGTGAAGAAAAATAACAATTGTGTTGACTGAATCAGATACTGGATCAGCTGTTTTTCAGACGCCACATTTAACTGGGCTACCATATCTGCTTCAGTCCTTAACACGTAAACGCGACAGCGAAAAACGGTTTCCGAAATTCGGTTTTCGTCTTTCGTAATATGTATCGCACGTAAACACTTCGACAGGCAATTACAGTGCCATATCCTTGGGGTCGCTGAGGGTGGTAGCGGTCTGAAACAGAGAACAGTCGACACGAAGTGTTTCGAATGGTGCCGACCTTTAGCAATCAGTACCTTGGGTCCGGCAGCCACCTACCGCACCCTTACTATAGCAGGTATATTGATGGCTCATAACGAAGCAGTTTATGTAGTTAACCAAACAATAATTTGATCAGTACTTATACCGCCAGTGGTACTGCCCCAGAATGTCAGTGTAGGCTCTTGAGCAAAATAGGTTGACGTCCAATGCCGTAAGAGCTATGGCCATTTGTTCGGGGACTGATGACCTCAGATGTTAAGTCCTATAGTGCTCAGAGCCATTTTGGCCAGTTGTTCAGTAGAAGAGAGATGTTTCACATAACAAAGATGAACGCGTGCTCATAGCTCTTAAGGTAGTAAACGTGAGGTCTACAGCTCATGTTTACTAGACATTTGTGCTTCGAATGATTGTTCCTGTCTTATCCCTGAATACTGGCTATTCCTCCTGTGACATCATGTGTATTTTATGACTCTGCTGGCGATCAAAATGAAAACCTCACCGTTTTACGTAATTCTGCAGGCTTTCGTGGCCGTTGTCACTGGAGTTAACATCTTCTGGGTTATTAGGCCGCGTCATATTTCTATTTGAAGTAGTGGACACCATAAGATTCTGAGGAAGATCCCAGCAGAGGGGTCGAAACGTCGATCATTTTAGTAGAAATATGACGCTGCCTAACAGCCAGAAGATTTTAACTTCAAAACCTCACCGTCTTTCATTATGGAACTCTGAATCAAATTAGTGGCATCGGCCTCAAGACGATAAAAATGATATTCCCTGTGCGTGGCTATTGGTACTTATAGTGCGATAAAAATGTTGGGTTACGGAATGCGAAGGCACTGATGGAAACACCTGAAGATATCAAGGAAATAATCGAAGCTTCCAGATGTAAGCCATCTCCTTTGAGTGTTTTCAGTGTTACTCAAGAAATACTAAACGCTTTTGAACTCAAAGTACGCTAAAAATGCCCTTTCAGAACTCAGCCTATTAAAATAAAGTCATCTGAATCCAGCCACTGTCGTATGCTGAAACATCAAACGACTTGTCACGGAGGAATGCAAAGTGGCATCATAAGAACACCATGACAATGTCAACCAACATATGGGCTGTTCGAACTATCCATACCCGCTAATAATGGTATGTTTAACTTCAGAATTCATTACTTGTCCAGCGCACAATACCTATGCATTATCTTCCGTTTGCTGTAATCTAACTCGAATAATTCCGTTCTTTATTCTAGACCGCATTCCAATATCCAGAATAAAGGATTTGCAAAGCCTGATTAAGTTTTCCATCCTGGTGCTGCGAAGTTCTTGAGTAAACTGCCCCACGCTAAATATACGTGATATGACTACTATCGCTATATTATCATAACCACAAATTCGTTTAGTCGTAATTATTGTGGAATGATTGTGGCTCCTTCTTTCCGTTTACAGACTGATGTTATGGATGCATTTTGGAAAATTATTCTGGGGACACTCCGGATGCCAACTACGCTATTTCTACATTCCAGACAGTCAAAAGGTTTAACAATAATTTTGCCTTGAAACTCTTTCCAGTTTCGCAGAACACCTAATGAACAAAAATCACAACCCCACTATTATTGGACGTGATATACACATCCTGAAACACAGGAACAGTTAACACCGAAAAATTACAATAGAAGAAAATTATTACGTAAAGAAGGCTATAGTGGAAGAAAAAGCGTAATAAACGAAAACACAACACTTTACAACAACACACTCTTTACCGCTACAAAAGAACTAACACACGAAACGGAACAGGAAAACACACACACAAAACCACTCACCCATCACACAAAAAGATATAAATAAGGAACAGAAGTCGTCAGAACTTCCGCTACAATTTTCATAACCTTCTCGCGATATGCGATATATTTGCTCGTGACACACACGAACAGTAAGATGGCGCAATGTTTTGGATTACGAACAAGATGGGAAAATTATGTTTTTCTGTGTCTAAAAGTAGCTGAAAGCCGCCCAACGAACGTAAGTACATGACAAACTAAGTAACAACCTAGTACACACCAAAACTGTATTCACAACACTCCCGTAATCGCAATTGTACAACGCTGACATACATAAGTTCACATTTCTGTATTTGTTTATTAACAGCCACTTACAGTTACAGATGAAATAACTTATGCCGTGGAAAACGGCAAAAAAAGAAGAAAAAACGCAGAAAATATGCCGGAAATAGCGGTAACAATCGTAAAATCATGCTGCGAAGTAAAGTTAATAAGGTATTGCGAAATTATTCATTGAAAACAGTATTTGGGACAAAACAGTGCTCATGTAAAAATGTTTCATAAGTGTTCTTTCTGCATGTTTTAGAATCAAAGAGCCTGCTGATAATGGCGATATTTGTCGCAGAAACTAGTTTTGGAATAAATAAATAACAAAAGTGTCCTGCAGCAAGGTGGACCCACAATTCCACAGAAGGTTTAAATTTAAGAAGTAAAAAGTGTTGCATATTCTTACATATTGGTTTAATCACAGCTGAAACATACTGCTTTTCCTAGAATTTCACAAAAAATTACTTACCGAATACTTTCCACTGACCCCTCATTTTATAAGCTGCCAAACAGCTGGCAACCACTAAACTGATGAAACATTCATATCTTTTTATTGTTCGTAGGCGAAATGTCCATAATTATACTCTCATGACTTTCATCCTTGTAAAGCCTTCTTTAATTGACGCTACTTCAACCGCAAATCCATTGAGGCGTTACATCCATTGACGATACCGAACTGCAACTGTAATTTAACCTGTCTGTCTATGAAGGCTGTGCGCACATAATCGTAGTTTGAATTTCGTACGATTTACTGTACCATAACTATTTTGCAAGTCACTGAAGCCTCATCGTGAGGTGGAGGTGCCACAGGAAAATTGTTCTGTGGACCGCGGAGCTAGACGTTGTGCTATCGAAACTAGAGAAAACTGAGGTATGCATCACCGAAATGTGTACGAAATGGACAGATCGTTAGCTTGTAGATGTACTGCCTCGTGGTATTCATGACAAATTAAACGCGATAAAGTACATTTTAGCTAGCTTACACAGACAAACTGTTCATTAATCGACCATATTTTTATTGTACCTGAGAGTGAGGACGCTTCGGCCGGCTAACCGGTGTTGCGAAAGGAAGGAAAGACGGTACAACTACGGTAGAGTTATGCAATCAAATCTGCACTACCCTTGCTGACTAGTTTTGAAGTTCATGGCCCTTCACACAAGGGGTAGACGCAAAGTTCTTTATCTGATGTGCCTATTTCATTGGAAACCGCTTCCAATTTCATCCGTCGTGTGAGTTTCCATATCAGCATTATCGTCGTGTGCTGCTTATTCAGCTTCGCTCGCCAGACTAACATTGACTGTTATGTTCTCTATTGCTTGTTCCATTAACCCACCCCTGCACCAATATTCATTTTCAATTTCTTTTACATGTTCGCAAGATTTTAACTAATCATTTTGGGTAATCTTAGATAAAAGTCTTTTGGTTATTTGGGGGGGTGGGGGGGTTGTGTTGTGTTGGGGGAGGAGACCAAACTGCGAGGTCATCGGTCTCATCAGATTAGTGAAGGAAGTCGGCCGTGCCCTTTTCAAAGGAACCATCCCTTATGCTTTAATTTTGCAAATATTTTGAAAGCAGGCTTTGGCTTATTATATGGCACAATTTGCAGTAGCGATAAAGAGAAAGTGTGTAAATCAAATGTGTACACTTTAGATGAATTTAAAACTAACATTCGGCAAGAAATGCTGCCATTTGCCAGAGGAGCTGCAGAGTATAACGAGCAATTTCTTAAGCAGGTGCCGGTCTCTGTGCTCTGTGGCCGAGCGATTCTAGGCGCTGCAGTCCGGAACCGCGCTGCTGCTACGGTCGCAGGTTCGAATCCTGCCCCGGGCATGGATGTGTGTGATGTTCCTAGATTAGTTAGGTTTAAGTAGTTCTAAGTCTAGGGGACTGATGACCTCAGATGCTAAGTCCCACAGTACTTAGAGCCATTTTGAACCTAATCAGGTGTCAGAAATGCTAGAACAACGAAGGGAGGTAATTCCAACGTCTCCTTGCTTAATATACACTCCTGGAAATGGAAAAAAGAACACATTGACACCGGTGTGTCAGACCCACCATACTTGCTCCGGACACTGCGAGAGGGCTGTACAAGCAATGATCACACGCACGGCACAGCGGACACACCAGGAACCGCGGTGTTGGCCGTCGAATGGCGCTAGCTGCGCAGCATTTGTGCACCGCCGCCGTCAGTGTCAGCCAGTTTGCCGTGGCATACGGAGCTCCATCGCAGTCTTTAACACTGGTAGCATGCCGCGTCAGCGTGGACGTGAACCGTATGTGCAGTTGACGGACTTTGAGCGAGGGCGTATAGTGGGCATGCGGGAGGCCGCGTGGACGTACCGCCGAATTGCTCAACACGTGGGGCTTGAGGTCTCCACAGTACATCGATGTTGTCGCCAGTGGTCGGCGGAAGGTGCACGTGCCCGTCGACCTGGGACCGGACCGCAGCGACGCACGGATGCACGCCAAGACCGTAGGATCCTACGCAGTGCCGTAGGGGACCGCACCGCCACTTCCCAGCAAATTAGGGACACTGTTGCTCCTGGGGTATCGGCGGGGACCATTCGCAACCGTCTCCATGAAGCTGGGCTACGGTCCCGCACACCGTTAGGCCGTCTTCCGCTCACGCCCCAACATCGTGCAGCCCGCCTCCAGTGGTGTCGAGACAGGCGTGAATGGAGGGACGAATGGAGACGTGTCGTCTTCAGCGATGAGAGTCGCTTCTGACTTGGTGCCAATGATGGCCGTATGCGTGTTTGGCGCCGTGCAGGTGAGCGCCACAATCAGGACTGCATACGACCGAGGCACACAGGGCCAACACCCGGCATCATGGTGTGGGGAGCGATCTCCTACACTGGCCGTACACCTCTGGTGATCGTCGAGGGGACACTGAATAGTGGACGGTACATCCAAACCGTCATCGAACCCATCGTTCTACCAGTCCTAGACCGGCAAGGGAACTTGCTGTTCCAACAGGACAATGCACGTCCGCATGTATCCCGTGCCACCCAACGTGCTCTAGAAGGTGTAAGTCAACTACCCTGGCCAGCAAGATCTCCGGATCTGTCCCCCATTGAGCATGTTTGGGACTGGATGAAGCGTCGTCTCACGCGGTCTGCACGTCCAGCACGAACGCTGGTCCAACTGAGGCGCCAGGTGGAAATGGCATGGCAAGCCGTTCCACAGGACTACATCCAGCATCTCTACGATCGTCTCCATGCGAGAATAGCAGCCTGCATTGCTGCGAAAGGTGGATATACACTGTACTAGTGCCGACATTGTGCATGCTCTGTTGCCTGTGTCTATGTGCCTGTGGTTCTGTCAGTGTGATCATGTGATGTATCTGACCCCAGGAATGTGTCAATAAAGTTTCCTCTTCCTGGGACAATGAATTCACGGTGTTCTTATTTCAATTTCCAGGAGTGTAATATTCGTGAGTATTTTACTGTTATGTGTTTATGTTAAGTATGTTACAAATGACGGGCACAACAAACCGTGCTATATTTACCTCTTACCTCTTGTCACCCGTGCCGGGGGCACAGCTGTTGGCTCCGCCGACCGGCTGCACCCCACGAAAGCGGTTGCGTTGGTTGTACTTTGGCCGACTGTACTAGAGTATGTGCTGTCACAGATGACAGTGGAAAGTTATATGTGTCTTGAACTGAGAGCAATGGCAATATAAAACAATAGAAAGCAAAACAGTTACAGGTAAACTAGGTGCAAGTGTTGCTGTGTAATAAAAGAATGAAAGCGTTACAAACGTAACGTGGTAAGCTGAAGGTGTGTACAAAATTTGAATTACTGATAGTGCATTCGTAGATAAATGGTGTGGGAGGAGGAAATATCTTCTTATTATCTTCCTGAAGAGGTTTTGACGCCAAGACGTTACGAAAATTTTGAGAAATAAAGTTCTGGGTTAATTCAGTTTGTTCTGATTTTGGACAATGTATGTTGTATTTTTAAAACCCTGTGAAAACAATGGGTTTGTTTATAAGTCACTTTTCTGCTACCAGTCACGATTTTCTTTTCCTCATATTTTACCTAATGTTTCGATGTGTTTTTTGGTGACCTAACTGCAATATACACTGAAGCGCCAAACAAACTGATATAGGCATACGTATTCAAATACACAGATACGTAAACAAGCATAATACGGCGCTGCGTCGGAAACACCAATGTAAGATAAGTGTCTGGCGCAGTTGTTAGATAGATTACTTCTGCTACAATAGCAGGTTATAAAGATTTAACTGAGTTTGAATGTGGTGTTATAGTCGACGCACAAGCGATGGGACACAGTATCTCCAAATTAGCGATGCAGTGGGGATTTTCCCGTACGACCGCACCGTGAATGTCCGAAATCCACTAAAACATCAAATCTCCGACATCGCTGCGGCCAGAAAAAGATTGTGCAAGAACGGATCCAACGACGACTGGAGAGAATCATTCACCGTGACAGCCCTTCCGCAAATTGCTGCAGATTTCAATGACAGGCCATCAACAAGTGTCAACGTGCGAACCATTCAACGAAACATCATCAATATGGGATTTCGGAGCCGAAAGCCCACTCGTGTACCCTTGAAGACTGCACAACACAAAGCCTCTCCTGGGCTCGTGAACACTGACACTGGACTGTTGAGGACTGGAAACATGCTGCCTGGTCGGACGAGTCTCGTTTCAAATTGTATCGAGCGGATGGACGTGTACAGATATGTGCAGACAACCTCATGAATCCATAGACTCTGCATGTCAGCAGGGGACTGTTCAAACTGGTGGAGACACTTTAATGATGTGGGGCGTGTGCAGATGGAGTGATATGGGACCCCTGATACGCCAAATACAACTCTGACAGTTGACACATACGTAAGCATCCTGTCTGATCACCTGCATTCATTCATGTCCATTGTGCATTCCGACGGACTTGAGCAATTCCAGCAGGACAATGCGACACCCCACATTCCCAGAATTGCTACAGGTTGGCTGCAGGAACACTCTTCTGAGTTTAAACTTGCCAGACATGACCATTATTCAGCGTATCTGTGATTCTGTGATGAATTTCAACGCGCTGTTCAGAAGAGATCTTCACCCCCTGGTATTCTTATGGATTTATGGCAGCCCTGGAGGATTCATGGTGTCAATTCCCTCCAACACTACTTCGGACATTAGTCAAGTACATGCCACGTCGTGTTGCAGCACTTCTGCGTGCTCTTGGGGGTCCTACACGACATTAGGCAGGTGTACCAGTTTCTCTGGCTCTTCTCTTTTCCCCACAATTTTACCTGAGTACGCGTGTGTCACCTATAATGCACACTTGTTATGGCCGATCTCCTTCTGCCCCTGTCGGCTTATCTCCTCCTTACTGTCGTATCTGTCCATTTCATCTCTCAGCCCATCTCCTCTTCCCTCTCTGTCCTCCACCCCTATCCATCTCCTTCTCCCCCTCCCTCTTTTTACATCCTCTCTTGCCTCCTCCCTCCCTCCCCATCCCCTCCTGCTCCCTCTCTCTGTCCATCTCCTCTAGCAATCTCAATCTTCTCCCTGGCATGCCTACCTACATGTGTAGCCTCTGACTAAGAGGTCACTAAAGTAGACTGATACTACTCCCACAACACACACCTCTCTTTCACCATCGTCTACATGGTGATTTTTTCCACTGTGTACAAACTCTAGAGTTTGATCGATGAAAGGACACCAATTAAGGTCTAATGAACTTAGCTACAGAAATGCAGGGTTTCCATGTTAGAGACCATTTGTTCAATCATCAATTGTTACAGAGACTGCATTCTAATACACGCTGTACCATGCAGCCGCAGTTATAATATGTGTTGAAAATGGTTTCCATGTGCATTAATGCACACATGTACACGCCATAGCATGTTCTGTCTCACATGTTCATATCGGCCTGGCCACATCCGAATGGTGTCAAAGGCAGCATGAATACGCTGCCCCACTTCTCCACATCTGGAATGGGCTCTATACACGATACTTTGCCGGCCAGTGTGGCCAAGCGGTTCTAGGCGCGTCAGCCTGGAACCGCACGACCGCTACGGTCGCAGGTTCGAATCCTGCCTCAGGCATGGATGTGTGTGATGTCCTTAGGTTAGTTAGATTTAAGTAGTTCTAAGTTCTAGGGGACTTATGACCTCAGATGTTAAGTCCCATAGTGCTCAGAGCCATTTGAACTATTTTTGAACATGATGTTACGCTATGTTAACTGGGGACCTAGAAACGACGGAGAGCCTCCATCCCTGCTGCAGCTGCAGTGGTCCGCAACCCCACGATGGCTACCGAAGTCCAATTCAACCCTCTGCCGCCCCACACTGAACCCAGGGTTAGTGTGCGGGTCGGCCCCCGGTGGACCCCCCAGGGAACATCTCACGCCAGACAAGTGTAACCCCTATGTTTGCATGGTAGAGTAATGGTGGTGCACGCGTATGTTGAGAGTTTGCGCAGCAATCGCCGACATAGTGTAGCTGAGACAGAATAAGGGGAACCAGCCCATATTTACTGAGGCAGATGGAAAACCGCCTAAAATCATCCACAGACTGGCCAGCTCACTGGACCTCGACACAAATCCGCCGGGCGGATTCGTGCCCTGAACCGGCGTTCCATCCTACCCGGAAAGCCATGCGTTAGACTGCATGGCCAACCGGGTGGGCCTTGAACATGATACTTTTGAGTTGGCTCCATAACCAGAAATCGCATCAATTGAGATCTGGTGAATGATCAGGCCATGCAACTGAACCCCTTCGTCCAATCTAGCCATCAGGGAAGTTATGATCAGATGTGTCTGGATGTTAAGCCCGAAGTGGGCAGGAGTGCCATCATGCAGCAGCCACATAACCCTTCGAATCATCAGTGGCACTTCTTCCAGCAGGGGACGCAAAGTCACACGCAACATGAAACGAAGACTGGTCCCAAAATATGGTCGCCAATTATCCTGGCCCACACTTTCCAGCTGCATCGATGCCGATGATTCACTGTCCCCATACCATATGGGTTCTACATAGTATCACACAGATGACTGTTGTGAAAGTTTAAGGTAGCACTCCTCATAAAGGTGGCCTCATCTGTGAATGGGATGGATGGCACAAGTCCTGGAATCGTGGTTGCCTGTTGAAGAAACTAGTGACAAAACTACTCCTGATGTGTAAAGTCTGTCGCTAGTGAGCCCTGCATATGCTGTAAGTGATAGGGGTAGTAATTATTATCATTAAGAACGTTCCATATGGTCATCTGGCTTACCCCTTACTCGTGGGCCACCTGCCTGGTACTGACATGACAGTCACCTTCCACAGTGTTAGTCATATTTTGATCCAGGTCTTTTGGTCCAAAGATTTGAAATGACCCTGTCTCAGACACATGATGAAACACTGTTGCAAACATTGAATGGTGTGCTTTTTTTGTGGATAGGTCCCATGATACAACCTTGCTGCCCACTGCCCATTGCCATTTGCTTTTCCACAAGAAAACACCATGTCAGCAAACTCTCGATTCGAATATGGAACCATTGGGTACAATGCTGCATCACATCCAACACAAGGTGAGTCAGCAATTACTGTAGGAGGAGAGGGCTCTAGGGAATGATGTATAAGGCACAGTAGCACCTTCTAGGAGGAAAGCATACATACTGTAACTGTGGCTGCATGGTATGGCATGTATCAGACCACTGTCTCTGTAACAAAGTATGATTGAATAAATGGTCTCTAACACAGAAACCATGAATTTCTGTACATAACTTCATTAGACCTTTTTTGTTATGGAACAGAAAAGGTCTATTGAAGTTATGTACAGAAATGCATGGTTTCTGTGTTAGAGACCATTTATTCAATCACACTTTGTTACAGAGACTGTGGTCTGATACATGCCATACCATGCAGCCACAGTTACAGTATGCATGCTTTCCTCCTCTCATCAATCAATTGCTAGAGTTTGTACATGGTGGAGAAAATCACCCTGTTTGTACCAAGGGTTTGGAAACCTTTTCCAACACAACATGCTTGTTATATTGGGCAGCCTACACATCAGGGGCTGGAATACTGTTTCTTGTCACTGATGTGTAGGCTTTCCTGCAAACCAGATTGATAAAGCAGGTTGATACTATTCCCATGCACCACACATGTTGTACAGGGCAGCATATATGATAGGGGCTTAAAAAGTCACATACCTGTATCTCCATAAATATTAGAGCTAGAGTGTTATGGGCCTCCCTTTGCTGGTCCTCACTGAACAAGGAGTTTGTGTGTTAGACCACTTTGCTTGAGGGTCCTGGCAGGAGTTCTTGCATTTAATACATATACCAGCTTTATATAGATTTCCTTTCTCTGTTGCCCCTCTCTCCTTATCCACCCCCTCCTCTACCCATCTCAACATTCTCCTGGGCATTTCTATCACAAGTGTAGCCCATGCAAAAAAGGTTGATAATGCAGGTTGGTGCTACACCCACAACATGCTTCTTGTGCAGCAATGCCTATATGCCAAGGGCTTGGAAATTTTCTATTTCCCATGACATGTAGGATGACATGAGATACAATGTGTCCTGCAAAGCATACAGGTTGATACTACTCCAAACAATGCTCTTGTTCAGGGCAACCAACTTGTACAGGGTTGGAAAACTGTTTCTTGCCTCTGATGTGTAGGCTGCCCAGCAAAGCAGGGCGAAAAGGCAAGTCCATACATTCCCACACAACAGACCTGTTGTGCAGGGCAGCCTATTTGGCAGAGACTTAAAAATGTTGCATGTCTATAGTTCCATTTGTATTAGAGCTAGAGCATTATAAACCCCCTTATGTTGGTCCTCTCAGCGCAAGAAGTATGTGTACCAAATCTACTGCACTTTGAGCCAGCGGTCTGTGAGAAGTTCTAGGACATAAATACATATTCTCAGCTGTATATGTATTAAGATATAGGTATAGAATAGCCATTTCCCTGCGGCTTGATCTGTATACATGTTCATATATTACACACATTTCCTCCTCCCCCTCTCTGTGCCCTTCCTGCTCTGTCTCTTTGTCCATTACATCCTGCTACTTCTACCTGTCCATCTCCTCCTCCCCCCTCTCTATTCATCTCCTCAATTCCCTCTCTCTGGCCTATCTCCCTACCCCTCCATTTCTACCTTACCCCTCTCTAGCCATCTCCACCAACCATTGTCTATGTAGTAAGTTTCCTTTAATTTATGTCTATGGTCACAATCTTTTCTGTTTAACAGATTACTGGTTTATGTCTTTAATGACCATCATCAGATCTGTCTCTCTATTTCCTTCTCCTCCTCCTCCACATTTTCTCTGTCCACCTCATCCATCCTCCGTTTCTCTATCAATCCTATCCTCTCTCTATCCGTCATCTCGTCATCTCCTCCCCACATTCTATTATCCATCTCCTCTTCCCCCTTTTTCTGTCTCCTCCTCCAGCCCTTCCTCATTATCAATTTCCTACCCCCTCATTCTTCTCAGCCACACCATTGGACGTATGTGGCAACTGAAAGACATGCCAAAATTACCTGCACAACATGCCATGCCATATGGCGTTCCAAGTTGTATGTGGAAGAAACATTCGCAGACAGAATGTTTGTATTACACACTACTTGAAACGCCTGTCTGCGTGCAGCATTCATCCCTTGATATGTGATGATGAATAAATTCCGAACCGTGGTGTATGACCAATAGTCATTCCTTGCCTGTTGTTTGGTTTTTGCCATTGCGACTAGTCAACCTGAATGCAGTACTGCTGATTATTATAGCGGTCGCCTGACTCCTGCATGACTTTACCTCCCATTTGTTCCCAGAATTTGGGTTCCCCGTGTTTTCCAATCCAATTTAGACATTGATTTTTCTAGGAGTGCTGAAAATAGTTTTAGAGATATAGAGCCACCTTGTTTCACACCATTTTCAATGAGAAATTCATTGGTTTCTTCAACAGCACAACAATCACAAACGCTGTGGTGGTTTTGTATATCTTATATAAGACTTTAATACAGCCTCCTTCTATTCCTTGTTCTGTTAGAGGCTCAAACACAGCTGGGCGACTGATCTAATTGAGTGTATTTTGAAAATCTGTAAAGACAAGGTGAAGAGGTAGATGGTACTCATTTGTTCTATTAATTGTTTAGCGTCGAGGAAGCAAACGATCAGTTGTACTAAATCCTGTTTAGTTTCTTATAAGCACGGGAAAACTTTAGGCAATGACTTCCCACTCTGTGACGGAATATTGCACTGTCTACGAATGCGTTATGTTATGTACACTATAAAACTGACAAAAGTTAGTTGTTCTTGCACACGCGATAACGTGCGCCGAGTGCTCCTCTTCGCAGCAATCTTATTCGGAATTGTTTTCATAAAATGAGATAAAATTTTAATTTATTATTAATCCAAATTACGTGAGAAATTTATTTGCCTACTTTGTTAACATGAATATCCTTTCAACCCGAATTTTTAATCCCCCTTCTGAACTTTCGTTCTATTTCCGCCATTGCTCCTTCGGTGTGCAGGTTGAACAGTAGAGGCGAAAGTGTACGTCCCTTTCTTACATTCTTTTTAATCTGAAGACATCGTTCTCGGCCTTCAATTTTTTTCTCTTCTTGTTTCTTGTACATATTGTATATTACCCTTCCCTGCAGCTTTCATCTATTTTTCTAATCGTTCCAAACATACTTCACCATTTTACATTGTCGAAAGCATTTTCTTGGTTGCCAGATCCTATGAATATTTCTTTATTTTTCTTCAGCCTTGATAATGCCATTCATTAGGAAAGGAGAAAAATCCGTAAATTTCTTCATACACAAGGGCATGCTGAAAAAGCTGTTAATACTTCTTACATTTAGCAAATGTTATTAACACTCTATAAATCTTTATTCTTCATGCCTACATATTTGCAGCCCTCTGCCGCCAGAGATTCCGATTTGTAGCATGCGACATGGCAGTGTGTAACGTAACTACGTCGGTGCTTGAGAAACAGCGTGCTGTAATCGAGTTTCGAATTCGAAGAGTTCGTCCACACATGGAACACCCTCTCCTGCAGCATGACAATGCCGGGCCACACACGAGGGCTGCGACATTTGCAACAATCCGACGTTTTGAGTTCACTGTCATCGATCATTATCCATATATCCCGAGGACTTCACTTTGACAGTGATGAAGCAGGGCAAGCAGAGGTGAAGTAGCTCCATACACAAAGTCAAACATTCTACAATGACGGTATCATCAAACTGGTCTCTCGTCGGGAGGAATGTGTTCGCCACTAGGATGACTATGTTCAGAAATAAATACGTAGACATGAAGAAGTAGAACGTTAATAACGTTTACTCGATTTAAAAAGCTATAAGATTTTCCACATAAAAATTTGGAGACATTACTTTTCAGTTCGGCCTCATATGCCATACTCAGGTAAAGCCATGCACTGATGATTACGTCCTGTAGAGCTACTGATTGCTTGTATGTTTAGTGCTAAGTTTCACTCGGTGTTCCAGATGGTCCCAGGCATTTCCTGTGGGATTAAGATCGAATGACTTAGCGGGTCAGTTGAGATGCAATAGGGTTCGTTAAACCAGGAACTTACTCGTGCAGCTTTCTGAACGTGTTAGTTGGAAGACGGTAGTGTCCATAACATACTCGTCTTGAACGTGTAGAAGCGAGGTCACCCGTGTCGATGCCGAGGTAGTTAATGCACTCTTGTGAGGCGGCGCTCTACTCAGAGATAAGCGAGTTCGAATCCCGGTTGCGGGTGAAATGTTCACTACCAGTACTTGGCCGGCAAGCAGGGTAGGTGGTAGCGTAAAGGTTCTGATCATCAGTCTTTGCGCCAATGTCCTGGATTAAATTCCAAACCTCTCCACGGTACCCTATGAAGTGAAGGCACATGGACAGTTGATTGTGATCCGCCTGTTAGATGGGGACATTAACCCTGGTTCAAAAATGTTCAAATGTGTGTGAAATCTTATGGGACTTAACTGCTAAGGTCATCAGTCCCTAAGCTTACACACTACTTAACCTAAATTATCCTAAGGACAAACACACACACCCATGACCGAGGGAGGACTCGAACCTCCGCCGTAAGTTTGGTGACCCGCCTGGTACTTTCACCGGGTTTCACCCTCTCTCTCATCTTCAACACGAACAAGACACTAGACTACGCTACACTACACTACACCACACTGCACACAAATTGCAGTCACCTACACTTAACGGTTACACTTCCGTACAGATATCATACTTTGCGACGGAAAGGTGCGTATGGGCGCAATGGATGGGGAAAACCTTCCCAATTAGGCGGCTGAATCTGCTCTTATGTGTCTCCTAGCCATTCATGTAACACGACTAGACATTTTTACAAGAGAGGTCGATACTTGGTCACCGAGAATGATGAAATAAACTCCCTGGTTCATGTTCACGGTAATCTGAATAAGGGCGCCCATGTCATGATACGAAAACGTCGCTAAAGCATCAAGAGAACCAACTCCTATCTGAACTACAATCTCCGCACACAGCGGAATAAGGTATGTCAGTGCACACGACGACTTGTATCATTTGGAAAGAGGCAAAATCACAAGCCATTGGACCATAGTACATGCCTCCAGACAGCTACCATCGATTTACCGTCTTATTCGCCCCATTGGGAACTGTGAAGGTGCAGTAGTAACAGATCGTTATCAAAAATTCTGTCGTCGACTGCAGTTTCAGCTCACACAGCTGCTGGTTGTTAACCACAGATAAAGTCCAAAGCCGTCTTTAGGAGGAGTTATCTCCACTCTCTCTTTTTATTTCCGTGTAGTCCGATTTTCCGCTAACCCTAAAAACTAATTAGTGGGGAGACGGCGGCGTACGCAAAAAATAGAAGATTAAGATAATCGTCCCGTCGATGACGAGATCATTAGAGACTGAGCACAAGTTCACAATGATGGAGCATGGGGAACGAAATCTGTACTCGAAGCGTGAAATCTGTACTCGAAGCGCGGACCTTCCGAATGCGAGGCCATTGTTTTTATCTCTGGACCACTTAACTAAGGGACAACGTCTGTTTCCATCCAGCAGCGGTGCTGTAAACAGTCCACAGTGAGCACAGATCTCACTGAGAAACTGTACCACTTGCCGTGAAGGATTAGTGGTGCTATTCTGCGACATGAACATTTCACATTTCAAACAACTGTACAGGAGCGCTCAAGTAGAATTTGGGAAGCATGAAAGAAGTGGATTGTCAAGGCGAATGATAGTCATAGAATCCAAGAATATGTGTGGTTGCTATTGCAAATATGGGTTACAGAGGATATTCCAGGAGGAATATCCCATGCACCAGTCGGCATGGAAGGCCGTAAGCTAGAAGATATTAAAAAGTAAAGTGTTTAAGGGTGACTGTAGGACAATAGGGGGATAGACTCAATCAGGGACAGACGCAAGCCACAGCTGAAGCACAGACAGATGGCCTAAGCCACCTGCCTGATCTGGAGAAGAGCTACAGCACAAGAGAGCGGGCTCCACAAGCGTCTCTCTGTAGCTGGACACAGGAGGTAATCACGTAACTCCTCTGTTACGGTTCCTGATTGGGTATTCAGAGTATGGTGGACTATTCAGCAAAAACGTTCGTCAAACCAGGAACGTTTTGCACCCACCAAGCAGCGTGTGTAGCTGGTTGGAACGACCGGGTGCTGAGTGTAAAATCTTAGCAAGATGGAAGGCAATAAAAATTATTACAATAATTTCTTGGGGCCCACAGCGCGACTCACAACTACGGCAGTAGATACTGTAGCACCCCTTGAGTCAGAATTTTTAATGGGCGTGGAGGCTGAGCAGGAGAGGTTGTGACGCTACTGGTCCAGGAGGCCAAGCTCGGGAGTAAGCGAGGGTAGCAGTACAGACTGGCATGGTGGAAGGCGGTCTGAACCGCACACTCAGGTACGACAAGGAATATGGAGGTAAGCGCCTTTCCTGCTGCGGCTGTTGTGCAGGTCAGGACCCAGCAGCGTTGTGCAGTTAGCTGGAATAGGAGTCTGTAGACGAAAGCTTTACGTGGCTCACCATGAACTCGTACGGCCCGCCCCAGTGCTCTCAACGGCGGATGTGCGCTTAAGCAGGTGCCAACAGCACATCGTGGATGGAGAGGGCTGTGAAAGTGGAAGCCCAGGATCCAAATCAGCAACAGAACCTGTAACACCCCACCCGTTGCTTGTCCGATTTTTGTGTGTGTTCGCCCCTGACAATCGACTTACAGAGAAATTGGGAGCGGAACTGTACGCAAAAATGGATAACGCTAGATTTAAATGTGACTCTGTCACCCCTAATTAATCTGTGGTGGTAGTGTTGACGATAAATCACACCTATTTTTACTTCCAAACATGAACGATCACGAACACTTAGGGTGTTCAATGACATCAAACAAATACACAAAAATAAAATAAAGCAAAAGGGTGAATTCAGGATCAATTACTGAAAGTAAAGGCTCTACTGGATCACAATAATTTCATTATAACCTTCAGATCAATGCTGAATAAAACACAATGAACAATTTACAAATCATCCTCCTAACAGGCATTGGCAGTAACTGTGTTAAAATCGGTCCAAAACGCGATCTCTTATAACATATATACGAACAACCACTACACTCCAAAGTACTGTGAAAACAGCAATTGCAATTGATCCAACTACACTCCTGGAAATTGAAATAAGAACACCGTGAATTCATTGTCCCAGGAAGGGGAAACTTTATTGACACATTCCTGGGGTCAGATACATCACATGATCACACTGACAGAACCACAGGCACATAGACACAGGCAACAGAGCATGCACAATGTCGGCACTAGTACAGTGTATATCCACCTTTCGCAGCAATGCAGGCTGCTATTCTCCCATGGAGACGATCGTAGAGATGCTGGATGTAGTCCTGTGGAACGGCTTGCCACGCCATTTCCACCTGGCGCCTCAGTTGGACCAGCGTTCGTGCTGGACGTGCAGACCGCGTGAGACGACGCTTCATCCAGTCCCAAACATGCTCAATGGGGGACAGATCCGGAGATCTTGCTGGCCAGGGTAGTTGACTTACACCTTCTAGAGCACGTTGGGTGGCACGGGATACATGCGGACGTGCATTGTCCTGTTGGAACAGCAAGTTCCCTTGCCGGTCTAGGAATGGTAGAACGATGGGTTCGATGACGGTTTGGATGTACCGTGCACTATTCAGTGTCCCCTCGACGATCACCAGTGGTGTACGGCCAGTGTAGGAGATCGCTCCCCACACCATGATACCGGGTGTTGGCCCTGTGTGCCTCGGTCGTATGCAGTCCTGATTGTGGCGCTCACCTGCACGGCGCCAAACACGCATACGACCATCATTGGCACCAAGGCAGAAGCGACTCTCATCGCTGAAGACGACACGTCTCCATTCGTCCCTCCATTCACGCCTGTCGCGACACCACTGGAGGCGGGCTGCACGATGTTGGGGCGTGAGCGGAAGACGGCCTAACGGTGTGCGGGACCGTAGTCCAGCTTCATGGAGACGGTTGCGAATGGTCCTCGCCGATACCCCAGGAGCAACACTGTCCCTAATTTGCTGGGAATTGGCGGTGCGGTCCCCTACGGCACTGTGTAGGATCCTACGGTCTTGGCGTGCATCCGTGCGTCGCTGCGGTCCGGTCCCAGGCCGACGGGCACGTGCACCTTCCGCCGACCACTGGCGACAACATCGATGTACTGTGGAGACCTCACGCCCCACGTGTTGAGCAATTCGGCAGTACGTCCACCCGGCCTCCCGCATGCCCACTATACGCCCTCGCTCAAAGTCCGTCAACTGCACATACGGTTCACGTCCACGCTGTCGCGGCATGCTACCAGTGTTAAAGACTGCGATGGAGCTCCGTATGCCACGGCAAACTGGCTGACACTGACGGCGGCGGTGCACAAATGCTGTGCAGCTAGCGCCATTCGACGGCCAACACCGCGGTTCCTGGTGTGTCCGCTGTGCCGTGCGTGTGATCATTGCTTGTACAGCCCTCTCGCAGTGTCCGGAGCAAGTATGGTGGGTCTGACACACCGGTGTCAATGTGTTCTTTTTTCCATTTCCAGGAGTGTATTTAACGTTACTCCTAACACAGGCCGAAGCGGGAGCGATCTCACCGTAATATTCCAGTTGTAGCGGCGATCTCTGACGGGGACGGCGCGGCCGTGCGGTCGGCGTGGGGGGGGGGGGGGGGGGGGGGGTCTCGGAGAGTACAATCCTACAGTATTCGAACACCAGACTGCTGTCCGTAAACTTCCCTAATTGCGACAATGTTTCCGTCAGCAATGAGCTGGCGCGGCTAACGTCCTCTCAGAACGAAAGACCAAGAGGGGAGACGGCTAACGTCCTTTCAGTACGAGAACCCAGCATGTACGACCTCTACCGAGAGTCCAGCAAGATCGCTCTTCACCTTTGTTTTCTCAACTCAACTTTTACCGAGTGAATCACATCACTAGAAGCTCTCAAAATACCCAGTTTTCCAGTGCCGACCAATATACGACCTGGGAATAGAACTCTTTTCCACAATTCTTTTATTTCTACAAAATGTCACAAGTAAACTCCGCCCTCGCCGGCTGGGAAGAACCACAGCTGTTTGGCAATAACACGTTTACCGGAAGTTTTCTCCCAAGAGACCACTCGATATTTTCCCGGCAAGATTCCCCGTCGGAGCGAACACAGATTCTTGCATTGAAAGTTGGTTATTCGGAACTCCTGGGCTGCCCCACTTCAGTTACTCGAAGGCGTAAAATTAGTGGGACATAGCCAAGAGCACACACGGGAAAGCCCGTCCAGCTATCCACTGCTCTGTTTTGGTAAACACTTGAACACCTGCAGCCGCACGTCCCTCAGAAGTTGGCGGCCGCTGTGGCCTCTCTAAACGGATTACAGAAAACCCCCAGTTCACCATTCATACCGTCAGACTGTGGCCTTCAGCGACTAGGCGGGGACGTAGCCGAGCTCTGTCCCGCGCACTGCCTTTCCGTAAAGTCTTATAATTACAAAATCGCGGAATTCTCGCCTGCCGATGCGTTTCCACATAGATTTACTACACTGTAATTTAGAGTATTACTCCAACAAAATCTAAAGTGTCACGTTAAATGGACTCATGTAAGGTGCAAGGCCGTTGCCACCTTACAAACCTACAGCCAGGGAGGTGGTACTACTTACAGCCAAGCAGACAGAACCCAGGTGCTCTGCCCATCAGATTGTAGGCGGTAGTTAGCAGTCATTTGGTACAGCCCAGGGCTTAACAACTCGCAGTTTTTGAGCGTGTGCACTCCCATGTGCTCATGCCCTTACTCGCGAGCAGAGCAGCTACGGCCCGGTGGGAATCGAGTGAAATGCGCGCTCACTGTGCGGTCGCGACAGTACGAAGAAGCGCCAAATGTGAAATATGGGAGGGTCAGCTTTGAGAGCGGTGCCATCTAATAGCAGCATTGCCAAGTCGGCGTTGCATGACAGTGACAATGTCTTCGCACCTTAATCCACTGTGCGAGGAGTCTTACCTTTTCAGACAAAAGGTAGGAACGCAAAACGGCAGCTGGTAAAAGGAAACCCAGTTGCCCGTGCAAAATGCTATTATTCGCAAAAACCTTCAACGTTACTATATTTACATATTTTAGTATAACTTAAGGAGGAACCTGAGCATCGTTTTCGAGATCTGACGGCATTTGAAAGTGAGTTTTATCTGTTATCCCCATATTCAGCGAATATTCAAGAGATTCGCCTACCCGCCAGGTTAGCCTGGATGTGGTTTTTATGCGGGTTTCCACATTCCCTAGGTGAATACCAGGCTGGTACCCACGTCCCGCCTCAATTACATGAGTCGCAGACATTTGCAACACGTTCGCATTCTTTCATGATTTACACTAGACACAGACAGCTGGGGTACACTGATTCCGTCCTAGCCACCCCTTCAAATTCGCCTTGCCAAATCCGATTGTAACCGCGCCGACTCTGCGAAAACTGCGGCACAAAGGCGTAAGCAAAAGAAGAACAACTAAAGAGATTCGCCCTGAATTCAACTAGAAATTATTAACCAACACTGTGACAGAGAATGCAAAGACATATGTAAATACAATAAAATCACTTTGTAATTGTATAGATGCGTCCCTCAAGATACACTCCTGGAAACTGAAATAAGAACACCGTGAATTCATTGTCCCAGGAAGGGGAAACTTTATTGACACATTCCTGGGGTCAGATATATCACATGATCACACTGACAGAACCACAGGCACATAGACACAGGCAACAGAGCATGCACAATGTCGGCACTAGTACAGTGTATATCCACCTTTCGCAGCAATGCAGGCTGCTATTCTCCCATGGAGACGATCGTAGAGATGCTGGATGTAGTCCTGTGGAACGGCTTGCCATGCCATTTCCACCTGGCGCCTCAGTTGGACCAGCGTTCGTGCTGGACGTGCAGACCGCGTGAGACGACGCTTCATCCAGTCCCAAACATGCTCAATGGGGGACAGATCCGGAGATCTTGCTGGCCAGGGTAGTTGACTTACACCTTCTAGAGCACGTTGGGTGGCACGGGATACATGCGGACGTGCATTGTCCTGTTGGAACAGCAAGTTCCCTTGCCGGTCTAGGAATGGTAGAACGATGGGTTCGATGACGGTTTGGATGTACCGTGCACTATTCAGTGTCCCCTCGACGATCACCAGTGGTGTACGGCCAGTGTAGGAGATCGCTCCCCACACCATGATGCCGGGTGTTGGCCCTGTGTGCCTTGGTCATATGCAGTCCTGATTGTGGCGCTCACCTGCACGGCGCCAAACACGCATACGACCATCATTGGCACCAAGGCAGAAGCGACTCTCATCGCTGAAGACGACACGTCTCCATTCGTCCCTCCATTCACGCCTGTCGCGACACCACTGGAGGCGGGCTGCACGATGTTGGGGCGTGAGCGGAAGACGGCCTAACGGTGTGCGGGACCGTAGCCCAGCTTCATGGAGACGGTTGCGAATGGTCCTCGCCGATACCCCAGGAGCAAGTGTCCCTAATTTGCTGGGAAGTGGCGGTGCGGTCCCCTACGGCACTGTGTAGGATCCTACGGTCTTGGCGTGCATCCGTGCGTCGCTGCGGTCCGGTCCCAGGTCGACGGGCACGTGCACCTTCCGCCGACCACTGGCGACAACATCGATGTACTGTGGAGATCTCACGCCCCACGTGTTGAGCAATTCGGCGGTACGTCCACCCGGCCTCCCGCATGCCCACTATACGCCCTCGCTCAAAGTCCGTCAACTGCACATAAGGTTCACGTCCACACTGTCGCGGCATGCTACCAGTGTTAAAGACTGCGATGGAGCTCCGTATGCCACGGCAAACTGGCTGACACTGACGGCGGCGGTGCACAAATGCTGCGCAGCTAGCGCCATTCGACGGCCAACACCGCGGTTCCTGGTGTGTCCGCTGTGCCGTGTGTGTGATCATTGCTTGTACAGCCCTCTCGCAGTGCCCGGAGCAAGTATGGTGGGTCTGACACACCGGTGTCAATGTGTTCTTTTTTCCATTTCCAGGAGTGTAGATTTCCTCGCTACCGCAACCATGTGGCTACAATAATAACCAGTGTCCAGTTCCACGTATGCTTGTGAACAATTGCTCTCTGCAATGCAAAGTAAGAAGACGCGCCTGAGGAACTCGCTACCTGATCGCAATCTAAATTGCGCGCTGCGTCCACAGTGCACGGGATGCATTACTCCGGACACTCAAGCAATCGTTAAGGAAAAAAAAAAATGTGAGAGAAACAGGAATCTCACACTGTTATTACGTCTTTTTTTTATATCAGATCATAAACTAAATTAAGTAAAAAGTCGAATCAGCCACCACATTATGACCACCGACCTATCGATATAAACCCGTCCAGGTGATAGCAGCGTCACCTGGCGACGACTGATTGCTAGTCAGAAAAACGCACGGTGCATGTAGTATCAGCCAGAGTGTCCTTGTGTAAAATGGGGAGGGAGCGCATTCTATCTGAGTTTGGTCGAGGGCAGGTTGTGATGGCCCGGAGGTTCGGCCCGAGCATTTCGGAAACTGCACGACTTATCAGCTGTTCGAAGAGTGTTGTGGTGACTGTCTTCAACACGTGGCGAAACCGAGGTAAAGCACAACCAGACGACGTGGGGTTGAACAGCCACATCTCATTACAGACGTCCGACGTCGTAGGATGTTCAGGCTGGTAAAACAGGACAGGCGACGAATTGCTGCGGTACTAACATCGGACTTTTATGTTGGGCAGAGTACAAGTGTGTCTGAGCACACAATGCACCGAAAACGCCTAACAATGGACCTAACATCCGACGACCCATGCGTGTGGCGATGTTAACAGCACGACGACGGCAACTACGACTGAAATGGACACGCGACCTTTGGCACTAGAGGCAGGTGCAGTGGCAAAGCGCTGCATGGTCTGATTAATCCCGATACCTTCTTCATTATGCCGATGGGAGGGCGCGAATCCGTTCCAGGGGAACAGCTCCTTGACACTTGTACTGCGGGATGGAGACAAGCTGGTGGCGGCTCCATTATACTCTGGAGAACATTCACGTGGGCATTAATGGGGCCAGTGGAGTTCGTCCATCGCATTATGGTGGCCAAGGAGTATCGTACGCGGGTTTCAGACCACGTACACACTTTCTTGACGATCATATTTCCCGATGGCAGTTCCATTTTTCAACGAGATAATGCACCGTGCCAGAAGGCTAGGAGTGTGATGCAGTGGTTTAAGGAACACCGTATCGAGTTCCAAAATTGTGCTGGCCTCCTAACTAGCCAGATCTGAACCCGATCAGACACATAGGGCGTCGGAGCTCACTGTCCCCTCCACGGAATTTAGGGGAATTAGGTGAGTTGTGATTGCAGATGTGGCGTCAACTCCCTCCAGTGACTTACAATTGCTTCCACGCCATGACACGTGCCACTGTTACCTGTGCGAAATGTGGACATGCCGGCTGTTAGGTAGGTGGTCATAATGTTCTGGCTGATAAGTGTATACATTAATAGCATTGTGTTGCACGTGTGCATTTTTGTTTATTTGATTGATTTCTAGCAACAACATTTCATATTGTGATTTTCATGTAGCTGGTCGCGAATTTAAATTGAGTGACGAACATGCGACGGCAGCTGTTGTGTTCCCCCTCAACTCTCCATTTGGGTCCTCACTCTCCGCCCTGTTCCAGTGGTGGGGCTGGAGTGCTCGCCGTGCTTCGTGCTCGCTCCCTGCTGCTCACAGCTTTTTCTGCGACCACATTTCTTGTGAAGCTCTGGTACAGCCCTTTACCAGAAGCAAGCTCAGGCTCGTCTGCATCTTCTGTCAGTCACGGAGGTGACCCAACAGCCAGTTTGCATCATCTAACAAGGGGAGATCACGATGTTCGGATCACAGATTTGGGCCTATTTAAAACTCTGTACACCTTTAGTAGACCATTAAAAACAAAATAATGTGTAAATAGTAAAGTGCACTACTCGGCAATTCCGAGATAATCGCAAGAGAAATTTTATACATCTATTATGTAACTGATGTATCTGTGCAAAGGTGCCTGTCGTTAGAAGTCGTCGTGGTTAAGCGGTTAGCATCCGCACTTCGCACGAAAGTCGTGGACGAGGCGACAGTGTATATCCCGCTAACATTTACTTTTCAATCTATATTTTTTTCAGAATGGGATTTTCGCTCACTGTCAAGTGCTCTACCATCGAGCTACCCAAGCACTACTCACGGCACAGAGTCTCGGTCCGGCATACAGTTTTAATCTGCCAGGAAGTTTCATATCAGCGCACACTCCGCTGCAGAGTGAAAATCTCATCCTGGAAACATCCCCCAGGCTGTGGCAAACTCATGTCTCCGCTGTATCCTTTCTTTCAGGAGTGCTAGTTCTCCAAGTTTAGCAGGAGAGCTTCTATGAAGTTTGGAAGGTAGGAGAAGAGATACTGACAAAAGTAAAGCTGGAAGGACGTGGCCTGATTCGTGCTTGGGTAGCTCAGATGGTAGAGCACTTGCCCTCGAAAGCAACTGTCCGAAGTTCGAGTCTAGGTCCGACACACAGTTTTAATCTGCCAGGAAGTTTTATATTTTTTTCATGAGTGGTCACGTTATTTAATTTATTTGACATTTGAGACATAATATAATGAAAACATCCACATGTGTTTGCATGAAGTATTTGCAAGAAGTTTCAATTTATGTTTTCCATATTTGTATGACAAATACCATCCTGCAACGTGTGATGTCGTTAGCACATCCGATCAGTAATTTTACATTATCCTTGGGGTCTGTCACATGGTGATTGACTATATTACTGAAGTCATTCGCATCATTATTTATTGAGGTTTGACTTGGGCTTCCCAAGTCTGTCCCTCACCCTTGAAAATTTAATTAAATAGTCAAATAACACATAAAATTCACTACAAATTCATGAAAATACACATTTTTTCATTATATTACTTCTCAAATGTAATATAAATAAAACAATGTCACCAGTGATGAAAAACACTAGATTAAAATTTTTTTGTTCGGTATTGTTCATTGTGTTCTGATGTCACATGACGTCCGTTCAAGTTGATCTTTGCTTCCTTTAGTCAGTTTTTTTTTATCACAGAGCGCAACTAGCTCTCTGACAGAACACACTGAGCTACCGTGCTGGCACCGCCTTACCAATACATAACAGACGTGTAAAACTTCTCTTGCGATTTTCTCGGAATTGCTAGAGTTGTGGCACCTTAATACTCGCACACTAAGTTGTTTTAATTGCCTACTGAAGGTATACAAAGTTTGAAGTAAATCCGTGATCCCAACTTCGTGGCCTCCGCTCAGTTCACCTATAGCTGGCTGGCCGCACGCTCGGAATCTTCATTCAGGCACCGGACAGCGCATTACGATTCACCAACCGACTTACGCTGCAACAAGCAAGATGCATACGGTTGAGCAGACATTGAGACTGAGGCTTCCTAAACGTCATCACGGCCGGCGATGCGATCCTTCGCCTTCATTATCTGGAGGTGTAAGCAGATTTGTTCCCACCGTGGTGTCTGAGTTATTGTCAGTTTACTTTGCCTTTGAACTTGACGTTACTGATAGGACGCTGTGGAGCATCTGACCTCGGGTGTCACACGTTATGACTCCATATTCCTAGGCTCACGGAATGACATATTGGGTTCTGTCGTACTGCGCCATTTGCAGTCCTTGACGGCGGCTCGGCTCGATGTGGCAGTATTACCAGTGGTACTCCGCTTTCTGCAACATTGGCACTCTTTTTTACCCCAGATACTGGTTGTGAGACTTGGTATGAGCGCGGATCTGATTCTCTGACATCAGTGCCAAGTAATAATTTTAAAAATTTATATGCTCACCACGCAATTGGATCTGCTGTGCAACAATACAGTTACTGGATTGTTCACATTTTTGCCTGAATCACATAGATCTCAGACTGGTCATCGATTTTTTTACATTTTAACACGTAGTCTCAAACAGCACTAGAAACTTTATGCAAATAACGTGTTCCTTAAGATTCAAATAGTCATACTTCAAAACCAGTTTTCCTTTATACTGATCCATCGCTTCACTTGTTTACTTCTGCAAACTTTTTTTGTCTTTATTGCAGTTCTTGGTGGAGAGAGTATACAAAGTCATTCGAAAATTTATTACATGAGTATCCCATTCGAAAATAACGTTATATTGATTATTACTAATAGGACAATAACTGTGGAATTAGCATGAACCATTGTGTGTACTTCTGATTAAGCCAATTTCGTTATAACTGGACACTCCTTACACTACTATAGTGCGCATCATTTACGACGGCGGCCGAGTTTAGGTTCGTTCTGCGCATCTGACGTCACAAAACACAGTCAGCCAATGAACAGAGAACGATGTTGCCAGAGCTCGACTGCAGTGCAGAGCACAGACGAGTGTCTTCAGTTTTAGAAACGTTCAGTCATAAATAAAGTAATGGAACAAAAGCAATATCTTGATAGCAGACTTTCTTTTATAGAAAGTTTGGAAAAAGCATTCTTTATAACAATTGCTTCGTATTCTGTTAATTAATTAAACCAGACAAGCAATAAGCCTCCTAATTCAGGCAATAGCAAGGAAAGGTGTTTGTATCATTTTCACAAACCGCTTTTTCGCAATAAAGAACAGCGGTAATTGTTTATTTCCTATTGTATTTCGACGAAACGTGAGTAATTCATAGTCATACCAACAGTGTTTGTCGGTATTTTGCGTGAACTTTTAGATCGTTTAAAGTCCTCCAGGACTTCTGTTAAACGACGAGCTGCATTAACGTAATGGTTAAGGTGTTTGGCTGCAAAGCGAAAGGTTCTTAGTTCAAACCTTGTGCGGTGCTTAATTTCTTTATTTAAAAACAATATCAAAGTGTCTTACTTCATGAATTTTATTCATTTGAATGTAATTTTTTGAAATTTCTAGTGCTTTGTCTCTTCTTTATAATCATAATAAGTTTTCGGTTTTTCTAATTTTGTCCTCCAATATTTCTTTTCACAGCAATTAAAAACAATGAAAAGGTTCACATACAATATTCATGTAATCTGTTTTGTTTGTATATCTTCTCTTCCACAGTCGCTGTTTTACTATTCATATTGAGATATATTCTTTTGCGACAGTATTAAAAGTATTATTTAGAACAGAATTTCGGTTCGTACGTTGCCGAGCTACTTGATTGTTATGATGCAATTCTTTGCTTCGCTGCTTTGGCAACATCATCATATTCAATGTTTTCGTCGAGTGATCTATGTTTTGGCAAGTATTTTCTGTCCGTTGTGAGAAACACAAATTGTTTGCGCATTGCGCCTCACTGACAAGATATTTTAGTTTCTACGTTTTATTAAGTACACATTTCAGTTTTGTGTACTTCGCCAACTTTGTTTTAATCAGAACTTTTTAGAAAAAAGCGAAATGACTCTAGTATAAATAAAACTTTTATTACAGTCGCGAAAGACGGAATATTTCTCAATATTACATACGACACTTATCTGGTACTTAAATAAGATTGTTATACAGTAAATTTTATATGAAATTTAGGTATCTTGTCCACATTTCATTCTCAACATTGTGGCAACTAAAATCGACCATACGGAAATCTATACGCTATGGACTTTTACCTCTGCAAACTCTTCAAAATTTCATGCAATGGTTTACTACATTTAATGCTGCACAATAACTGCGTTGAAAAAATGGTTCAAATGGCTCTGAGCACTGTGGGACTTAACATCTATGGTCATCAGTCCCCTAGAACGCAGAACTACTTAAACCTAACTAACCTAAGGACATCACACAACACCCAGTCATCACGAGGCAGAGAAAATCCCTGACCCCGCCGGGAATCGAACCCGGGAAACCGGGCGCGGGAAGAGAGAACGCTACCGCACGACTACGAGCTACGGACAACTGCATTGAACATCGAAACAAAATTAAGTCACTTATGGGGGGGAAGGTATCAGTCAAGGTGTAAAAATCAAATTTTTGGGCAAAATGGTTTTTGTGAAATCGAATGATAAGTGTATCAAAGCAGTCGGAACACCAGTGTCTGCACAGGCGAGCAGTGCAGTGATAACAAAATCGTGCACAGTGCGGAATGCGGGGAGCACGTGTCTGCAGCAGCGAAAGGGTTAATGCGGCCTTGGTGGCTATACTTCATAAACTGCGCGCTCCCCCCTAAACGTAAGTCTGCGAACTATACTATACCAGGACGCTGCTTCTCTTGGCGCGTGCAACTGGCAACGCAGCAATCTCCCGCGTCTGGGAGGGCATCCGCGAGCCGCCAAGATAAAAGAATTGAACTTTTTTTTATAGCATCCAGTAAAATTACTTTTCTTTATTTGTTAGTTGGATTATCAGTCACAACAAAACAGCAGCGATAAATTGTTAAATACGTGCATTAATGATACGAAAGTTAAAATTTTGCGGCTATAGTAGTCAGAAATGTTTTGAACAATTGCCTTAACAATTAGTAGTATACCCACGGTTGTCACTTACAAACATTACAAAAAGTTATAAGAACAATAATTACTGTCAGTTATGTCACTTTACTAAACTGCGAATAATCTTTTACGTCACACTGCCAATCGAGACCTCATAAAAGCATATCTTTCACCGTAACCTTTTACTTTCACTTATAAAATTTTCAGTCATCAGTTGCAAGTAACACTTCGGTGCTTGTTGGGCGTCTGTGTTCTCTGTTCGTTGATACTTCAGCAGTTCATCTGTTTTTTCCAGCTGATGTTACAATCTATTCTTTCTTCTTCCTAGCGTTTATCCCGCATAGAACCGGCGTCTCTTTTTCAGGACTGGGAAAATTTATTATATTAATTGATTTTGTGGCCGTGTGCCCTGGCCAACACAGTCGTCAAGGTAATCTGTGAGTCAAAATAACCTGTGCGACAGTACTACCAAAATAAACAAAAATATAACTAAATTGAGGGTAATAATTGACTTACCCTCGTATAATTTTTACTTTTTGTGAAGATATCCCATGTAGATTTCTGCTTCTTAAACAAATTAATTACTACGAACACATTTGAGATTTTGTTAAAATATTATATGCTATATTCATGCCAATTTATGTGCAACATTCGGTCTGTTCTTTCATATAGGTAACAGACTAAAAGAAAATAGCAAATAATTAAATAAACCATTTCGAAGCCAGTGATCGGTTCAGTTGGACCAGAGGACCCAGTCAATTCCATGCCCACACAGCCCACACCACCAGCTCGCACAGTACCTTGTTGACGACTTGGGTCCTGGACATCGTGAGGTCTGCGCCACACTCCAACCCTACCATCAGCTCTTACTGCAGACCATGGTTTTCCAGTTGTCTAGAGTCAAACCAACACGGTCACGAGCCCAGGAGAGGCGTTGCAGGCGATGTCGTACTATTAACAAAGGCACTCGCGTCAATCACGTGCTGCCATAACCCATTAACGCCACATTTCGCCGCACTGTCCGAACGGATACGTTCTTCGTACGTCCCACATTGATTTCTGCGGTTATTTAACCCAGCGTTCCTTGTCTTTTAGCACTGACAACTCTACACAAACGCCGCTGTTCTAAGTGAAGGCAATCGACCACTGTGTTGTCCGTGATAGGAGGTAATGCCTGAAATGTGGTATTCTCGGCACACTCTTGATGCTGTCGTCCTCGGAATACTGAATTCCAGAACGACTTCCGAAATGAAATGTCCCATGCGTCTAGCTCCAACTACCGTTCGGCGTTGTCAGTTAAATCCCGTCGTGAGGCCATAATTATGTCGGGCAGCTTTTCACATGAATCACCTGACAACGTATGATGGTTCTGCCAATGCACTGCCCCTTTATATTTTGTGTACGCGACACTGTCACCACCTGTATATATACGTATCGCTATCCCACGACTTTTGTTACTTCACTGTATATGATCTGTGGATATGTGGTGATGCAGTGTATAGTTTCCCAGGCAGTATAAGATGACAGAATGTATCAGTTCTTCCAAGAGAGGTGCCACAATGGTTAAAATACTGGACTCTAATACACAGGACCTATGGTCAAATTCCATTCTCTCATAATGATATAGGTTTTACTTGATTTATTTTCAAAAATACCACCTCACTCAATCTCAATCAACAGTCCGTCTCCAATAACTAAGATACCGACGAGTCGTTAAATTCTGCCCTGTTGTTTGGTCCATGAGGCTGAAATTTTTTTCAGTGGCATCTCAGATACATCTGTGCTCCTTGGCGTTCTTTCCGGAGTCTAAACCCTGTTCACCTACCACCTTTAATTTTGGGCTGTCAGTGACTACCGAGATTAAATGTTGGCTCAGTACCATTGACATCCGACTGGAGGACTCGAAACACTTCTTCCACGATTAGGTGGAAGAACTTTGACGAGGTAGTATTTCCGTTCAGGAGACTTCTGTTAATTGGTATCCATATTTACCAGTTTTGACATGAAGATTAATTCACATATCTATATTACCAAGCACCTAACCCTAAATCGCTTACAGTTGCAGAATGCCTATGTAACACCTTCCAGGTGCAACAAATTTTCAATGTTTTGTTTAATTCTTGGCAGAATTCAAAAGTTTGAAATGCGTCATAATCTACTCATTAAGAGGTCTAATCTTATGTTAAAAGTTCATCACAATAAGACGAGCGCTACAGTTAGAAACTAGGAACTTACAGACTCCCAACAAACTTCACGCATAATTTCAAACCTCTACGAAACTTTTCTCGCTGACGCCCTCCACAAACTGCTGAAAGGAGAAAAGTATATCGCTTACTTCGCTGTTCATGGAGTCAAACTTTAGTATCAAGCATGCCGTTTTAATTTATTACTTCTTAGTACCAACTCCATTTGCAACGCAGTTTGCAGACAGTATCCACATATACCACTGAACGCACCTAGGAAATTATATCATTATATGACGTCGAGTTCGTAAAAAATTAGCTTCTGTTTCAAATGGCGCACAAATTACCCAGACTATATTCATCCACTGTTTCATAAACAGAGCACTTAGCTACTTCCAACACTCTTTGAGCACAATTTGAAATCTTTTCTAAACTTGTTTCTTGCTTACGTGCTTAACGTGGCCGCTCCTTTAGCAGGGTACGAGGAGGCATACAAGGTGAAGGGTTTACTGGGCGCACTTAGAAAAATAGCATCAGGGCTGGAAAGAATTCGAGTGTGGATTCGGTGTGTCTGCAGAGGGGGCGGGGAATAGGGGAGGGGCTTATCCGAGAAGTGGAGGAGAACCTGGCTGCTGCTACAAGTTATTGCTCGAATCAGTACCAATTACGTCTCTCGCTTCTGTTCAGAGACCACCCTCATTTCCTACAGACGGCTGGCGGAAGTGGTGAAGACTGCTGGCCTTGCTCGCGGGGTGCAAGCAGAGCTCACAATTTGCATCAGCGTACCCAGAGTCGATTGCGGTCCTTTGGTTTAGAGCCGAGTGGAGGGTCTCAACC
This sequence comes from Schistocerca piceifrons, assembly GCF_021461385.2. Taxonomy (NCBI): domain Eukaryota; kingdom Metazoa; phylum Arthropoda; class Insecta; order Orthoptera; family Acrididae; genus Schistocerca; species Schistocerca piceifrons. The sequence continues at coordinate 268,093,307 of NC_060145.1, read as the reverse complement.
AAAAGCTCCGCTTTTGTGATGGTCATAGCTGCAGATTTCTGGACCCGCGTTATAGGGAAGAGAGTCGTAGACCCTCCTTGATAGGTCAGGGGTGCACTACACGTAGGAAGGAGCTACTCGGCTAGCTGAGTACTTGTGGAGTGCACGTGGTTTTTTTTTAGGCTAGCTGGTAGTTTGAGGTCGTCTGGTGAACCCTCGCCAGTCGATATGTAGAGATCAAAATCAGATTGGTACAAAGTAGAGACACTTCGACTGTCAAAATTTTATCAGTAAATTGTCAAATTATTCGTAACAAAGTTCCTGCACTTACTGCCCTCCAAGAAAATTGTTGCCCTCGAATTATTAACAGAACCGAGACCTGGCTGAAACCTGAAGTAGAAAGCTCCGAAATGTTTTGTGAGGCACGGAACTCATATCGGAAAGACACCATAGGAGGGCGAGTGTTCATTGCTGTTGACTGAAATATTGTGTCTGTCGAGTTCGAAACTGAGTCTGACTGTGAAGTTATCTGGGCACGAGTAGCAGGCCTGGATGAACTCAATTTAACTATAGGATGTTTCTTCCGGCCAAACGATTCCGCCCTAACAATTGTAGGTTTATTCAAAGAAAGCCTATGGTCAGTAGCGTGGAAATACCCAGATCACCCAGTATTAGTTGGAAGCAACTTTAATCTACTGAGACATCTAAGAAATCACAGCAGGTGGTACAGACAGCAATCTCGTGAAGTACGTTCTCCGAAAACTGCCTTGAACAAGTGGTTAGATACCCCACACTCAATGGAACTATTGTAGACCTTATAGCTACAAACAGGCCTGATCTTATCGGCAGTGTCATTATAGAGACAGGGATTAGTGATGACGTCATCAAAGCGACCATGGTCACTAAAGCTAATAAATCCATCAAGAAGGCTAGGAGACTATTTATGCTAGAACAAGTAGATAATCAGTTGTCAGCATCCTACTTAGAAAATGAATGGACTTTATTTAGCTTCAGTATGACGTACGTATAGAAATTATGGGCAAATTTAAACTGATTATTAACCGTGCCCCGGAGACGTATGTGCCAAGTAAGTGGATTAAGGATTGAAACCATCCTCCCTGGTCTAATAGCCAAATTCGGGAAATGCATGGAAAAAGAGGTTGCTGCACTACTGGTTCAAAAAAGAACGCGCAGATGTCGACAGGCAAAACTTAGCAGAAATTCGTGCGTCCGAAAGACGATCATTGTGCGAAGCGTACAACTTCCACCGTCATACCTTAGCAAAAGATCTTGCCGAGAACCCGAGAAAATAGCGGTTACATGTAGAATCGCTAAGCGGTTTGGTGGCTTCTATCCAGTCACTTGTCGACCAGTCTGAGGCGCCAATAAAAGACATTCGCGCCAGAGGATCGTACAAACGTACCGTCGTGTGACTCCCGCATGGAGGACGTGGAAACTGGCACCCGTTGCATAGAGACGTAATTGAAAGAGTTGAAAATAAATAAGACGCCAGGTCCAGATGGAATCCCAATTAGGTTTTATAGAGAGGACTCTGCGGAGTTGGACCATTACTTAGCTTGCATTTATCGTGACTATCTCACCCAGTGCAAAGTCCTAAGTGACTGGAATAAAGCGCAGATGACTTTTTTATATAAAAGAGGCAAGAGAACGGATCCGCTTTATTACCGACCAATATCCTTAACATCGATTTGCTGTAGAATTCTTGAACATATTCTCAGTTAGAATAAAATATCCTTGAGACAGAAAATCTTGGTGTGACAGAGCGGTTCTAGGCGCTACAATCTGGAACCGCGCGACCGCTACGGTCACAGATTCGAATCCTGCCTCGGGCATGGATGTGTGTAATGTCCTTAGGTTAGTTAGGTTTAAGTAGCTCTAAGTTCTAGCGGACTGATGACCTCAGATGTTAAGACCTACAGTGCTCAAAGCCTTCGAACTATTTTTGAACAGAAAATCTTCTGTCCACAAGTCAGAAAGGTTTTAGAAAGCATCGCTCGTCCGAAACTCAGCTTGCACTTTTTTCGTATTACATCCTGCAAATCATGGGGGGAGGGCAAGAGGAAGATTCCATAATTCTAGATTTCCGGGAAGCGTTTGACACGATGCCGCACTGCAGACTGTTAACAAAAGTCCGAGCATATGCTTCGGATTCGCAGATATGAGTGCTTCGAAGACTTTCTAAGTTATATAACCCAGTACACTGGCCTCAACGGTGAGTGTTCGTCACAGATAAGGGTGTCGTTAGGTGTGTTCCAGGGAAATATACGAGGGCTGTCTAGAAAGTAAGTTACGATTGATCGCGAAATGAAAATCACAGTGAAAATCATAAATGTTTCATTTGTAACAGTTAGCTACACCTTTCAGCTACTTCTCTACGTAGTCGCCGTTCTGACTCAGACATTCGTCGTAGCGTTGTACCAACTTTCCAATACGCTCATCATAGAAGGCAGCCGCCAGTGCTTTCCGCCAATTCTCTACGCTGGCCTAAAGCTCGTTGTCTGTGCCAAAATGTTGTCATCATAGCCAGCGGTTCGTTTGAGCAGAGATGAAACTCAGTGGGAGACAATTATGACTGTATTGTGGGTAACCAAACATTTTCAATTGAAACGATGCAGGAACATCTTCATTGCCCCTGCAGAATGAGGCTGAGAATTGTCTTGAAGAAGAAACCGCAAGACAGTTGTGTAATGTTGGTTGCATAGCTTCAGGGGAAAATTCTCACCAGGCCCTCGTACTTGGCGGGAGACACTATTTTCTATAACATCTTTACGCGCTCACTAAGAGTTCAGGAATGAAAAGTGCGACATAATTCTACCTAGAGTCATACTAGAGACACTGCCCAACACATCTTTGCAAAGCTTTATCGGATTTTTCATAGTCGTTTCCATTTCGCGACCGATCTTAACTTACTTTCTGGACAGCTCCCGTAATAGGATCGCTCTTACTCTTTATATCCATAAACGATCTGATGGAAAGGGTAAGCAGCATTGTTCGTCTGTTTGCTGATGACGCTTTGGTGTACGGGGAGAGGTGATCGTTGAGTGACTATACGAGTATACAAGAAGACTTAGACAAAATTTCTAGATGGTGTGATGAATGACAGCTTGCCCTAAATGTACAAAAATGTACGATGATACTGATAATTAGGAAAAACAATACTGTAACTATGTAGCATAAACAGGCTGCTGCTTGACACAGTCACACTGATTAAATATCGAGGCTGAACTCTGCAAAGCGACATGAAATGGAATTACCACGTCAGGTTCGTAGCAAGGAAGACGAATGCTCGACCTCGTTTTACTGGGAGAATTTTGGGGAAGTTTGACTCATCTGTCCACGAGACAGCGTACGGAACTGTAGTGCGACCCATTCTTGAGTACTGTTCGAGTATTTGAGATACTCTCCAGATCGGATTAAAGGAAGACATCGAAGAAATTCAGAGGTATGCTGCTAGATTTGTTACCGGTATGATCGATCAGGACGCAAGTATTACGGAGATGGTTCATGAACTCAAATGGGAACTCCTGGAGGGAAGACAACGGTCTTTTTGCGATGCCTTGTTGCGGAAATTTATCGAACTGGCATCTGAAGTCGACCGCAGAATGAGTCTACTACCGTCAACTTACATTTCGCTTAATGACCACGAAGATAAGATGAGGGGAATTAGGACTCGTACAGAGGCTTTTAGGCAGCCGTTTTCCCTCGCTGTGTGTGCGAGTGGAACAGGATAGGAAATGACTAGCAGTGGTATATAGTACCCTCTGCCATGCACAGTGGGTGGCTTGCGAAGCCGCGCGGAGAGACAGCGTGGTTTGAGGCGCCGTGTTATGGATTGCGCAGCCCCTCCCACCGGAGGTTGGAGTCCTCCCTCGGGAGTGTGTGTGTGTGTGTGTGTGTGTGTGTGTGTGTGTGTGTGTGTGTGTGTGTGTCTGTGTGTGGTGTTCTTAGCGTAAGGTAGTTTAAGTAATGTGTGAGTCTAGCTACCGATGACCTCAGCAGTTTGGTTCCTTAGGAATTCACACACATTTGAAAATTTTTTGCCTTGCGGAATTTGTTTGCAGATTATAATGTCAAATGTTTGGAGCTGTTTTATACATGGGAGTTCGATTTTTTTAAGTAATCGGTGATGTACTGGTAAGATTCCAATGAGACTCATGCGCCAGGTACCGAGTTGGACATTTCTCATTGTTCATATTACGACTTTTTGTTAGTCGATTCGTGGTAGATACAATGAAGTAACGTTGTAGCGTGATCTTGACCGAGTGTTTGTGATGAACTTGTCGTGTGCTGTATCGTATCCTTCTCGAAAACTGGCCACGCTACAGCTTAGTATCAAATCGATTGGTAAGCGCACTGGTATCTAGTTTATGAGAGAGACAGAGACGGAGAGAGAGGCCACATATACGATGTGCCACCAGAAGATATTCTACAGCCGACGGGAAATCGATCTCTGTGCCTCTGAATTAGTAATGAGGTACGTGCGTAAGCAGCTGCTTTGCCCCAGAGTACGAAGACTTCCAGAGATTGATGAAATTATTCAGTTGCTATAATGACTTGTTGCTTACCCACAAGAAGTTACGTGTATGACAATATGCATGCATAACAACGAGCCGTGGTTTTTCATTAGAGGACCACTGATTCTCCTCTCCTTCGATCAGTATGGAAAAACCTCCTTGAAGACTAAAACTGTGCGCCGAACCGTGACTCGAACCAAGGATCTTGCCTTTCGGGGGACAATGCTGTTACCGCCTGAGCTATCTACATCTACATCTACATCTACATCTACATGGTTACTCTGCAATTCACACTTAAGTACCTGGCAGAGGGGTCATTGAACCATTTTCACACTACTTCTCTACGATTCCACTCTCGAATGGCGCGTGGGAAAAAGGAACACCTAAATCTTTCCGTTTGTGCTCTGATTTCTCTTATTTTATCATGATGATCATTTCTCCCAACGTAGGCGGATGTCAACAAATTATTTTCGCCTTCGGAAGAGAATGTTCGTGATTTAAATTTCGTAAATAGATCTCGCCGCAAAGAAAACCGCCTTTGTTTTAGCGACTGCCACCCCAACTCGCGTATCATATCAGTGACACTCCCACCCCTATTGCGCGATAACACGAAACGGGCTGCCCTTCTTTGCACTTTTTCGATGTCCTCCGTCAATCCTACCTGGTAAGGATCCCACACCGCGCAGCAATATTCTAGCAGAGGATGGACAAGTGTAATGTAGGCTGTCTCTTTAGTGGGTTTGTCGCATCTTCTAAGTGTTCTGCCAGCAAAGCGCAGTCTTTGTTTCGCCTTCCCCACAATATTATCTATGTGGTCTTTCAAATTTAAGTTGCTCGTAATTGTAATACCTAGGTATTTAGTCGAATTGACAGCCCTTAGATTAGTGCGATTTATCGCATACCAGAATTTATCGTATTTCTTTTAGTACCCATGTGGATGACCTCATACTTCTCTTTGTTTACTGCCAGTTGCCACTTTTCGCATTAACAACACGCCCCCACATTTTACAAGGCAAACTGGTAAACCAGAGTCATAAATACATAATTATGCCACTCGTGCAAAGAGGAACAACATATAATTGGCGGCGGGATTTCGAGGGAAGCGAAGGAATATGAACATATACAAGTGTAATGGACACCAGGACAACTGTACATCTGCATGTACATAGCCAGAGAAGCGAGGGAAATATGAACATAATACAAATGTACAGGACATCAGACCAGCTGTGTGATTACATTACATCTACGAGGGCTATTCGAAAAGTAAGTTTCGATCGGTTGCGAAATGGAAACCACTATGAAAATAAAAAACTTCTTATCTACAAGAGTTGGCTACACCTCCCAGCCACTTCTCTAGATAGTCATCGCTCCGACAGACATTTGTTGTAGCATTGAATTAACACGGCCAATTCTCCACGTGATCAACAGCTCGTTGCCTGTGCTAAAAGATTGTCTTCATAGCCAGCAGTTCATGTGAGCAAAGATGAAAATCAGTGGGAGCCAGTTACGGCCTGTATTGTGGATAATAAAACCCTTCCTATCGAATTGCCCCAGCAGAGTGCAGCCGAGAATTGCCACGAAGAAGGAAACGTATGACAGTAATGTCATGTGGGCTGCATTACATCTGTCGAAATCTCTCACCAGACCCTCATACTCAGCGGGAGACACTATTTTCTGGGCATCTTTACGTGCTCCCCGTGAGTTCACAACTGAAAAGAGCTACCTCACGCGATCCACTGGGATAGTAGAGGCACTACCCAACACATCTGAGCAAAGCTTCATCGCATTTTCACAGTGGTTTCTATTTCCTGACCGATGGAACTTACTTTCCTAATGCCCCTCGTACATACTCTGCAAGCCACGGTACGGTGCTTGTCGGAGGGTACCCTGTACCACTACTAGTCATTTCCTTTCCTATTCCACTCGTAAAAGGAATGAGGGAAAACCTACTGTATATAAATCTCCGTATTAGCCCTCATTTCGTGCATCCTATCTTCGTGGTCCTTACGGGAAATGGCAGAATAGAATCGTTCTGCAGTCAGCTTCAAATGTCAGTTCTCTAAATTTTCTCGAAACTATTCCTCGAAAACCTCGTAGTGTTCCCTCCGGGCATTCCAATTTGAGTTCTCGAACCATATCCGAAACATTTGCCTGATGTTCGTACCTACCGATAGCTAGTCCAGCAGCCCGCCTTTGAATCGCTTCGATGTCTTCCTTTAACCTGACATGGTACAGATCCCAAATACTCGTGCAGTTCGCAAGAATTGGTCGCACTGGCGTTCTATACGCTGTCTCCTTTACATATACGAATTGTAGCATGTAATATGGCAGTGTGTAACGTAAGTATGTCGGTACGTGAGAAATAGCATGCTGTAATCTAATTTCTAACAACAGGAAACGTGCCTCCGATTGAAAGTCATGGAAGAATGAAAGCTGTGTACGGTGATGATTTGCAGGAACAACATCTGCAAATCTGCAATGCCCTGTTCACAGTTTATAGAGATTGGTAAATGAGCTTTAATTGTTGCCGCGTGCTATGGAAAATTTGTACCAGCTGTTCTACTCACGTGATAGACGGAGTTACGGATTATTACATCTTTTTCTGATACGCGGAGTTCCAAAGACGCTCAGTTCCCGTTCACCAAACTCTTTTCTTGGTTTCTGTTAATAATCTGCATTTTATTTGAATAAGGAGGCTGAATTAGTTCTGTTTTCATATAATATAGGCGCTGTAGAGAAAGCGAGGAAAGAAGAATCAGCAGGAAAGTTGTAAATGATGTTTTTTGTGAAAGTTACTGACTGGTTTTGCATAAATTGGCTTTGAGGAAACACCGTACATCTAGGGTTGTATTGACAGAAATATCTTACCTCCTATTAAAAACACAAATGCAGTTAATAAACAGAGTAGAAAGTTCTAAATTCATAGGAGTGCGTATTGATGAAAGCTTAAATCGGAAAAACTATACAACAGACCCGCTGAGACGTTTAGTTTCCGCGGCTTGTACCATAAGACTAACAGCCAGCTTCGAGAATATAAATATTAGTAAGTTAGTATATTTCCCATATTTTCACTCGTTTATGTGTTTCGGGATAATATTCTGGGGTAATTTCTCAATTAAGCAAAAGGTATTCACTGCACAACAGAAAGTAATTACACTCCTGGAAATTGAAATAAGAACACCGTGAATTCATTGTCCCAGGAAGGGGAAACTTTATTGACACATTCCTGGGGTCAGATACATCACATGATCACACTGACAGAACCACAGGCACATAGACACAGGCAACAGAGCATGCACAATGTCGGCACTAGTACAGTGTATATCCACCTTTCGCAGCAATGCAGGCTGCTATTCTCCCATGGAGACGATCGTAGAGATGCTGGATGTAGTCCTGTGGAACGGCTTGCCATGCCATTTCCACCTGGCGCCTCAGTTGGACCAGCGTTCGTGCTGGACGTGCAGACCGCGTGAGACGACGCTTCATCCAGTCCCAAACATGCTCAATGGGGGACAGATCCGGAGATCTTGCTGGCCAGGGTAGTTGACTTACACCTTCTAGAGCACGTTGGGTGGCACGGGATACATGCGGACGTGCATTGTCCTGTTGGAACAGCAAGTTCCCTTGCCGGTCTAGGAATGGTAGAACGATGGGTTCGATGACGGTTTGGATGTACCGTGCACTATTCAGTGTCCCCTCGACGATCACCAGTGGTGTACGGCCAGTGTAGGAGATCGCTCCCCACACCATGATGCCGGGTGTTGGCCCTGTGTGCCTCGGTCGTATGCAGTCCTGATTGTGGCGCTCACCTGCACGGCGCCAAACACACATACGACCATCATTGGCACCAAGGCAGAAGCGACTCTCATCGCTGAAGACGACACGTCTCCATTCGTCCCTCCATTCACGCCTGTCGCGACACCACTGGAGGCGGGCTGCACGATGTTGGGGCGTGAGCGGAAGACGGCCTAACGGTGTGCGGGACCGTAGCCCAGCTTCATGGAGACGGTTGCGAATGGTCCCCGCCGATACCCCAGGAGCAACACTGTCCCTAATTTGCTGGGAAGTGGCGGTGCGGTCCCCTACGGCACTGCGTAGGATCCTACGGTCTTGGCGTGCATCCGTGCGTCGCTGCGGTCCGGTCCCAGGTCGACGGGCACGTGCACCTTCCGCCGACCACTGGCGACAACATCGATGTACTGTGGAGACCTCACGCCCCACGTGTTGAGCAATTCGGCGGTACGTCCACCCGGCCTCCCGCATGCCCACTATACGCCCTCGCTCAAAGTCCGTCAACTGCACATACGGTTCACGTCCACGCTGTCGCGGCATGCTACCAGTGTTAAAGACTGCGATGGAGCTCCGTATGCCACGGCAAACTGGCTGACACTGACGGCGGCGGTGCACAAATGCTGCGCAGCTAGCGCCATTCGACGGCCAACACCGCGGTTCCTGGTGTGTCCGCTGTGCCGTGTGTGTGATCATTGCTTGTACAGCCCTCTCGCAGTGTCCGTAGCAAGTATGGTGGGTCTGACACACCGGTGTCAATGTGTTCTTTTTTCCATTTCCAGGAGTGTAGATTAATGCATGGAGTTCACACACACAAATCTCTTTAAGTAACTGTGAATATTAGTCACAGCCTGACAGTACATTTTTTCACTTATGAAATTTGTTATCAATAAACAATCTGAGTCTGAAAGTAACAGATATTCACAAATACAAAACTGGGGGGAAAAATGATCTGCATTGCCTTTCAGTGTGGCAAACTTTAGCACATAAAAGGGTAAAACCACCGCCTCCGAATATTACTGTTGGCACTACACAAGATGGCAGATGACGTCCACCAGACATTCACCATACCCACAACTGCCATTGGCTCGCCGCATTGTGTACCGTGATTCGTCGCTCCACACAACGTTTTTCCACTGTTCAGTCGTCCAATGTTTAGGCTCCTTACACCCAGCGAGGCGTCGTTTGGCATTTACCGGCGTGCTGTGTGGCTTGTGAGCAGCCGCTCGACCATTAAATCCAAGTTTTCTCACCTCCCGCCTGTCATAGTACTTGCAGTGGATCCTGATAAAATCTGGAGCTCCTGCGTAATGGTCTGGATAGACGTCTGCCTATTACACATTACGACCCTCTTCAACTGTCGGCGGTCTCTGTCAGTCAACAGACGAGGTCGGCCTGTACATTTTTGTGTTGTAAGTGTCCCTTCACGTTTCCACTTCAGTATCATATTGGAAACAGTGGACTTAGGGATGTGTAGGAGTGTGGAAATCTCGCGTACAGACGTATGACACAAGTGACACCCAATTGCGTGACCACATCGCCGGCCTCGGTGGCCGTCCGGTTCTAGGCGCTGCAGTCCGGAACCGCGGGACTGCTACGGTCGCAGGTTCGAATCCTGCCTCGGGCATGGATGTGTGTGATGTCCTTAGGTTAGTTAGGTTTAAGTAGTTCTAAGTTCTAGGGGACTGATGACCTAAGATGTTAAGTCCCATAGTGCTCAAGGCCATTTGAACCATTTTTGAACCTGACCACATGCGAAGTCCGTGAGTTCCGCAGAGCGCCCCATTCTGCTCTCTCACGATGTCTAACGACTACTGAGGTCACTGATATGGAGTACCTGGCAGTAGGTGGCAGCACAATGCACCTAATATGAAAAACGTATATTTTGGGGGGTGTCCGGGTACTTTTGATCACATAGTGTACGAATTTCTTTCGGTGCTACTTTGACCCTGTTTCGTTATTATGAGAACTGCAGTGCCGGAGAAAACATGCAACAGACAACAGGATATAATATACACCCTAAGGGGTTGAAGTGTTAGTGATTTATTTGTCACTGTCATCGCCAATCAGATGGCGCTCAAGAGGCCTTTCTGTGCACCCTCTTTTTTGACTCTGCAGGCTGTAACTGCGCTTTGGGTAACAGTATTTACAATGAACAGCATTTGCAACATTCATTCTGGGGTACAACCACGCTCCACCGACGAGTCCGTACTCCTGTTTAACACCTTCAGCCATTTGAATGGGATCGCATTTTACCGGCAGTGTGTCCCTGCTTTCAGTAGTCATCTGTGGAACATTCCGTTGCCGGTAGACCTGGTTCGGTGACGTCCGCGTAAAAGAGACTCACGTCAAGACCGATGTATTGTGCGAGTAGCGGTGGCCAACTGAAAATCGTCCAGGGCTGAAATCCGGGCAAATGGCGCACCAGCTGTATCATCAGGATTAAGATCAAATGTGTCCCTGCCCAGTCTACCACTGATACAACGACACCGCCAATCATTGCTTCTATGCTGTTGTGAAAAGGCTGACTGGTGAGTGGAACGGTGCTCTTAGGTCTTGAGCCGTGAGAATGGGTTCTGTCTGAATGAGCGTGATGTACGTTCAAGTATACGGCGTAGTCCTGGTGAGCTGGCTATTCCAGAGTACATTCGACCGCAACACACAGGCCCCATCCCAGGCTTCACGGTGTTGGGAGCCATCTGTTACAACTCGCTGTCACATTTGGTGGTTCTGCAGAATACCAGTAAACTAACCAGTGCAAGCTACACTGCACACTCTGTTATTCGCGTGCTATTGCCATTTCTTCGAAAGGAAGGTGATGTGATTTTTCAGCAGGACAATTCGCTGTTGCGATACAACGTGCTCTTTATGGTGTACAGCAACTGCGCTGGCCAGTAAGGTCACCAGATATCTTGCCAATTGAACACGTATAGGACATGATGCAGGGGGAGCTTACTTATTCTTCACGGTCTACATGAAACATTGTCAAATTGCAACAAAAGGAGTGATATATTTAGAACAGTCTGTCGCAGGATGCCACATACTCCTACAATGGTGAACTACCTGTCACCTCCCTTGTCAATAAAATGAAATGCCCTTCAGGTTGTTGCATTTCTTATCCGGCAATGTATAACATAACTACTTACATGCACGCTTGCTCATTTATATAGACGATGATGGTATATAAAATTTCAAAACGCTGAAGTTTATGACAAATTTCTAAAATTTAATTCATCCGTATTCTGTACACTCTCATGTGTCAGCCAGTCACTTACCATTCATCTGCATTGATGCCCATGTCCAAAATGTTCTGGCGTCGAGAGGAGGTATGGTACATGAAAACATTGTTTGAAAGCAATTTAAAGTTTTTTAAGCAGATGGTTTGTCAGTGAGGTTTATCTACATCAAAATACACCTCTGCTGACTGAGGATGTTTCTAAACAAACTCCCTACCAGGACTCCAGTTTTGTGTTGTGTTGTTTTGTTTGTTTGTAAATTGCAAGTGTTTCATCTGGAGTTCACAGGCCATATATTTTCTATCTACGTTGATTATCTTAGAAATTACGGGATTGCAAATTTAGTGGGATATTGGGGTGATGAAGAATAATAAACTATGATGTATCTTTGTACGTATTTAGGAGCAATACACTAAATGCCTGAACAAAACGCCGACCCACTGCACAGCTTTCTAGATTTCGCTACAATTTCCCGGCATTGTGACTTAACTAGTACAACAGCATCATCCACGAACTCGCTCAAGGAGTCTCGGACGTTATCCAGCATGCCATTGATATCCACCAGATGTGTTCAACAAGTGAAGAAAAATATTGAAATGTCGTGTATTGTGTTAGGTTGGTGCATAAGTTCGTAGCGTTTTTCTTTTGCATCTTGCTATTCCAGTTCCTATGGGTTTATTTATTCACTGTCTTTTTATATATAGTTAACGGTTGCTATTTGAGTTTACATATTGCCGTTTTGTCATTTGGACATAGTGAGTGGTACTGTGGACGCTATAAAATAGTGCCAAGTGGCGGAATCTTAATGTTTTTGCATATTCTTCCGGGTTTTATAGAGGGGTGACAGCAGCGGAGGCAGCCAGAAACATTGGCGCCACGTATGGGGATAACGCCACTGGACACAGCGCGCTGAGGATCCTTCTGACGTTACTGACTCTCCGCGTTCAGGGATTCGGGATTGATGTTTCCCCGAGATGTATCCATCACTGCTGACAATTTATTTACAACAACTGAGACGCTTTGCAGAGGCAATCCGAGAACAACGACCATGAAGACAGAGTGAAGTGATGGTACGCTACGACAACGTCCGCCGCATTCTGCTAGGCTGACAAAAAACACTAAACGGCAGTCGGGTTGCGAATTCATTCCGCACCCACCTTATTCACCTGATCTTTCACCCTCAGATTCTCACCTTCTTCGCTCCCTCTCTAACCATCTTCCAACTACTTCCTTTCCGGGTGAAAATGCGTTACAAACATGGCTCGACGAGTTCTTACCTCAAAACCACGAGATTTCTATAGTCGTGAATCTAAAAGTTACCCCAGCGTTGGCGGACTGTTGTATGTAGTGATGGAGAATATATTATAGATGACGAAAATCTCTGTTATGTGTATCTGCTATGTTTATTAAATTTATGTAAAAATGCTACGTCGTTATGGACCAAGCCAATATTATTCCGATTCGCACGATTTTTTCGTTGTTCTGTTGGTAAGTGTTCCGAGAAACATCTGTACAGTGTTTGCAATGTAGGGTACTTAGCCTGTTGTTCAAATGGCTCTGAGCACTATGGGACTTAATTTTGTGGCGGTGTTCGTAGCGACAAACAATTCGCTGTAGAAACGGATTACGAAGTCACCGCCACACTTTTTATAGCGGGCCGACCGGTCCGCTGGAACAGTGAACAGAAAGATGAAAACCCAAACACTCTGATTAAATAAAAGTCGGTACTTATCTTTATTAAAGAAGATACAGAAACACAGTAGTGACTCCGTGCCTACAGAATCTGTCTAGTTCGAGTCAGAGCGGCTAGGTCAGCGTCGGCTGACGACAAACAACAACTCTGCTGCGATGAACACACAACTGACTAGCAAGTACACAATTCGGTGGCGAGTGTACAACTGAGCGACGAATACAGAACTCCTAGCGCTCGCGACTCCAGCGCTTAAGAAGCCAGAAGCCAGCGGTGGCGCGCGCAGACTTGCGGCGATTTGCTGTCTCGCTGGCGCTGCTTATGCGGACGGCGTCCGGACTTTGATGCTGCCAACCTTTTGGCAGCGGGCTCGGGTGACATTACTGGCTAGGACATAACACTCCTCCCCCCCCCCAAATCGCCGCACCGTCGTTGAATAATGACGGGGCGAGCGTCGACGGCGGGGGAGGGGTCTGGCCGCAGGCGTAGCAGAAGAGACCGGGGCGGAGACTGTTGTCGGTGGCAGTCCCCGGTCCGCACCCCAGCATTGGCTGCGCGGGGCCTCGGGAAACACCGACTGAAAACCGAGGTCAGGGTGCACGCCTGTGACCACGGGCGCAGCTTCTGGTACTGGACACGACGGGGCGTCGGGACCCACGAAGAGAGGCAGCGTCTCCTGACGCTGCGTCGACGGCTGCTGAGTGGGCGCCGGACAGGGCGATGTGGTGTCAGACTCCTTGGGGGTGCCCAAGGAAAGCGGCTGCAGGACAGGCTGCACAGCCACCGCTTGGGAAGGCGGCCCGGCTGAGGGGTCGACGTCCATCAGCTCCGAAGGCGGTGGCGACTGAAGAGGGACCGCAGGCGCCGGAGCGACCACCTGGGGCGCTCCCGGAGGAAGCTGCGCGGGAGGCATCAACGGGACGGGCTGTCGGCGTGGTAGCGGCGACGGCTGCTGCTGCTGCCCCGGGGGCGGCAGCGAAGTCGGAAGGCGCGGCTGGAACCCGCCGCGGACCAAATCTGTGGACAAAGAACCAGCGGCAGAATCCGGGCGGCCAGCGCGGCGCAACTGGTTCTGATGCCTCCTGTGCACCCCAGTAGCACCTTGAACAGTATAAAAACCGCGACCCTGGACACTTATCACGGTACCACATTCCCAACGACGGCGACCGTGATAAACTCTGAAAAAAACGGCGTCGTCGCGCTGAAAACGCGTGCGTTGCTCAGAAGCGGCGGGTCGATCCGGGGGGTGCAACAACCGTAGTAGGGTGCGATGACGACGGCCGTGGAGAAGCTCCGCAGGCGAAGGGCCGTCGCGTGGCGTGGTCCGGTACGACGACAGGAACGTGATGAGGGCCTGCTGACGAGAGAGCGTAGCACGAAGGCGGTCCATATGATCCTTGAATGTGCGTACAAAACGTTCCGCTGCACCATTCGATTGAGGGTGGAACGGCGGAGTAAGAACATGGCGAATGCCATTGGCAGAACAAAAACTTTCAAATTCAGCAGAGGTAAATTGTGGACCATTGTCAGACACTAAAACTTCTGGAAGACCCTCAATACAAAAAATTGAAGTCAACGCCTGTATAGTTTGTGTAGACGTTGTAGACTGCATGGGCACAACAAACGGAAAAGTACTAAATGCATCTATCACGATGAGCGAACGAGAATTCCAATATGGACCAGCGAAATCAATATGTACTCGCTGCCAGGGACCGGCAGGGCGTGCCCACTCAAAATAACGTTGAGGCGGAGCAGCTTGGTGTTCGGCACACGTCGAACAATCTGTAGACATCTGCGTAATGTGCTTATCAATGCCGATCCATGTACAATGACGGCGGGCAAGCTGCTTGGTGCGGACCACTCCCCAATGACCTTGATGCAACAAGGCGAGGACCTTGGATTGGAGCACTTGGGGAACCACGACACGAAGCTGGTCATTCTCGGTGCGTAACAGCAAAACACCGTGCGAAACAGACAACAGATGACGTTGCGGATAATAGCGACGAACCACAGGATCCGATATGTCCTTTGCCTTGGACGGCCAACCACGTTGAACAAAACGTAATAGTAAACTCAGATGAGGATCCGTAGCTGTCTCACGTGCCACCTGACGATAATCAATCGGAAAATCCCGGAGGGATTGATGCTCATCGGCGTCAATCTGATGGCAAGAGTCTTCAGAGGAATCGAAGACATCATCCGCAGCAATCGGCAATCTAGAAAGCGCGTCAGCGTTTGCATGCTGAGCTGTAGGGCGATACAGTATCTCATACTGGTATTGTGATAACAAAAGAGCCCAACGTTGCAGTCTCTGAGCTGTCCGCTGAGGAACTGGTTTAGACGGATGAAACAGTGACGTCAGGGGCTTGTGATCTGTTACTAAATAGAATGGTCTACCATAGAGGTAGTGATGGAATTTTGTGACACCGAACACAATAGCCAACGCTTCCTTGTCCAATTGGCTATAATTACACTGAGCTTTGTTGAGCAATTTAGATGCGAACGCAATAGGACGTTCGGTGTTACCGACTCGGTGAGACAACACAGCACCGAGGCCGAAAGAAGAGGCATCACAAGCTAACACCAGAGGCTTGTTAGGGTCGTAATGCACCAGACAACGATCATTCAATAAAGCCTCTTTAAGCTGCTGAAAGGCTGATTGGCATCAGCTGACCACACAAACGGAACATTCTTACGGCGGAGACGATGCAACGGTGCAGTAATCTGTGATGCATTAGGTATAAACCTAATATAATACGTCAATTTGCCAAGAACTGCTTGCAATTCACGCAGATTGCGAGGGGCGGGCAAATCACGAATAGCTGCTAAATGTGACTGGGAGGGATGAATGCCTTGAGCATTAATAACATGTCCCAGATACTCCATCTCCGTAAGGAAAAATGAATATTTATCGATGTTGCAACGTAGGCCTGCCTGAGACAACACTTTAAACAAACACTCCAAAATACGGAAATGTTCAGCAGGCGTCCGACCGGACACAACAATATCGTCTAAATAGTTGCAACACGATGGCACATTAGCCAGAAGTTGTGACAAAAAACGCTGAAAAACAGCTGGAGCTGACGCACAACCAAAAGGCAAACGCAGAAAACGGAACAACTCCAACGACGTGTTTATGACAAAATACTGTTGTGATTGCTCGTCGAGGGGCAATTGCAAATATGCTTCACGGAGATCAATTTTGGAAAAGAAACGAGCTTCCCCTAACTTATCCATCAGCTCGTCCGGTCTAGGCAAAGGAAAAGAATCAATGACAGTCTGAGGATTAACTGTCGACTTAAAATCAGCACACAAACGTAACTTGCCAGACGGTTTCTTTATAATAACTAAGGGAGAAGCCCACTGGCTCGCTGAAACGGGTTGAATAACACCGTTGTTTTGCCAACGACGAAGTTCATCTTCTACAGGTGCCCGGAGGGCGTGAGGCACTGGACGAGCACGACAAAATCGAGGCTGAGCATTATCTTTTAACGTAATATGAGCGGCAAAGTTCGCAGCACAACCTAGTTCGTCTTTAAATATGTCACTGTATCGTTTACACAAATCGGTTATGCTGTCCTGAGGAACAACAACAGCATTAATTTGCAACACATTGTCTTGGATAGACAGGCCAAACAAGTCAAAACAGTCTAATCCGAAAATGTTTACACTGTCTGTAGCGTGGAGCACTGTGAATGAAACTGTTTTTGTATTGCCACGGAATGTGGCTGGCACGCTACATACACCTAACACAGGAATTTGTTCGCCACTGTAAGTAGCCAAAGAATGTTTTGCCGCTGAAAGTTTAGGGCGGCCGATAGCCGCATACGTAGCACTATTTATGAGAGTCACAGACGCACCAGTGTCTAATTGAAAATTGGTCTTATCCTGGATGCGTAGCTTCACAAATAGTTTATTACACTGTCTCTGGATCGGTGCAGTGGAGGCGGAAGACACAAAATCAGCGCGATTAGCGCGTGTTCGCTGCTTACGACAACTCGTGGGTTGGGCGGGTGGAACAACAACTCCCGCTTCACTTGCAGTCTGTACATTACTTTTCACAGCGTTTGAATTACGCTTGGGTCGCATAGCAGAGGGCTGGGTGGATGGCTTATTGCGAACAAGTTTATTACCCACACGAACCGTGGAAGAGTCTTTAAACGCGACCTTCTGGGCGGGCTGGCTTTGAAGAACATGAATATCCATGGGCTGGGCAGCACTAGAATTGTTCTTGCGTTTACGCAAACAAACAGTCTGGATGTGTCCTTTCCTTTGACAAAAGTGACAAACCGCTTTTCTTAACGGGCAACGTTCACGAGGATGAGCAAGAACACACTTAGGGCAAGACTTAACTCTATCATTTTGCACACGCGGCTGACGAATGTGTTTAACATGACGCGGCCGGCTAGTGTTTACAGTCTGACTCTGCCGGTGGGGCCGCGGGCGTGACGTAACTTGCTTAGCACAGGCAATTTGAGAAATACATGGCTGAGCTAACTCACACTCAGCATAGTCAAAAGTATCTTGGGCTTCAATGATGTTCATCACAGTCTCTAATGACGGGTCAGGTAACTTTAAGATAGCAGCACGAATACGAGAATCTGCAATGTTTTGAGTAATAGCGTCTCGTAGCATGACATCACTGTAGGAAGCTCCACACACACAATTAAATCGGCACTGACGGGTGAGGCCCCGTAAATCTGTTAACCACTGCATATTAGATTGATGTGGCAGTTTCTTTAATCTGAAGAACTTGAATCTGGCTGCTGCCACATGAACTCGCGACTCGAAATACTCAGCAAGCTTGTTAACAACAACGTCATAGTCTAAAGCTTCTGGCTGGGATTCCGGGAACAACTTACAAAGTAGTCGATAGATTTCCACACTTGCAGTGGAAATTAAATAAAGCTGCCGCTCAGTACCTGTGATTTTGTAGACTGTCATGTGCGCCTGCAACTGCGCGAAATATTCTCGCCATTCTTCTCTGGATTCATCAAAAGCCCGGAACTGTGGTGCTGCCTGTGCTTGTTCCTTTTGTGTTGGAGGATTAGCCGCTTGTTTGGCGATTGCTTCCACCAGACTTTGTATTTGCTGACTCTGTAACAAGATCAACTGTTGTAATTCGGCAGACATAGTGAACACGAATTAAACCAGCCCCCAAAAGTTTATCGCTATAATTAGTATAACAAGAACAAGTTGAACCAGCCCTGCACACCAGTTCGGAAGACCTCGTCGCCAGTTTTGTGGCGGTGTTCGTAGCGACAAACAATTCGCTGTAGAAACGGCTTACGAAGTCACCGCCACACTTTTAATAGCGGGCCGACCGGTCCGCTGGAACAGTGAACAGAAAGATGAAAACCCAAACACTCTGATTAAATAAAAGTCGGTACTTATCTTTATTAAAGAAGATACAGAAACACAGTAGTGACTCCGTGCCTACAGAATCTGTCTAGTTCGAGTCAGAGCGGCTAGGTCAGCGTCGGCTGACGACAAACAACAACTCTGCTGCGATGAACACACAACTGACTAGCAAGTACACAATTCGGTGGCGAGTATACAATTGAGCGGCGAATACAGAACTCCTAGCGCTCGCGACTCCAGCGCTTAAGAAGCCAGAAGCCAGCGGTGGCGCGCGCAGACTTGCGGCGATTTGCTGTCTCGCTGGCGCTGCTTATGCGGACGGCGTCCGGACTTTGATGCTGCCAACCTTTTGGCAGCGGGCTCGGGTGGCATTACTGGCTAGGACATAACACTTAACATCTGAGGTCATCAGTCCCCTAGAACTTAGAACTACTTAGACCTAACTAACCTAAGGACATCACACACATCCATGCCAGAGGCAGGATTCGAACCTGCGACCGTAGCGGTCGCGCGGTTCCAGACTGAAACGTCTAGAACCGGCCCGTCACAACGGCCGGCACTTAGCCTGTTGTCAGCTTTCAGAAAGGTTATATGTGTTGTGGTAGTATCGGCAATTATTTATGTTGAGTAAAAACGAATCAGAGAATTTCTGTATAATTTTCCTATAAGAACGGAATAAATTGCAGCAAAGTTTCAAAATGTTAAATACTACTTTTAGAGAGTCTGCAACGAGTGAAACTTGGGTTTTAAATGGCATAAGCGTTTCGGAAAAGTCTGTTGTGACACGTTTTTTAGTGTTGATACTTGACAATAAGAGTAACACTTTGAAGCAGTTCACGCGAGAACTTTGGACCAGTGATGATTGTTTGTTCTTAGTGTGGTATAGGACCTCCTTGAAAGACTATTTAAGACGGAGTCCCCATTTTCATTTTGTCCGTTCTATTCTCGTATACTCTCCGAGTTTCGATCAGATATTCATGTTATCAGATTCAGAGACGCAGATATTCGGATTATCAGATTTCTAGATTACCAGTTTTATTACGTACTGTAATTGCTGGATTATTGGTAGGATGGTTCCGTTGCGTATGTGGAAGGCGGAGAATGTAATGCAGATGTTCACGTTTTTTACTAAATAATAATTAAGTTTCATTTAAATTCAGCGTACGTATTTCAGAAACCTTTTCTCTACCCTAGAGTCAGTAAACAATGCCAGTAGTTGTCCGCGCGTACACTTATGTGGTTTGCTGATTGTTTTTTAATTATTCAGAATTCCATTTTATGTTAAACAGCAACCCTTAATCTCTGAGCCAGCGAGAATTAATTTGTCTTTTACGAAGTCTGATAACAAAAATAATTCACGATCAAATTTTATCTTTGAATTATAGATTAATTTCGTACGTTAAAACCACATTAGCCGCAGCTCGGGTTAATACTGGCTTGAGCAATCCTGGATGTAATATCAAAAAGGATAAACAAAGTGATTTTTATTCTAAATTTACATCAGAATCTACATGAAATTAATTTCTGGTCGAAATAGGAAGGATTCAGTTTTCAGTGCTGTTAAGTTTAAAATACATGTTTGCTCTTTACGGTCAAAATAGAACATTTTTACGTAATTTCATGGGAACATAGAAGGTACCAACTTCATTTGCATAGCAATTGTTGGATTTTGTTAAGTTAAAATACTGGCTTTGATGAACATTATTAGGCTTCAGCTCACTAATTTGCAGAGATGTTTATCTTCCTTAGTCGTAGTGTTTAATCGAACGTCCGATGCAGTAGAAGTGTGTACCGTGACATGATTGAAGAGATTAGGGTTTTCATATATGTGTGTGTATATAAAACGTATATTTATGCAAAAATATGGTTCAAATGGCTCTGAGCACTATGGGACTTAACTTCTAAGGTCATCGGTCCCCTAGAACTTAGAACTACTTAAAGCCAACTAACCTAAGGACATCACACACATCCATGCCCGAGGCAGGATTCGAACCTGCGACCGTAGCGGTCGCGCGGTTCCAGACTGTAGCGCCTTTAACCGCTTGGCCACCACGGCCGGCTGGGACTTAACATCTGAGGTCATCAGTCCCCTAGAACTTAGAACTACTTAAACCTAACTAACCTAAGGATATCACATACATCCATGCCCGAGGCAGAACTCGAACCTGCGACCGTAGTGGTCGCGCGGTTTCAGACTGAAGCGCCTAGAACCGCTAGGCCACACCGGCCGGCTATATTTATGCAAACTGTTGATGACTGTTTCTTTTCATGTAAACTTGTGGAACGAGAGAATATAAAGTGAAACCCAAAATAAAACTGAAAACAAAAAACCATCGGACTTGACGCAGAATTCGACTTAAGATAAGGAGATCGGCGTTGAATTGTAGCACAAGATACCGTATTTGAGAAACTGTAGTGACTCACGATCCTTTTTTTCGTGGGAGTTTTGCTGAAAAAGTGTGTAAAGTACGGGATTTTTGCACTGAAATACGATGTATTCCAAGATGGTGGTGTGCGCCTATAGTTGTTTTCGGAAGTGCTTAGCGATGAATAAACAATTCGACTGCACGAATCATTTCCGTAATTTTTAGCTGTTAGCTTTAAGAGTGTTATTGTGGTTAGATTCAGAAAGAGTGCGTGATTTGACCGTGGTTGGGGTATGGGAAAAGTCGGCAAACGTCCGAAGATGGATGTGGCCGCACAAACCAGAGGACGTTAGCAATAATGAGAATTTAAGTACCTGGGAACAAGAAAGTTTGGATCATATTGAAATTACGCCAAATTTGCCTCCGCCTGATTTCGAAGCGCAGATACAGGCTAAGCCAGCGACTACCTTGCCTACAGATCCTTTCGAAAGGTTGTTCCAGAGAATTCATGAATACTCCAAAATTCGGGACGACAGTGTGAAATCTAGGTTACAAGCTTTTGCAAAGCATCAAGAAGAAGAAATAGAAAAAATATTGTAGGCTCAGGTGCAACAACAGAACGAGAAAATTAACGGTGAGTAAGCCACCTTTTCATACGCGCAAGCTTCGCTAACAGATGATACATTGAGGTCGTTCGCGAAGCAGCCATACAGCAGACGCTAAATCAGTTTTCATCGCAATGCAGAACTAAACTAGTTTACTAACCGAATTGGCTCGAATGAAAAGCGATTATGATAAAGTATCACAAAAAATTAACACGATCGGTAGAGGTCTGCGTAGTGTTCAGACGGCACAACTGAATCTTGACTTAGCCGTAAATAATATCTCAGAGAAAGAACAAAATTTATCGCTGCAAGCTAGCGAGCAGATTAAACCAGAATTTTAGAATCGTGAACAAAACGTCATCACTCAATTTAAGCAATGACTGACACAAAAAGTCGAGCAAACTGTTGCAAAATTAAGTCAAGATTTGTCTGTGGCAATACAGCACGCCGGAGCACAAATCACATCACGTGCAACAGTACGACTTGAAACTCTGGCTCTAGAGTTTCACAGATTACCGAACAAGTAAAGCAACTTAAAAAAGAAACATGGTGTCAAAGCGAAGCTGCCTCTTCAACACGGGAAAGACAGTGTGACAGGAAGGGGGATGCGAGAAATAAGCGGCAAGAAATCACTGGAAATTTTTTCGAGGAAATATAAAAATCCTGTGGTTATCCCATGAGAAGTGGAATTAGCTGACGTTAAAATGGATGTTCTAATGGAAGAGGTTCCCGTAATATTGCAACAGCTACGTGTAAACAACTATTACCTTTTGGATTTGGACGTAACGCAAGACTTTTGCCGAATTTTTAATAACATGGAGATGTGTGACAATTTCAGCATGGTAGGAGATCGTCAGGGGATCAGCAAGGTGATTGAAATTTTTATGTCAGATCACAAGTCCTGGAATGAACAGAGGTTTTGGTAACCACATTATAGATTTTATAAAATGTCCTGAGATGCGACTGCGAGAAACTTTTAGGTTCTCCATGGCTAAGTAGAGTGGCATTACCAGGCCGGAGACTACACTATATAACTACAGAATCGACCGTGAATTCGACCTTGTACGAGAGTGTTTACGTGTATTAGAAGCCAACAGACAGTCTTTCCAGCGTGCTGCACCTTACTCTGTGCCATTTGCTTGCATGTGGCGTCAGTAAACAGGTAACCTACAGAACACCTGGTGTGTTGTGTTTAATAACGTTCTGCAGTTTGTGTACTGGGGTAATAAGAATACCCGGAAATTAACAAGTGGACAAGTAAGTCTTCCAAATGCTCAAGACCGAGAAAAGCTCATCAGCTACGTTCTGTCTGAATACAATTTTAATTATCCACCTATAACCTACATGGAAATTCTTAACTCTGTCTCCAATAAAGACGATATAAGCACTCCCCACTGAGGGAATTACATCTTTGAGTACAATTAATGTGTTATGCACATGGAAAAGGAAACTAGGTATGAAGGACTTCGAAGTAAAGAAAAGAATACTGGAATATATGGAGGAGACAACTGCAGAAACGATGAATTTAAGCTGCAATTGGAAAAGGAAGCAGCTATTGCGGAAGTAAATGCCAGGTTTACATATGGCTTTAAACACACTATATGGAGAAACCTGGCTACGACTGGGGAATGCAAGATTATAGCATTTACTGTAAAGAGTAGTGGTAAGTGGCCATATGTAGGAGCACTGGTCGAAGACGGCGGATTGAAGCAAGTTTACTATGTTAAAGGACACACGAAAAATCTGTTTATCAAACTCCATTCCTCCTTGGATCTCCTTCAAAAGAATAGTTACATTATATCGAAATGTGGTAGGCTTGATTTTATACACTTAGCAACAGAACAGCCACTTGCAGAGCTTAAAACCAACGGAATAACAACCTTTAATGGCAATTCCTTTGCAAAAATTGTAAACTTAATATTCCATACCGAATTCCACAAGAATGTGCAGCAGAAGAACTGGCAGCCTACACTCACGAAGATGTGGAGTGTTATAACAACAGTGCAATGCAGGAAATAAGAAAAAAATTAAAATCCCCGAGCGCTCTCGTCTAGAAGAAATGCCAGAAGGAACAGAACTAACTGATAAAGCCATAAAAGAGGTAGTTTACAGAAAAAGATTAGATACATACTGGAATTCGAGAACACACCTTCTCTATATTTGACAAATTACTGGATGGAGAATGAAACATGATTCAGATGGGGATTTAAATTGTACGCTAAAAATTAAATTGGATATTATTAAAAGTATAGCTAACAAAAATAAGGAAAGATTCGTATTCTGTATGTAAATGTATATGCATAATAAACGTTTTGTACTAGAATATTTGCTTGTCTCATTCACTAACCTACCAAAAATCCTAATATATTTTCATATACAATGATCCATGTGCGTTTATTTCGAATGAGGAAAATGGATAGGCGGCTGACCTTGAAAAGTAGTTGAAACTAGGTAATTGAAAGTACGGTAACCCTCTTTTCTTATGCGAAGAAGAGCTCGGTCATTTCCTAGGACACCAGAATAGTGTAGAAGGAAGTAGTTTTATCATTTGCAAGTTTGTCACCGTAGTGATTGGGGTAGGAGACTTACAGGGTGATTGTATGTCTGACGTTAGATTAATATATCCTGGATTAGAGTATTAAGAGAGTTGCATTCCACATTACTATAATTCGGAAACCATATGGCTTTGACAATATAGCATTTTTAAGTGCATAAAATTGTAGCCATATGAGTGCGTGTTTATGCTCTATGATCATTTCTCTCGTGCTGGTTCCTTCTTGGTACTGACTCCAGACACTGGAATAGCCATTCAGAATTGATAGCCTAGTTGAATTACGTGAAATGAGTCAAACTCCACCCAACTGGAGCTCCATCATGTATAAACCATACATTTCTTCTTCTGTTGTATCACCGCAACTCTTTCATGTCTGGTATACACTGATAAGTGGTGCTACCCTCCTTGACAAGCATGCATCCGAAGAGATTGTGCACTTGTATGGGTGACGTGGGTGAGATTGGTACGGAACAGTCTTCACTGAACAACAGTTAAGGACACAGCTCGTTCTGTTCCTTTAAGAGGCGTGGGATATAGTGGATATAGTGCCCTCAAATTTCAGGTCAGTTGCAGGGAGGATTGGTCAAAGACAATGGGGGGGGGGGGGTGCGGCGGGGGGGGGGGGAGGGGGAGATGTCAATCTCTGACTTTATCCTATGAATGTGAGAATACTCTGAGAGTCCCATTCACACAGGGAAAGGTGACCAATAGTAATCGTAAATTCTGCATTATGATTGAATACTACAAATATGTTGATAACTTGGCAGCATCGGTACAGGGCACTGTCTGATATTCTTTGGCGTATATGACTCAATGGATGTACTGCACAGTCATATATCTGCATTCGCAATCTAGTACATGGTACTTGCAAAGTAGAGGGGGGGGGGGTGATTTAGCGATGATACAGAAACTGGGAAGCATTCTGCAGTGTCATTGGCTGACGTTGAAATTATGGAAGAATTAGTAAAATTGCTAAAATTGATCACACTGTCAATTGTGGTGCTTATTACTGTACGTTGTTCCATACTGATGGTGTCTTTCCCATCCCATCCATCCACGGGTATGCTGTTGATTACCACATAGTGATTGAGACCACTTGCTTTAGATGGAGAGAGCCTTGCTGGAATACCAGATATCTGCTACTTCTTACTATGGTGCATGGATGTAGAGGTCATCACTTTCAGGCAGTTGTTTGGAAGCATTCCTCAATGCTGCAGACTCGTCCTTTTTCAATATGCTGTGATGCCCTCCAAATTTTTTTCACCAATAAAATAACAGTACCTCTTCTTATTTCTGCTACACTGTGTGTGTTGTGACAGCACCATCCAGTGATGGTCAACACCGAAATAGTAATCACGTACATCACTCAAAATGAGGAAACAAGCTCTTCAACATGGAAGACTGAGACATCTGCTACCCCACCATGATGGAAGATGAGATTACCTGTAAAGCTCATCACCTTTGGATAGCTGTTTGGAAACGCTCTACAAAGCCACAAACTCTTCCAGTTTCCATATCTTGAGGTGTATTTCACAATTTATCAATGATAAACATCGGCTCCGTGTTTTATTTCTATTCTGTGTGTAGTGGGAGCTGCATTGTGTACACCACGTGATATTCGTCTTTCTGTGAGAGCAAGTGCACCAAATTGTGTTAATGTCAGCTTAGCAGCTGACATAGACGTTGAAGTCATGGTAGAAAAACAAAGTGTATGGCGGAGTACGAATCTGTAGTCATACACTGGTTGGATGTGTTGCATCTGAAAAACAATATATTAAACTACTTATGAAAGAACAACACAGGCACTCCCCTCTTGTGATTGATAGTCTGTTGGATATTGTCTTCCTCCAGTATAGGTGACAAAACTTTACACAGATCTGTGCAGGCGACTTCGACCACTGGCTACCTGCTCTAATGGAGGGATACGGGTATGTGTCATATGCTCGATGTCAAGACACATACAGTATTTGTTTTCCGACATATCGAAAGAGAGCGATCCATTAAAATCGTATAGGAGATTCTTTTACAAGGAGTGGTATGACTAGTTAAAGTTTGGATGCATATAGTTCGTAGTTTTTTACTTACTCTGGATGTTACAAAATAATGATGAGGAGTACCATTTGACGTACTAAATGGCTGTATAGATGATGATCTGTATCAATATTTCATATGTCTGAAATGAATGTAATGCCCTAGTGCATGGTAGTTTGCAATTTGAAGACACGGAATGCTCTCAGATTACACCAATTTTGCTCATAAAAGTAATACAAATCGACTGTATCTATTCTTACGGAATCATGACTGTTTTTATTATTATCGTCATGATTGCATCTTAAAGTAGAGTTTATCGCAATTCCTGTGTTATTTATTTCATACTTCATAGCCTATAATTATAAAATAGACACCACTTGAATTATAGCTCATTGTGGCACCTAGAAATGATAGTGTTTTTCCTGATATGTTCTGTAATAATATTGCTTATGAAACTATATCACAAGAATCTGGTGCTATTGCGAATGTTTGTCTGATGGATGATAGAGTGGAGTTATGGAACAAAAGTGTCAAATGTAAGCACGAGGAGAGTATTCGTTTTCGATGTAGCAGATAGGGTTTTCTACTAGGTATCGTTAGGAGGTTCTGTTACAAAACATTCTCTTACAATTTGATTTGCAATCGCCAGTGCGATATAGTGCCGCATCGTTAAAATGTGAACTGCCATAGTGTACAAAACAAAACACCCACTTGAATTATAGCTTGTTGTTGTCGAACATAAAATAATTGTGTTCTTTCTGACATGTGAGAAAATGGCTGTATTCTGTAATGTTATTTCAAGTGACTGAAATGTTTATGATACACACATGCTTGACAATTTATTTATAGATACTGATCTAAAAATGAGGGACGCTCTCAAGCCATTTACTTTCATCCATCAAACTGAAAGAAATCACTCCAACCACTGCAATTAGATCATCTGTAATTGGCGCAATGGTGTAGTTTTTTTCCACTTCATTGGATGTCGCAAAATAATGGAAGACTGGGGAAGACAGAGAGATAAAAATTGTACCCTGTAGTCAAACATAAAAACTGTACCGATTTTGCTCAAAAAACGGAAA
Organism: Schistocerca piceifrons; assembly: GCF_021461385.2. Classification (NCBI taxonomy): domain Eukaryota; kingdom Metazoa; phylum Arthropoda; class Insecta; order Orthoptera; family Acrididae; genus Schistocerca; species Schistocerca piceifrons. The sequence continues at coordinate 268,066,079 of NC_060145.1, read as the reverse complement.
GAAAATTGACTGCACCAATTTTTGTGAAAAGAGGACATTTATTATGGTCACGAACGTGTTTACTTTTTTTTTAAATCGATGCTCGCCTATAGGAGGTGTGTCGACGTTACATACAAATCTTCTCCATTGCAGAACAGCATGCAGTTGAGGGTGGAGGCCCACTGTGTATGTGGTCACCCGAGGCAGCTGTGGTCTCGCCAGAGCACAGCTACATTTTAGATGAACAAGCAAGTACCACTTGGGGGTGCCCGTCATTTATCTCACTTTGTTTAGGGGCATTACAGCCTTTTGTGCTAGCGCAGAGCGACCGCTTGGACCACTTAGACACTGGCTCCGCTGGTCAAAGACTCTGCTACCTTCTGCCCAACACCAGCATTTCGTAAGTTGAACACAATTCCCGCCAAAAAATAAAGACAGCACCTCCCGCTCCAGCCTCTTTCCTGTCAGCTTATAGGTGAGTGGTAGAGTTTAAGTACGTCTGACACTAGTATTGAGTGGTATTTTGAAATATTTTCGCTGCAGGATAACATCAGTTGTATGGCATGGTCAATTTTTGAGCTATACTGCGATTTTAGGTGCTCCTTGTGAAGCGATATGCATGTAGTAGTATAATTAGGACATGTCTTTATGATTACTTATGTAATTAGGATCAATCTTTACTTCACTTTCCCAACTAAAATACGAGGGTTGTCCAGAAAGAAAGTTCCAATCGGTCGCGAAATAGAAACCACAGTGAAAACCAGAAACTTTTTATTTGCAACAGTTAAGTACAGCTTGCTCCTACTTCTCTACATAGTCGCCATTGCAGCTTCGAGTTCTGTGATAGTGTTATATCAACTTCCCAATATCCTCGTCATAGAAAGCAGCCGCCTGCGCTTTCGGCTCGTTGTCTTCATAGCCAGCGGTTCTTGTGAGCGGAGATGAGTCTCAGGGGGAGCCAACTACGGACTATATTGTGGGTGATCAAACACTTCCAAGTGGAAACGCTGCAGGAGCGTCTTCATTGCCCCTGCAATGTGCGACCGAGAATTGGCATGAAGAAGGAACTGCTCGACAGTTGTGTTATGTGGGCTGCATGACACAGGCGAAATCTATAACCAGGCCTTCAGAATTGGCGGGAGACACTATTCTCTACGCATCTTTACGTGCTCACTGTTCACTCAAAACTGAAAAGAGCAACGCGACACGATCGACGGGCATACTAGAGACACTGCCCAACACATCTGTGCAAAACTTCACCGGATTTGCCAGTGGTTTCCATTTCGTGACCGTTCGGAACTTACTTTTTGGACAATCCTCGTAAATAAAATACACTAACCTAACCTTCCCCTCTGCATCTGGACAGTCTCCATGTCTTGGGGGGTGCACTTAGACTTTCTGTCGGGAAGAACCTGGGTCCAAGTCCCAGAAGGGGCACTGCCTTTATATATTTTCCTGCCAATTCATGGATTGGGGTGGGGTGTGATATCAGCACAGCCCCTGGACAATAACAATCCCTCCAAAATTCGAAATCATCGCCAATAGAATAGGTGGGGTAGAGCGAGGAATGTGGAGGGGGTGAGGACCTACACGTCGGCTGGGGAAAACACATGATGTCAAATGAGCGTGGGGGTGTGGGTGGAGGGGTGGGAGTAATTAATTGATCAATGCAATTACTCCACATATCAGTTTGATATCAAAATTTCCGTCATGCCGTCATCTCCCTACTACTGACATGAATAAAATTTACAGTACTGGTGCAGTTCCTTAACTCCTTCAGAGTGTTCAATAACAGCTGTTTCTGTTGGAAGGTAAGTTGATTTATTATTCACAGTTCTATAAAAAAGTTAAGGAGTAAAATAAAATTGCTTCAATGAGAGAACCGATATTTACAAAACAAAGCAGCTTCATTGTCACCTGAAACTAAAAGCAGTGGCAGTCGACACCTTGTACATATGAACAGTAATTAATTTAAAAGCTCATGTGATAAGTTTTTTAACTAAAGCTTTATTATGTCTAGTTTCATTAACGTTCCCTTTCGTAAAAGTATCCATTTAATCAGTTAGTTTATTTCCATTTTTAAGGACATCCATTTCGTGCCGTAGTAGTAAGCAGCAGTAATTTCGAGTTTCTTCGGTTGCGCTACGGTGTCCAGAACAACGTCTCGCCTTCATACTAATAAAAAGAGCCGTCCTGTATACTCTTATCTTTGTGTACAGGCCGTGGGGGCCAAAGGGGTGTCTACCTTGCGCCATCATGCGGATGCGCTACGGAGGTTGAAAAATGGCTCTGAGTACTATTGGACTTAACTTCTGAGGTCATCAGCCCCCTAGAACTTAGAACTACTTAAACCTAACTAACCTAAGGACATCACACACATCCATGCGCGAGGCAGGATTCGAACCTGCGACCGTAGCGGTCGCGCGGTTCCAGACTGTAGCGACTAGAACCGCTCGGCCACTCCGGCCGGCTCGCTATGGAGGCACAGGTGGTCAACACACCGCTCTCCGGTCGTTCTGCAGAATTTCCAGCGGTGGAGCAGCTACTACTCGGTCAAGCAGCTGCTCAGCTGTCATCACGAAGCTGAGCGCATCCCTTACCAGTCCTCCCACCAAGGAAAATTCCCAGGCAGTACTGGAAATCGAACCCCGATCCTCTGCGTAGCCGCCACCTACGCTGAGCACTCAGCTACAGAGGCGGACACGAAACAAGAATGAAATAACAAAAAACTGTAGTGTAGTAACATTTATATAACACATTTGTTATATATGTAAAACAAATATGCATTACAGCCCAGTGATGATGCTTTACAAGTAAAATGAAGCGAAATGGGTATAGCATAAAAGCAGACAGCCTTTTATTCAGTTGACTGTAATGAGATTACTTGTTCCACACACAGGTATCCAAATTTGTGATTTATTTACTCTAAAAACAACGCAATTTTCGGGAAGACATGATCCTATTATCAAGGATATAATAACGATAATAATAATAACAATAATAAAGATCTCACAGAAGACTCGATCACAAAAAAATGAAGAAATCTAATGGCAAGATGCGGTTCATATACAGAGTGGCCCACTTAAATGTTTCAACACAAATATTTTTGGAACAACAATCGATATTTAAAAACCACTTTCGCAAGTGTGAAAGTAAGGCAGGGCTCATGAAAGTAAATACTATGACACTTTCTAAAACGTAAGAAAATATTATTTACAACATAAACTTACTTTTTTCATAAATGGACACACGTATTATCTCTTATCCATTCAATAACATGAATGATTAAAAGAAGAATGGCGTTGGTTGCATCTGAATACGTGAATTACATCCTGAGAGCTGCAAAGCGTTGCTGACGCTTGCAAAGAACTAAATACCCTGCTTTTGCACATCCCGAGATACAAGCGTGAACCCCACGTTTCCCGTAATGACGATGTGATTGACGTACTTCGATGCGACAAACGCTGTATTTATTGCTATTTATTGGAAATAATAGAGATGCCCAGTCGCACACAATGAAAAATGAGGAAAGGTTTTTCTCGTTCGCGTTTTATTTGTCTTTACTACAGTACTAGAATGGACATAACTGTAACGAAATACCAAATATCACCAGCCAGAGTAACGATAATTAATGGATGATCAAGGATTTAACACAGGTGTAAATGCTAGTTGTAAGTAGCTGTCCATCAATTACATAATGGTATATGACACGTAAAGGTCATGTTACTGAACATTTTTAATAATTACGTTACATTTTAACTGTTGCACATGATTAATCGATTACATAAATGTACAATAGTACCTGCAAAATAAACATACGTCTTCTCAGAAACACACAAACTGTACGCTGGTATGCAATCACATTTCGCACAGCAGACACGCTACAACATATGTTCGAAAGATCGCCATTTACGTGCGAACACTGCTGTGCACGCTCCGATACCGATAGACTCCCTGCTGTCAGTGTTCCTGGTGTTATTACAGCTCATGCAGCGATAATAAAGCTTTCATGTTGCCCATTGTTGTTTGACACTTCTGATACACCACATTTTCACACGTCCTTAGACACAAAAGTTTAATGGGGATGAGGTCCGGCGACTGCGGTGGAAAGCTGTCAGCAGGACTGCCCAGTCCTAATTATCAATTTGGGAACTGAGGGTTTAGTACATTGATCCGTACCGTTCCGTAGTGTGTACGTAAATAAATAGCGCACGCAAGATGGAAACATTACGTTCATATCAATGTTTGAGGCAGGAAACCCTATTTTTACTTTCAGTAAAACACAGACAGTGAAAGTGAGATTACGAACATTAATCACATCGCGATTACGAGAACAATGCCGTTCATGCTCGCACCTCGGAATGTGCAATAGCGGCGCGTTTCATCTATTTCGAGCGTCAGCTTCGCTTTGTAATTTCTCGGGATGTAGCTGACATATTGGGATGCAACCAACTCCAATCTTTCGGTGATTTTTCATGTTATTGATTGCGTAAGAAATGGTGCGGGGTATCCATTTAAAAACATAAGTTTGTGTTGAAAATAATATTTGTTTTTTTTTTGTTTTAGAATGTTTCATAGTGTTTTCTTTCATGAGACCCTGCCTTACATTCATATCCTCGAAAGTCGTTCTTCAATATTTGTTGTTGTGTGAGAAATATCTGCGTTGAAACGTTTAAGTGGACCACCCTGTATAATAAGAAATGCATGTCCATTCACATAAAGTCACATAAGACAGTAATTAGTCTGAAATTCTGTATGCAAAGCATACACTCACATTCCATACGAAAAACGACGTAGAAAGTATACTGAAAAAAGAACACAAAATCGTGTGCAAAATACTCAGTCTTAAGTTGAGAGCAGAGGGATATAGATCACACTCAAGAAAAATCACAGAGAAGATGTCAGTCCTAGCAGCATATGTCAGAAAAAGGAGGTTAAAGTTCTAAGGGCGCATCAGTAGGTTACCACCAGCAAGACTGACGAAAAGAATTTTGACGTACATACAAGCAATTAAGTCAACCATATCACAGATCACACAAGTCAGACTTCGCCTGGAAAAAGCACAGCTCGACACAATAGCAACTCAAGGCAGAAACATATACAGAGAGAAGACGCACATATAAAATTTGAGGTCGGAAAACGAAATCCGGGACAAAATGGGCTGAAGATAGAAAGAGAAGAACATGTGAAAATCGTGGATGATCAGAAAGAATGCTCAAATGAGGCAGAATGCTTTGTGTGATCCTACAGGGTCTCGACGAAAAAATAATGCAGATAATAATAATAATAAATATATTGTCTTCAGTCAGTATTTTAATAACTAAAATCGCTGTTGAAGTTATAAGGAAATGGACTGCACTAGTAGAAAGGGGACGCGATAGACCATAAAAGGACCTGGCGCTTTGTCTACTTATAATAAATTTTATACATTTAACAATTTGCTGAAATCGTGCAAGCATGCAAATTTTTATTTTTGTTAACTGTAGGCAAACTATCCATCGCGCAACTTACTGCGGCATCTGAAATTAATCAACACGAAAGCTCGCATCCCCGCGATTACAGCAAGCATTATGGATACAGAAAATATAATTTTGTACTGGGGCAAATTCTGAGCCTGATAGCAGATAGTCGTGTGAAATCTACATCTACATGGTTACTCTGCAATTCACACTTAAGTGCCTGGCAGAGGGTTCATCGAAATATTTTCATACTACTTCTTTACCATTCCACACTCGAATGGCGCGTGGGTAAAAGGAACACCTAAACCTCTCCGTTCGAGCTCTGATTTCTCTTATTTTATTATGATGATCATTTCTCCCTACGTAGGTGGCCGTCAACAAAATATTTTCGCATTCGGAAGAGAAGTTGGTGATTGAAATTTCGTAAATAGATCTCGCCGCAAAGAAAACCGCCTTTGTTCCAGTGACTGCCATCCCAACTCGCGTATCATATCAGTGAACTCTCACCCCTATTGCGCCATAACACAAAGCGAGCTGTCCTTCTTTGTACTTTTTCGATGTCCTCCGTCAATCCTACCTGGTAAGAATCCCACATCGTGCAGCAATTCCAGCAGAGGACGAACAAGTGTAATGTAGGCTGTCTCTTTAGTGGGTTTGTCGCATCTTCTAAGTGTTCTGCCAACAAAGCGCAGTCTTTGTTTCGTCTTCCCCACAATATTATCTATGTGGCCAAGTTACTCGTAATTGCAATTTATAGGTATTTAGTCTAAGTGACAGCCCTTAGATTTGTGCGATTTATCGTATACCCAAAATTTATCGGATTTCTTTTAGTACCCATGTGGATGACCTCCCACTTTTCTTTGTTTAGTGCCAATTGCCACTTTTCGCACCATTCAGAAATTCTCTCTAGATAATTTTGTAATTGGAATCGATAGTCTGATGATTTTACTAGACGGTAAATTACGGCGTCATCTGCAAACAGTCTAAGGGGGCTGCTCAGATTATCAACTAGATCATTTATGTAAATCAGGAACAGCAGAGGGCCTATGACACTACGTTGCGCAACGCCAAATATCACCTCTAGTCGTACATTTTAGTTGGAAGTGTGGATACTGGTTTAGAGTTAGTGATTTCCACGAGTTAGTGGCGACGGGGATATTTATTTATTTGTGCCTTGAAAGTTGCTACTTGTAGTTATTTGCAGTTGTGGGACCAGTCGGAACTTTTATTTGTGTTAGCCACTGTTTGGGCATGTGTTTGTATCAAGGTACAACATAGTAGGGACTAGTATTTAATTCTTGGTATCCCGAACACTGATTTACTTGGAGCATCGGCACTCAAAATATATAAATATTAGAGCATATCGTACACCGTATAGCAGTTCACTAGCTAATATGCAGACTTCACAATTGGCGCGTGCACTGAAGTGTCATCATTCATGGGATAAGTCCTAATACCTTGTCGGACCTCCTTTTGCCCAGCGTAGTGCAGCAACTTGACATGGCATGGTCTGGACAAGTCGCTAGAAGTCCCCTCAGAAATACTGAGTCCGCCAGAAAAATGTATATACATTTAATAATTTATCACACATGTTGTACAGCCTTCAGTTTAGCACATGGTTACTTTAAATGTTCAAAACGTTCGCCGTTGGCGGCTATACACCTAACAGAACGACGAGCGGTCGCCGCCAACTACGTCAATCAATGTTACAGTGGAGATCGCTGAACATGTCACTGTAATCTCCAGGCGAAGTTCCTCCAGCTTGCGTGGCTTACGTCGATAGGCGTTATCTTTCACAGTTCCCCACATGTAAAAGTCTATAGGTGTTAGATCTGGCGACCGTGGAGGGAACTCAAAGGGCCGTCTTCGTCCAATCCAGTGGCCCGAAAATTGTCATCCAGGAAATCTCGTATGGCTAGGTGGTAGTGTGATAGCGCCCCATCCTGTTGGTTGAAGGCCTCTTCATCAGTTCCATAAAGCGCACCTGTACCTGGCAAAATTGATGTGCATAACATTTCCAGGTACACTTCTCCAGTGACAGTAGCATCAAAGAAAAAGGGTCCTACTAAGCCCCTAGATGATAGTCCACACCACACCTGAACACCTGGTAGACTGACCGCTTAATCATACCGATTTTCCGGTGCCCAGTACACACTGTTGTGCCGATTCACGGCTCCATTAAGTTGAAATTATGCCTCGTCACTCCACACTACCTTCGTCACAAATTGTTCGTCATCAGTTACCATTTGCTGATACATTTCGCAAAATTGCATTCGGCGATCAGGATCGTCATCATTAATCGTGTGCAGTAGTCGTGGCATGTAAACTTTCCACTTTGCAGCTTTCAGAATTCTTCGTACACTTATACTGCTAACCCCCAATTCACGTGCTCATTGCGTGGCAGATTTCTGTCGAGAATTAACAGACAACACGAGATCCGACGAAGCAGGACTTGCAGCTGTACGCTGTCTTCCTGATCCTTCTTTGTGAATATCACAAATCGTTCGATGCAATTCAAACTTGTCAATGATGCGGTTATTTGTTAGGCGGGTTGGCAGTTCTGTTCCAAACTCCCACCACCACTGGCGTTGTACTTCTACGGTATTATCAAACTTGAAAAACCACTTTACAATACATTTTCGTTGCTCGGATGTCGAGCCATCTTATTTTCTCAATACCGAGATGAAAGTACTAACATCGGTTGAGCCAAAGACCATACTACGATACACTCGTAACTCAAATCGAATGACAATATAGATATCTCGATAGAGTCTGACAAAGAGTGTATATATTTTTCTGGTGGACTCTGTATTGAGCCATGTTGCCTCTATAGCCGTCTATAATTGCGAAAGAGTTGCCGGTGCAGGATTTTGTGCACGTACTGATCTCTCGATCATGTCCCATAAATGTTCGATGTGATTCATCTCGGGTGATCAGGGTGGCCAAATAATTCGCTCCAATTCTTCAGAATTTTCCTTAAACCTATCGTGGACAATAGTGCTCGGGTGAAATGGCGCAATGTGATCCATAAAAATTCCATCGTTGTTTGAGAACATGAATGAACCTAAACACAGCCCACGTCATTGTGGAGCCACTACCATCTTGCTCAGTGTGTTGTTGAAAATTTCAGTCCACCGCTTCGTGAGGTCTATGCCACACCCGAACACGCTTACCAGCTGATCGTCTGACCAGTTGTCTAGAGTCCAACCGATATGGTGAGGAGCCGACCGGGATGGCCGAGCGGTTCTAGGCGCTTCAGTCTGGAACCACGCGACCGCTACGGTCGAAGGTTCGAATCCTGCCTCGGGCATATGGATGTGTGTGATGTCCTTAGGTTAGTTAGGTTTAAGTAGTTTCAAGTTCTAGGGGACTGATGACGTCCGATGTTCAGTCCTGTAGTGTTCAGAGCCATTTGAACCTTTTTTTTTTTTTATATGGTGAGGAGCCCAGGAGAGGCGCTGCCGGCGACGTCGTGCTGTTAACAAAGCCACTCGTGTCGGTCGTCTGCTCAAACAATGTGTGTGAAATCTTATGGGACTTAACTGCTAGGGTAATTAGTTCCTAAGCTTACACACTATTTAATCTAAATTATCCTAAGGACAAACGCACACCCATGCCCGAGGGAAGACTCGAAACTCCGCCGGGACCAGCTGCACAGTCCATGACTGCAGCGCCATAGACCGCTCGGCTAATGCCGCGTGGCGGTCGTCTGCTGCCATAGTCTGCTGGCACAGCCCAATAACGCCAAATTTCGCTGCACAGCCCTAATAGATAAGCTCGTCGTACGTCCCACATTGATTTCTACGGTTATTTCACGCAGTGTTGCTTGTCTGTTATCATTGACAACTCTGCTCAAACGTCGCTGCTCTGGGTCATGAAAAGAAGGCCGCTCGCCACTGCGTTTTTCGCGGTGAGAGGTAATGCATGAAACCTGGTATCCTCGATACACTCGACACTGTGGATATAGGAATATTGAATTCACTAATGATTTTCGAAATGGAATATTCTGTGCTTCTAGCTCCAGCTAACATTCCGCTTTCAAAGTCAGTTAATTCCCGTCGTGCGGTCACAATCACGTCGGAAACCTTTTCACGTGAGTAACCTGAGTACAACTGACAGCTCCGCTAATGCACTGGCCTTTTACACCTTGCGTACGCGATACTATCGCCATCTGTCTACGTGCGTATCACTATCCCACGATTTATGTCACCTCAGTGAATACATAAAATGTGATGGTATAAGAAGAAGAGGTTTTAACAAATTCGCATACACGTTTATTCCTATGGTGTATACTGTTGAAATGGTAAAGACAGCAACAGTTAATTTTCGAACTACTTGTTCTGTGTATACCTAGTGTGCATTCGTCTTTAAGAAGATATGTTCTATTTTACTGATAACCTGTCTGTTATGAGAACATAATCAATTAATACTCCGAAAGTCATGTTAGCCGAGTTACTTCTTCTCTTTTCCTTCACCTACGGTTAATCGCATAGACAGTCAGCCTGAAAAGCTGAGTGATCAGTGCGACTGATTACCATCCCGAGGACCCCAGCTCGATTCCCTGTACTGCCAGCAATTTTTTCTTGGTGAGAGTATTGATGTGGGACGTACTCAGCCTCGTGAGGCCAAATGAGGAGCAACTCGATCGATTCGTAGGTGTTCCAAGATAAGGAAACCGCACAACGATCAGGAGAGCGGTGTGCTGATAACGTGCCCTCACTCGCCCGCCCCCCCCCCCCCCACCATTTTACCGCCTCCAATGACGTCATTGTCAAAGTATGAAACGGCGGTCGGTCGGGCCCGATTGGGACGTCTAGGGCCAGAACGCGGAACCTTGCCTTTGCCTAGTCGTATCGACATCATCTTGGTGGCTAGAGGCGTACTTAGCATTAGCCCTCTACGACAAGTGTAGGGACTTAGACAAACATTTTCTGGTATATGTTTGCAGTTTCGGGGTGCACTCAGCCTCGTGGTGCCAGTTAAGGTCCTACTCGACCGAATAGTAGCGGCTCCGGTCAAATAAAACCATCATAACGACTGGGAGAGCTGTGTGCTGACCACACGCCCCTCCTCTCCGCATCCTCAGCCTAGGATGACACGGCGGTCGGATGATGCCGATGGGCCACTTGTGACCTGAAGACGGAGTGCTGCTTTTTTATATGTTTGCAGAGGAAACGAAAATGGGCCTGAATTGCAAAGAAAGAATTTGGAAGAGCATTAAATGATCTGAAAGAAAAGAAGGGTAGTGGTGCTGATGTTATTCCTGGTGAAATTCTTCAAGCGTTAGACCCAGAAACAAAGCATCTGGTATTTGTCTTAATCAATGAGATATATAAAACTAGTATTATCCGAAAAGAATTTAAGAAAAATATCATGATAATGATCCGAAAGAAGAACAAAGTGGCCACATGTGAAGAACACAAAACTTTGTGCTCATTCTTTCAAAATATTAACAACAATAATACACAGATGCATTGTGAACAAAATTTATGCCGATTTAGTTGAAGACCACATTGGCTTCTGAGAAGGTGGAAGCACAAAAGAAGCTATCCTATGCCTTCACGGTATAACTGAATAAATCTTTAGGGTCAACAGAAAAATTTACATACCTTTCGTAAACTTCAGGAAAGCATTCGACATTGTCAACTGGAAGAAACCAATGAAAATTCTAAAAATGAATAAATTAGCTTACAGCGACAGAAGAATAATCAAAGAAATACCCACAGAAAAGACAGCGGTAGTAAAGACAAGAAATTCACAAAAACGAGCTAGAATTCTCAAAAGTGTTAGACAAGGATGCAATCAGTCCCCATCCCCTATTTAACATCGCTGTAGAACACTCAATAAATGAGTGCAAATAATACTGTACAGGTATTGAATAAATGACCTAGCTCTAAATAAAAAAAGTCTGCAAGGAATCTTAGAAGTTATGGATACAGTACTAAGGAATGACTAGAAAATAGAAATTAACTCGAAAAAGACAAAAATACTCATGTGCTCTAAGCAACCTGAAGAAATAAACATCAAAATTAGAGGAATAAAATAAAACAAAAAATGTCATCCAAATATTTAGAAAGTAAGGTGGTAGAAGAAGCGGAGAAGGAAAAAAGCGGAGAATGAGTTGTATGACAACCACGTTAGTAGATAAAATGCTTTGTTGAAAGAACGTAAATACTGAAGCGAAGAAACAGGTGATCAAGAGCTTCAAATCAAAATTAGAGGAAATAAAATAAAACAAAAAATGTCGTACAAATATTTCGGAAGTAGAAGGAAGAAAAAGCGAAGGAGGAAAAAAATTAGATAAATGAAAGCCATGTTCATGAATAAAATGCTTTGTCCAAAAAACGTAAATACTGACGTTAGGAAAAGGGTGATTAAGAGCTGCATCTGAGCATAGTGAAACATGGACAACAGACAAAAACGATGGAGATACCTGTTCAAGTGAATAGATTAAACCATCAACTCGGAATGCCTGCAAAGAATTGGCGAAGAAGACACGAACAGATTGCTCACATACTACGATACAAACAGTTCTTTGTAAATGTTCCAGAAAGATCATTACACGGAAGAAAGCCCGAGGAAGGCCGTGTCGCGGCATTTATAAAAAAAATTATATAGAATGCAAGAGTCTCTAGTTGTACAGATACGAAAAAACTAGCTTAAAACACATGCAGCAGAAAAGCTGCCAATTAATCGAAAGATTGATGATCATGAAGATGTTTGTAATGATTTGGGAATGTTTGAAAACGAGTTAAATACACTGGCTGACAGGTATTTAAAATAGTTTCTTCTAGAATTCTAAGAATTCCTCGAAGCGGTGAGATAGTTCCCAAAGCGGGCCGTATCATTAGCTCGGTGTTCACGTGATAGAGGTTGTAATTGGACACCCTCCTCTGATATTACCGATACCTTTCTTTATAGAAATAGCCGATACTAGGGATACTTTCTAATCTCGTATAGGCGAACATTATGTCGGCTGTTTCACTGAAAGAATTTCATTTGATTTTGTATCCGATGTGCTATATTTCAGGCTAAAATTTATAAAAAGAAATTAATTTGTTACAATCGATATTTACTAGCTGTGTCTCTACAGCTAAAACTATTCTTCTTTTAGAAATATTTGAAATTACGAATTATCTGGCATATTTAAAGTTCATATTATTAATTGCACAATCTAACGCTAATTATTAAATTTATTTCTGGATTCCTTTACAAAATAATGATGTAACTTAGTGAAGATTCTTCTTTTGTCAAGAAAGTTTGTAAATTTTGTTTTGTAAACTCTTTGGAATATTGTTAGTACCGCAAAATCAGTTAGGAGTAGTGGGCATGCCTCTGATGGAAACGGACGTGTTTTTAATTTTGGCAATAATAATGTAATTTTTGGTTTTATGAGAATGGAGACTCTGAAGTCAGTGTGATACAGAAGAATGTGATAAAATTAAAAACATCATAGAAACAGAAAGTATTTCATCAGTTATTGTGTCATCTGGAACCCACAAAGTCAAAATTGAAGCCTCAAGACTCTACCACTAGACGTGCTGCAGCCAACAACGAGAAAATGAAGATAAGTAAAAAAAAATTGTTGTATCTAACGCCTCTCGAAGCTTTTGAAGTTAATGAAGAGACTGAAAATTCACTGGTGATATGTGGGAGGCTATGATTACAAGGTGTTGCTACAATCACCGCATGATGGGATAACTGAGTTCCTCGTACAGTTATCGATCAAAAATGAAATGAAGCATGAAACATGGAAGTGCATACAGCTGGTGGCGTGCGATGAGGGATGAGAATGGCGGTCAGCTGAGAGGTAATTTGCGGCCTGTCCCGGGCACAGGGAGGGGGCTATCGATCGCAGGGGTCAAGGACGCTGCGAGCAGTCTACGTGAAAGTTCACGGCGTCATCACACACAGACACCCCTGTGGGGTTAGACTCGCCGGCCACAGCTTGAGGTCACCGCCGCACATCTATACGGCGTTACGTACTACAGACACCTGCAAATTACCAGAATAATGAAGGCAAGATAGCAAGCATTGCATCACAGTTAATGTGGTTGGCGCCTAAATTTGCATAACGTTCAAGAAGATGCTTAAACAGCCGTAATCAGAGCGATTACTTAAATACAAGTTATTAATTTATTGAATATTCATTTTTACTTACAAATTTTCTCATTAAATGCTGAAAGTCTACCCTGTGTTGTTGAATATACTATTCAATTCGTCTAATAATGTTTCCAAATACAAGCTATAACATTTATTCTGTAACAGAAGCAGTGAAAGTACCGTGAACACCAGTACCGTGAACACCAGCAGGTGTTTATCAGCCAGGCTGGGGATGATGCGATTCTGTAACAAATCGGCGTACCTCTCACCCGTCACGGTAGCAATTTTGCTGTCCAGCGCCATCTGTCGGACATTTTTTGAACGTTTGTATTTTTCTTTTGTTCTGATAAAACCCCATGTCATTCCAAGCATGTGTGTCAATTTGCACCTCTCTATCTACATTTTCAAATTTATACTGACTTTTTGATCACCCTGCAGATATTGCAGTTTTCAATTCATCGATGGTTTTTGGACGGTTTTTATAGACAGTTGCTTTCGCTGCAGGTCAGAAGAAACAGTCAAGTGGTGTTAGGTAAGGCGATCGTGGAGGCCAAAGTCCCTGTGACATTATACGATCACCAAAAACATCAGCAAGCAGTTACATTGAAACGCGAGCTTTATGCGCGGTTGCACCATCTTGTTGAAAATAACCGTTCAGTATTTCACTTAACACAAGTTCTCCTATGAATGAGTACAGAATATCACTGCAGTATCGTTGTGCGTTCATTGTTTCGTTGAAAAATATGGGACCCACAATCCGACGTCCAGAAATTGCAATCCAAACTCGTATTTTCACAGAATGAAGTGGTTCCTCATGAATACACAATGGATTTACAGTACTCCACATACGTGAATTTTGTGAGTTCATGTACCCAGATAAATGAAACTACGCCTCATCAGTGAAAAACGTTTCATTAAAAATATCCCTTTCATTTTGTTGAACGAAATTTTTGAACCATTGTCAATAATGCAGTCTCTTGCCATGATCAATATTTTTCAGTTCTTGCACCACTGTAACTTTGTATGGGAAAAGTTCTAATTGTTTCCTTACAATTGTGTGGGCCGTTTAGACACTAACATCGATTCCAGGGCGAGTTTTCTTACTGACTTGTTCGGACAGATGGACATTTTATCGGAAATATCGAGTGGTTTGTCCTCGGACAAAACGCTAGGACGACCACCTCTCGGCGCATCTGTCACTGAACCCGTACTTCGAAATTTGTTAATCAAATCTCGCACAGTATCGCGATGTGGGAGTGTTGTCTCCGGGAAAACTGAATTAAATATTTGACAAACTGAAACTCTGCATTTACAGCCAGCTTTGAACACTTGCTCGACCAAAAACACACGTTCTTCAATGGTTAGTATTTTACCAGTGACAAAAACGAAATAAAGGAACTAAACTTACACGTTCACGTCAACACGTAACAACACACACCAACGATACTACTGACGCTGGCTGAGATTAACGAAACAGTGGAATGTTGGGAGAGCCCACTTGAAGGGAAGTAACCCAGGCAGGCGAACAATCATATGGCACGCGCGGCTAACAATCATACGGCATTCCGGAGAGACTTTTTGAACACCCCGTATTACTAAATTAAAGTTTGCCACTGCGTGTGTCTGTATGTGAAGGCTAATCTCAAGAACTACTATAGACATTTTGATACCTTTTTCAGTATTAGATTCAAGAGTAAGATTTCTGTGTATCATTTATAATTACAGAATGATGCGTGTGTCATATATAGGAAACAGCTACAGACACCTTCAAATTACCAGAATAATGAACGCAAGATAAGAAGCATTGCATTACAGTTAGCGTGGTTGGCACCGCAATTTGCGTAACGTTCAAGAAAACGTTTAAACAGCCTTAATCAGAGCGATTACTTTTATCTCATAAGCAGTCAAGGTTCGTAGGCTGTCTTCAGATCTTTTCTAAAGTATAGGAAGCTCTAGATTATCCGGTTTCCGGGTTACCTATGCATAACTAAGAGATTTTTGAGAATACTAAAAACTAAGCCCGAAGTTCAAATATCTAATCGTACGGGGTGTTCAGTAAGTCTCTCCGCAGTGCCGTATGATTGTTAGCTGCGCTTGCCCTTTGCCGCAGTGAATATACCGAAATTAAACTCAGTGAAATACAAGTTATTAATTTATTGAATATTCATTTTTACTTACAAATTTTCCCATTAAATGTTGAAAGTGTCCCCCCTGTTGTTGAATACGCAATTCAATTCGTCTAACCATGTTTTCAAACACAAGCTGTAACATTTCTTCTGTAACAGAAGCAATGAAAGTGGATATTGCAGTTTTCAATTCATCGATGATTTTTGGACGGTTTTTATTGACAGTTACTTTCGCTGCACCCCAGAAGAAAAAGTCAGGTGGTGTTAGGTCAGGTGATCGTGGAGGCCAAGGCGATCGTGGAGGCCAAAGTCCCTGTGAAATTAACCGATCACCAAAAACATCAGCAAGCAGTTACATTGAAACGCGAGTTGTATGCGCGGTTGCACCATCTTGTTGAAAATAACTTCAGTATTTCACTTAACACAATTGCAATCTAAACTCCTATTTTCACAGAATGAAGTGGTTCCTCATGAATACACAATGGATTTGCTGTAATCCACATACGAAAATTTTGCGAGTTCATGTACCCAGTTAAGTGAAACCACGCCTCATCAGTGAAAAACGTTTCATTAAGAATGTCCCTTTCATTTCGTTGAACGAAATTTTTGAACCGTTGACAATAATGCAGTCTCTTACCATGATCAGTATTTTTCAGTTCTTGCACGACTATCACTTTGTATGGGAAAAGTTCTAATTTTTTCCTTACAGCTGTGTAGGCCGTTCCGACACTAACATCGATATCCTGGGCGAGTTTTCTTACTGACTTGTTCCGACTCATGGACATTTAATTGGAAATATCGAGTAGTTTATCCTCAGACAAAACGCAAGGACGACCACTTCTCGGTGCATCTGTCACTGAACCCGTACTTCGAAATTTGTTAATCAAATCTCGCACAGTATCGCGATGTGGGAGTGTTTTCTCCGGCAAAACTGAATTAAATGTTTGCCAAATTGAAACTCTGTATTTACAGCCAGCTTTGAACACTTGCTCGACTAAAAACACACGTTCTTCAATGGTTAGTGTTTTAACAGTGACAAAAACGAAACAAACGAACAAAGGAACTAAACTTAAAACGTTCATGTCAACACGTAACGACACACACCAACGACACTGCTGGTGGAAGATAAACGAAACAGTGGAATGTTGGGAGAGTCCACTTGAGGGGAAGTTAACCCAGGCAGGCAAACAATCATACGGCACGTGCGGCTAACAATCATACGGCACTCCGGAGAGACTTTTTGAACACCCCGTAAAATAAATTAAAGTTTCCCACTGCGTGTTTCTGTCTGTATGTGAAGGCTAGTCTCAGGAACTACTACAGACATTTTGATACCTTTTTCAGTAATAGATTCAAGAGTAAGATTTCTGTATGTAATTTAAAATTTCAGAATGATGCATTTGTAATATACAGGGCGGTCCATTGATAGTGACTTGGCCAAATATCTCACGAAATAAGCATCAAACGAAAAAACTACAAAGAACGAAACGCGTCTAGCTTGAAGGGAGAAACCAGAAGGCGCTATGGTGGGCGCGCTAGATGGCGCTACCATAGGTCAAATGGATATAAACTGCGTTTTTTTTACATAGGAACCCCCATTTTTTATTACATATTCGTGTAGTACGTAAAGAAATATGAATGTTTTAGTTGGACCACTTCTTTCCGCTTTGTGATAGATGGCGCTGTAATAGTCAAAAACGTGTAAGTACGTTGTACCACGTAACATTCCGCCAGTGCGGACGGTATTTGCTTCGTAATACATTACCCGTGTTAAAATGGACCGTTTACCAATTGCGGAAAAGGTCGATATCCTGTTGATGTATGGCTATTGTGATCAAAATGCCCAAAGGGCATGTGCTATGTATGTTGCTCGGGATTCTGGACGACATCATGGAAGTGATGGATAGTTACGTTATTTAAGGAAACAGGAAGTGTTCAGCCACATGTGAAACTTCAACCACGACCTGCAACAAATGATGATGCCCAAGTGGGTGTTTTAGCTACTGTCGCGGCTAATCCGCACATCAGTAGCAGACAAATTGCGCTAGAATTGGGAATCTCAAAAACGTTGGTGTTGAGAATGCTACATCAACATCGATTGCACCCGTACCATATTTCTATGCACCAGGAATTGCATGGCGACGACTCTGAACGTCTGTGACTGGGCACAAGAGAAATTACGGGAGGATGACAGATTTTTTGCACGCGTCCTATTTAGCGACGAAGCGTCATTCACCAACAGCGGTAACGTAAACCGGCATAATATGCACTACTGGGCAACGGAAAATCCACGATGGCTGCGACAAGTGGAACATCAGCGACCTTCGCGGGTTAATGTATGGTGCGGCATTATGGGAGGAAGCATAATTGGCCCCCATTTTATCGATGGCAATCTAAATGGTGCAATGTATGCTGATTTCCTACGTAATGTTCTACCGATGTTACTACAAGATGTTTCACTGCATGACAGAATGGCGATGTACTTCCAACATGGTGGATGTCCGGCACATAGCTCGCATGCGGTTGAAACCGTATTGAACAGCATATTTCATGACAGGTGGATTGGTTGTCGAAGAACCATACCATGGCCCGCACATTCATCAGATCTGACGTCCCCGGATTTCTTTCTGTGGAGAAAGTTGAAGGAAATTTGCTATCGTGATCCACCGACAACGCCTGGCAATATGTGTCAGCGCATTCCAATGCATGTGCAAACATTACGGAAGGCGAATTTCTCGCTGTTGAGAGGAATGTCGTTACACGTATTGCCAAACGCATTGAGGTTGACGGACATAATTTTGGGTACTTATTGCATTAATGTGGTATTTACAGGTAATCACGCTATAACAGCATGCGTTCTCAGAAATGATAAGCTCACAAAGGTACATGTATCACATTGGAACAACCGAAATAAAATGTTCAAACGTACCTACGTTCTGTATTTTAATTTAAAAAACCTACCTGTTACCAACTGTTCGTCTAAAATTGTGAGCCATATGTTTGTGACTGTTACAGCGTCATCTATCACAAAGCGAAAAAAGTGGTGCAACTGAAACGTTCATATTTCTTTACGTACAACACGAATATGTAATAAAAATGGGGGTTCCTATTAAAAAAAAAAAAACGCAGTTGATATCAATTTGACCTATGGCAGCGCCATGTAGCGGGCCAACCAAAGCGCCATCTTTATGTTCCCCCTTCAAGATGGACAAGTTTCGTTCTTTGTAATTTTTTCATTTGGCGCTTATTTTGTGAGATATTTGGCCCGATCACGATCAATGGACCACCCTGTATAGGAGACACCGCGGTAAATGCATGTTTGAACATAAATGCAGATGCTAGCCAAGTCTGGAGATTGTGCTTGTTACATTTGATCAATAACGCCTTCTGTGCAATGTTATGGTCAGAATAGTGTTCTGTGTAGTAGTGAGTGCATCATGTCGGACCTAAGTGAACTCGAACGTTAGTGCTTGTATGATGATGGTTTCTGTAACAACAGTAGCCGAAGTGTTTGGCGTTTCAAGAGGTACGTTTTCGAAGATTTACACTACATGCAGGGAAAGTTCAAAAATATCTGCTAAGTCCCAAAACGGATGAAGACGTGTGTTAAGTGATCGTGGCAGATGGTCGTTGCAGAGGATTGTGACGAAAACTAAAGGGTCTACACTGAAAATGTCACTGCAGAACTGAATGTCCCACTAGCGAGCCCTGTTGGCACCAAAGCAACGCGAAGGGAGTCTCATTAGTAGGGAATTGTAGGGCGAGCTTGAATTCCGAAACCACTCGTCAGAGATGCAAATACTTGTGACAGGAAGACATGCTACCAAACCCATAAAACCTGGACTATGGAACAACGAAAGAAAGTAATTTGGTCGGATTAGTCCTGTTTGACACTGTTTCCAACTTCTGGCACAGTTTACGTCCCAAAGATGAATCATGACGGGGGTTCGGTGATGATTTGGGCAGCCATAACGTGCCATTCCATGGGCCCCATGGTTACTCTTGCTGGGTCGTGTTATTCCCAAGCATAATGTGAAAATTTTGGCTGATGAGGTGTATCCCATGGTACAATGTTTGATCTCCAGTAATGATGTTGTGTACCAAAACGTCAGGACCTCTGTGCACACACCTGGCGTCGTCAAGGACTGATTTTTTGAGCACGAGGATGATTTTGCGCATCTCTCCTAGCCACACTGTCACTAGGTCTCAATATTATTGAGCCTTTATGGTCTGCTTTGGAGAGAATGGTGATGGCTATCCACCTCTACGAGGCGTGTCAATAAAGTAATGAGACTGATGTGAAAAAAATGTTGCTTAGCGCTTTAGTCAAGTTTATTGTTGTCTCCTTCAAAGTAGTTCCCTTCTGATTGCACACACTTTTTCCAACGCTTCTGCCATTCTGGAACTCATCTTCCGTAATATTCTCCAAGACACTCGTCACAGCTTTTAGGACATCTTGTGTTGTTTGAAAATGGTGTCCCTTGACCGCCGTAGTGACTCTTTGAAATAGAAAAAAGTCGCATGGAGCGATATCTGGTGATAAAGATGGCTGTGGTAGTACTGAAATTTGTTTTGAGGTTAAAAATTGCTGTACTAACAGAGCAGTATGGGATGGCACATTATCCAATACCAAGATCTTCAGTTATTATTAGATGAACCGTTTCCCGATTGATGTTCAGTTCTTCTGCAATTATTTTCACGGATAATCTTTGGTCAGATTGCACGAGTTCACACATCCTGGCCAAGTTGACATCCATCTGTGAGGTTGATGGCCGTCCACTATTGTCTTCATCTTCAACATTCGTTCTGTCTTCACTAAACATTTTATGCCAATGACAAACTTGAGCTCTTGACATAACCTCCTCTCCAAAAGCCTTCTGAAGCTTACCGTAAGTTGTCATCGCGTTTTCACCCAATTTAACGCAAAATGAAATCGCATACAGTTGCGCAATATTATGCGGTTCCATTTCCGTGACGAGAGACACAAACACGTGTTAACTTATTACAGCACAACCCACGACTGAACAGTTGCATCGATGTGCCGCTTGGACTAGAAGCAGCTAATAGACCAAGGTCAAAGATATTGTGTCTATGTAAGCCTGCAGGGTTGCCACAGCGTTCAAAGAAAATCAGTTTCATTACTTTATTGTCGCACATCGTATTTTGCGGGAAGAATGGTGTAAGATGCTGAAAACTATAGAGGACCTGTATTTATCCATTCCGAGACGACAGGAAGCTGTTTTGAATGCCACCGGTTTTCCTATGCATGGTAATGTGCTAAGTTTTTGGTGTTTCCAAATTTTTGTCCACCCACTGTATCTATCGTTATCCGTTTCATATTTAAATGATGTGTGGGTTGACATCTTCTGACACTGATGAACTGGGCAGCTACTGAGAAGGCGGTATTTGGCGGGAAAAGCAGTAGACATCCACCACTACTCCAGAGAGTAGCGAAAAGTGACCGTACTATAAACCAGCTGTATCCGGCTACGCTTTGCTGCAGCTCAGTCTGCTTAAATGGAAAAGAAATAAAAGAGAAAGCACACGTTTCTAATATGTATGGGAATGGGATGTAAGGCCTAATCTCCATCTCTCCCCTGTCTCTGTCCATCTCCAATCGCCCTTTCTTTGTCCACCACGTTCTCCTCCTCCTCACTCTCTCTCCCTCTTCTGCCTCCTCTCTCTCCCCCTCTCTGCCCATCACTACCTTCCCCCTTTCTGTGCTCATCTTCTTCTCTCCCCCTCTCTCTCTCCATCTCGTGCTACACTTCTCCATCTCTTCCTTCCCGTTTTCTGTGCCCGTTTCCTCCCACCCCTCTGTCCATCTCTTCCTTCCATCCTCTGACCTTCAGACTTATTTATTGTTATTGCAAATTCAGATTCTGTAGTAGTATTCTAATCCTAAACCAATAAGCCATAATTACAGCTTTCCTGTTTGCTAACGTTTCACTATTGAATACGTTCACTGAAGCGCCAAAGAAACTGGTATAGGCATGCGTATTCAAATACAGACATATGTAAAGAGGTAGAATATGGTGATGCGGTCGGAAACGCCTATATAAGACAGCAAGTGCCTGGCGCGCAGTTGTTGGCTCGGTTACTGCTGCTACAATGGCAGGTTATCAAGATTTAAGTGAGTCTGAACGTGGTCTTATAGTCGGCGCACGACGATGGGACACATCATCTCCGAGGTAGCGATGAAGTGGGGATTTTCCCGTACAACTATATCACGAGTGTACCGTGAATATCAGGAATTCGGTAAAACATCAAATCTTCGACATCGCTGAGGCCGGAAAAAGATTATGCAAGAACGGGTTCAACGACGACTGAAGAGAATCGGTGAACATGAGTAAAGTGCAACCCTTCCGCAAATTGCTGCAGATTTCAGTTCTGGACCATCAAAAAGTGTTATCATGCGAACCATTCAACGAAACGTGATCGATATGGTCTTTCGAAGCCGAAGGCTCACTCGTGTACCCTTGATGACTGCACGACAAAAAGCTTCATACCTGGGGCCGTGAAAACTGAAATTGGACTGTTAATACTGAAAACGTTTTTTAGGGTCAATTGCCAATTTGCGCACCATAGAGATATCTTTACTAAATCGTTTGTAATTTTTTTGATCTTCTGATGATTTTAACTGTCGATAAACGACAGCATAACTGCAAACAAGCTAGGACGGCTGCTCAGATTGTCTCCTAAAGCGTTTATATAGATAATAAACGACAGAGCGCCTATAACACTACCTTGGGGAACGCCAGAAATCACTTGTGTTTTACTAGATGTCTTTCCGTCAATAACTACGAAATGTGTCCTCTCTCACAGGAAATCACGAATCCAGTCACATAACTGAGAAGATATTCCATAAACACGCAATTTCGCTTCAAGCCGCTTGCGAGGTACAGCGTCAAAAGCATTC
Source organism: Schistocerca piceifrons (assembly GCF_021461385.2). Taxonomy (NCBI): domain Eukaryota; kingdom Metazoa; phylum Arthropoda; class Insecta; order Orthoptera; family Acrididae; genus Schistocerca; species Schistocerca piceifrons. Next base: position 268,043,493 of record NC_060145.1, on the reverse strand, counting down.
TTGAAATTTAGAATTGCGGAATCCATCTGAAATTCCTTGTCAATAGCACTGAACACTTCGTGTGAGTTAAGAGCTAGTTGTGGTTCACAAGGATGATGTTTTCTAAATCCGGTTTGTCTGTGTATCAATAGACCGTTTTCTTCGAGGTAATTCGTAATGCTGGAACAAAAGTTCCAAAATCTTGCTGCATATCGACGTTAATGATACGGACATGTAATTGAGTGGATTACTCCTACTACCTTTCTTGAATATTGATGTGAGCTGTGCAACTTTCCAGTCTTTGGGAAGAAATCTCGTCGAGCGAACGGTTTCGTACCTTTTTCTTCTGATTGAACCTGCATAGAAAGATCAGTCAATGGTTTCACCGATTTCTTGAAAAGGTTTTCCTTTTCGTAACAACCTCGTATAGATTTTTCTCTTCTCTTGTTGTGTAGTTTCACGATGTTTTCTACTAGTACTACCTAAATGTCACTTGACGACCTTGAAAACGGAGAGGTAACCATCCACTACCGTGGATGAAACATAAGCCCATAAGGAAATGGTGAGGGGTGTGTGTCCGGGTGGTAACATATCTGGGATCTTGTTCCTATACCAGAACTTATTTGACATCTGCTGGGGCATGATTTTAAATAACTGCGATTTGTTCACAAATTAAGCAACATATGAACGCAAATTGCGTTTTTTCTAAATGTAGTTATTAACCGAAGGTAGGAAATACACCAAAGCGCTAAAGGAACTGTCATAGGCACGCGTATTCAAGTACAGAGATATGTAAACAGTCAGAATACGGCACTGCAACCGACAACGCCTATAAAAACAAGTGTCCCATAGTTGTTAGATCAGTTACTGCTGCTACAGTGGTAGGTTCATTTTTGGAACCCAACCTACGACCAGCTTACAGACAAAACTGATGACACTTTCTGCAGGACCTGACCATCATTTTGCAGGACAATGCTCAAGCACGTGCAGTGCAAGCTGTTACTGATTTGTTTGACTGAAGGGGCTGCTAAGTGCTATACCACATACTGCACTCCCCTGACTTAAGCCCTCGTGAGGTCAACTCGGTTTCTTAACTGAAGGAAACACTTCACGGCATTCGCTTCAGAACTGCTACAAATTCATCGGGCAGCAGACCGCGCCGCTCTGTCAACACAACTGGCACTGCCAAGAGCTTCCTACGACTTCGACATCGCTGGCAACAGGTTATACACAATGCTGGTGACTACTTTGAAGGTCAGTAAAACTTTGAATCACGTATCTATTTTGTACGAGCTGTAAATAAATAGTTGCCACTATAAAAGTTCTAATCCTCGTATTTACATGTACGAGAGAAATAGGTACCTAAAACACGCCCGTATTAGAATACGTTTTTAGGTAGATATTCCTTTCAAATATATACAGAAATTAAAGAGTCTCTCTGGTGATTTTATTTCTGGATGTGGAAGGTAATCTCAGAAACTACCATAGAGAATTTGATACGATATTCACAGACAAAGAAACTGATTCTCGAGGAAGGTTGTGTATATAATTTATTACGACTACGTAGGCAAGTTGTCCGACCGCAGATATTTACAAGGGGACCTCACCTATAGGTCATTACCGATGTCGTCCAAAGTATGGTATATGCAGGGCTTGACCAGAAGTTAAAGTGATAGAAGTGGGAACAATAATACAAATTTTCTCCCTCATTGGGAGAGAAAACATCTTTCCAATATCTTTTGACTTCATCAGACATTTTTGCACCAGATTTCGATGCTGTCACACGGAGACTTTGGGCTTAAGGAACAGATTCTCGAATTCTCCGTCCAAACTCAGCATTTTCCTTGAAAACTATGAAAATACGACTATGGAAAACAGTTTTCATACCCGAGGCCAAGGAACTAGTTCACCAGGTGATCCTCAAAAGCTCGACGGCACAGGAACAATCGTGAGGTATACATGGCTTTCATTGCTGGGGAAATTTACATTTTCACATCTAGTTTTGTTGAATGTTTATGACGTCAGTCTCAACTTGAGAAACAATGTAATCAAGCTACAGTTTCGATTACACAATCAGCTCTCTTTGCCAAGGCTTATCTTGTACTGAAATATACGTGATGTAAACCAGGATATTTCGAGGGTGAGCCTCAACAATTTGAAATCCTGCGGAATTTTGTTTTATATTGTGTTCTCTATTGCGTATACTATGTGAAGAAATTTCGTCCATTTTATGTGCGTGATGTGACGGTTCGTTATGTTTCACAATTTATTTACGGATTTTCATTGTTGTAATGATTTTGTGTCATAATAATGAGTAACTTATTATTTTCAGTTAAGAAAATATACGTATGTACAGCGGTGAAAGAAAGAATGTAAAACAACAATTTGAAACATAAAACAAAGTAAAATAAATAACTACACTAATAATGTTTAGATATTTTTATCAGGTATGTTGAAAATATTCTGTCAGCACATTATTTTCCAAAAATGGTATTTGAAAAACCAGCTTTATTACACATGGATGTGTGTAGCTAGGAAGCTTGTTTAATTTATGTTAGCGGGGTAGCTTGCAAAATTATGAATTATTCATATCCGCATCCGGTGACGCCTATGGGCTGAGGATGACACGGCGGCCGGTCGGTGCCATTGGGTCCGCCAGGGCCTGTGGACGGAGTTCACGTTTACGTTTTATATGAGAAAAACTTCTGCATATCACTGTTTCGAGGAATTCCCTCTAAAACTAAAATGCGAAATTACCTTAAGGATGTGTTTTACCCCTTAAAAGTGAAGCTGAGCACAAACGAAAAAATATTTATTGGAATATTTGCCCCTCTACACACCCGTCATGCTTCATGAAGATCGTTTATTGACACTTGGGAGTGTTCCCTTGTGAGTATAGTGTTACCCAGCTGAGAAAAAGATTATGTCGGTATTCCCGCGTAAAGTTAACAGTTTCCACCATGAAACTGCCACGTTAAAGGATCAGACATCATATAAGTAAGTACGTAGTAACCTTCAATATAATCAGGCAGAACAAGTTGACACTACCCCGCTAGGGCACAGTCTTGGTAGATTACGAAGTGCGAGAGAATTAGACGCAGAGCAACGCCCGCAAAACACATTTTTAACTGTAATGAACCGACACAAAATGTCCGACACGATGGTTTCGATTACAATCATTTCTTGTCAGTACGTAAGCTTGAAGTATTCCGCAATAACGAAACAGATCTCCATACCTTAGACTGGGTACAACAGTTTTTACTCTCGTTACTACGTAATTGGCCTATTACACATAAATTGGAATTCATTTGCAGGTTTTTGGACGGCGAGCCCGCCACCAGGATGCGCCCCATTGAAAGACAATGTTACTCATTAGAAGAATTTCAATATGCCTTTTTGTCAAATCGCTGGTCGGAAACAACGTAACGAGGAATTAAAGATCAGTTAATCAATTTGCTGTCCTTTGAAAATTGTAACTTCCCAAACATTACGCAATTTTTTGAACACATCGTTCAACAAAATCAGCACCTCACCGAGCCATATAGTCAATCGGCATTAATAAAGCTATGCGTCTCTAAATTACGAGTCTTCCCGTTAACGGAGAAACAAAATGAAAACATTCTTGCATTTCGCGATCTTTTACATCTTTTGAAAGTACAATATTGTGACTATTCCTTTGTCAATAAAAATTTCTCCCAAAACAGCAACAGTAATAACAAGTATGGATATCAAAACTCATAAGGAAATTTTAATAACTGAGGTTTAGGAATGGCAACAACTTTCAGAATAATTTTCACAGACAACGAATTTTTAATAATCAGTATTCACAAAACCAACAACAGTACCAACAGTTTGGTAGCAACAACCAGAATTTTCAACATCAATTTACCATCAAAACCAGCAAGTTGGAAATTCCGGACAACAATAATCTCAGCTAGATCAACCAAGTTTCAATGGTTCTTCGCAAACTTTCATGAAAATGCGACAGCATAACAATAACGCTGCACCACAAGGCAATAATTTCGTGTATAGACCCCAGACATCGCATTTCAACCCAAATGTTCCGTACCAGACTAATTACAGCAATAAACGAAGAGCTCATAATCAGAATTGTCAGCGTAATTACGGTAATTAGGACAATTTCAAAACAACCTCCACTTATTCTGAATGAACCTGACGTACATTAACACCCACCTCAAAACTCTAATGACCACAACAGCAGAGCTGTACAAATTATTGATATGCCACAAAAAGCTTCGACAAATAATCAAATTCTGAATACTACATGACTAGAGGACAACCCCGTAGCTTTAGCCTGCAACGACGATCAGCAATTAGAACCTCACGAAACAGTAACTGAAAATGTAATCACTATCGACGACATTAGAGAAACGCTTTAGGAGAAAAGAATCCGACAGCTTCTTCTTAAGTCATTCTGACTTCTTTAACATTTTCATATCTATGCTTAGAATAGTACTGTGATCACACATTTTTATTTTGCTGTATTTTGACCGACCAGTTTGGCGACTGTAGACGATAGTGATTTTCTTTTGCAGCAAAAGTGCAGTTTCCATTGCCTTATTCCCACTTTTCCCAGCACGTGCATTCCTTACGTCTGCTATTATTATTTCACTATCACTTCTCTGTATTAGATACATTATTTATGTATATATTTAGGTATATATTTACATTTGCAACAAATACCATTTTCAAATCTCATGTGATATAGAGATATTCTACTATTCTGATCTTTCTTATGAGCTCTGACAGCATACACACTGATTAATTATGAACTACGTATTTTCTCATTTATTACTGTCAATCTTCATGCCATAGTTTATAGAACTATTGCCTGTATACATTAAGTTTTCAAGCCTACTTACTGGCACAGCCACTGTTATTCTATATCTAACCACCTTTGTTCTGCGGACAATCACTACCAGTTAATGTATTTATCACTAGCTTACTACTAGACTAGCTCAACTATGAGTCTAAAACATACTCTACGTACCAAATTGTTACCTAACGAACTATGAACACAATTTCCCACTTATATATTGTTGGCGCTGCCATAAATAATGAGAGCTGTTACCTGCATAAGTTTAGGATTTTGTATTAATATCCGCTACTGTCATACATTACAATCTTAAAATGGTACAAATGGCTCTAAGTACTATGGGACTTAACATCTGAGGTCATCAGTCCCCTAGACTTAGAACTACTTAAACCTAACTAACATAAGGACATCACACACACCCATGCCCGAGGCAGGATTCGAAACTGCGACCGTCGCAGCAGCGCGGTTCCGGATTGAAGCGCTTAGAACCTCTCGGTCACAGCGGCCGGCTACAATCTTAAAAGCATTTAATGTTTCTTTAAGTCCTATTTTCTCTTTGTGCTATTGTCCTTCTCTACCTTATCCACTGAGAGGCTCATGAAACAGACAGTTGTTTACTTGTCTGCAACAACGTAAATGCAAGCTTACTGATGTCGACGATAATACACTACAAATGAGAGAGCTGTAATGACACCATTCATTGCACTCACCACTGTACTAGGCATCACTTAATATACAATTGGCTGAGTTTTCGTTGGGTACCATATCTAATACTGACACGAATGAGTCTTCTCAGTGCCAAATCTCACTACTTTGACATACCTAGTGATGTTCAAAAAGTATTCAAGATAATATGGCTTAAAAATGTAATCCTCTGATGAAGAAATATGAACCAATGTCTATGAATCCTCGATTTGCAGACCATCCAGACTGTAACTTTACCTCAACCATGACATTGTCCTTGCCTTTTTCACTCTTTACTTTATATTTTATACTCATGATATATCTACACTATTCTTTGTGTAACAATGTCTATGATTAGTCACAACTATGGAAAAGAGCTTTAAAATTGACACTTGATCTTACATACTAGTGCACATAAGCACTACATTTCTAAAAAAGTTTGTAAATACTTAGTAATGTCTTACTGTAACTCTGTATTGTATAACTCAGGTTGTTTTAATTCCCACGTACTTTGTAAAGATTGAGATACTACTATAATTGTGTTTTTCTTATATATTAGGCTACATTTTAAAGTTTCATGGTTCACATGAGCACTATCATATCTGACTATATGTACATTCATGATTCCTAACCAAAGATGTTAGATGGTTAAACAAAATGCTTCACAAATTAACCATGATACTTTTATACTATTCAAAGAGCCAGATGCTCACAAAGATTTGTATTTCCTTATTAATCATATGTTTTACGTTACGTTCCCAAATTTTTATCAGCCTATACTCATGTAATGGTAAGAATTTGTTGTCTTATTATGGCCAGTTGCCGTAATAACCCTGCCAAATTCTTCAGAAGGAGGCAGCAGGATTATGAAAGATATATACACAGGGTAAATTAATTCAAGTTTTGTAAGAAAATATTATATTGAATTAGAGATGGTCAATGTAGTATCGATTGTGTAGTAGCGTCGCTGCTCAACAGCGATCGCTGATTCGTGTTATAGGTAATGTGTTATAGTAACTTTAGATCTGGAGATGTGTGGAGAGCTCTGATGTGTATAGACGTATTGTACCTTATGTGTACTGGATATATACTTATCGCTACGGCCAGTAATGATTTTTTTATTTGCAAGATAGTACGAAGTTCGTTGACTGTAAAAGGAATCTCAACAGAAGATGGAAATAACTAAGGTTATGCGTGTATTCATAAGTGATGATTGAGACAATGTATAGCACTCACATCAAGTGATTTTGTAAAGCTAATTGTTAATGTATAATCAGTTTACTGAGTGTTAATTATGAGCATTATTAATTTTCAAAGCGTCAGAATACAAGTTTTAAAGTGAGTGTCATATTGTTACTTACCCCAAGTAAATACCAGTTCCCAGATGCGTGTCATTTTTGATTAACTGTTTTTCTCAAGAACTTATTGCCTCAGTCATACTCGATTTAATTAAAATGTATGCTAAGCAACAGCCTTGCACCATAGCTACTTGGTAACTATGCAGTTTAAAGTCTTAACAGAGAGAAATGCGAAGAGCGTTACCATTGCACAGATAAAAGTGATAAATTTTATTGTTTCATGGGTAGCATTCATTAAGCATAGAGACCATTATTTTCAAATTGATCAAGCTTTGTTTTATTATCAGCGTGAATTTGAAATCAATATTGTTGCATCAGATTCAGTTTTTGTGATACGTAAACTCATGCAGTTTTGGTTTGTTTTAAAGTTATTGACAGTCTACATTCTCGCAGCTAAATTAAATTTATATTCTCGCACTCACAAACGTTCAGTACATGGCAAGCGCGTAAGCAACGAGATAAAATACACGTTCACATACCATTCCCATTCTAACAGTTATGTTTCAGACCACTGTTAGTTACGCAATTTCAATCATATTTAAAACGTTCATGTTACAAAGTGTGCGCGTATTGTGTTTCATTTTACCTTTTGTTGTTACTGTTTTTAACTACCAGTGCATTAAGTTATCTATCGTATACCTAAAAATTTATATTTTATTTTTCATCTTTAAACTCAATGTAAATAACTCCGCAATCTGGTTCTTGTTTTCTCGTTTAATATCATTTTTTCCTGTCATCTGGCGGAAGAGCGGGCTGCCTGTACCGCTGCCCCCCCCCCCCCCGCCCCCCTCTATTAGGGCATGGGAGGATGAAATAGTCATCAAGAAAAAACAGTGGGTTCTCTTCTCTAAATACACTACAAAGAGCTTTCGAAAAGAAACGAGGAGAAAAGGGACACGATATGTTACATACGAATAAGAGGGCGTGTAAATGCTCAGTCAAGGGCGGACTTTAGAGCAGCAGTGAAGCCTGTGGCTGTAGTTTATGGGGCTGCAAGAGTCAAGTTGACGGTGCGCCCCGAGAAGAGGCGAGGGCTGACGTCAGGGTAATTACAGCGTCAACTGTGCGTCAGGCTCGCCGGCGCCCAGACTGCTACCCAGCTATGGGCTGCAGAACACTCTGATACACACCAGGCCGCGACGGACGAACAGCGACGTGACAGCGTGTCCCTGGCGCACCAAAGCGTGTTGTATTTTATTCCGTATCCACTGTACCTAGCAAAAATGTGGTCTAATCACTTCAGTCTGCAACAGGGTTGAACAAATTACACTGAAGAGCCAAAGAATCTGGTACACCTGCTAATATCTTGTAGGGCCCCCGCGTGCATGCAGAAGTGCTGCAACACGACGTGGCATGGACTCCACTAATGTCTGAAGTAGTGCTGGAGGGAACTGACACCACGAATCCTGCAGGGGTGTCCATAAATTCATAAGGGTACGAGGGGATGGAGATATCTTCTGAACGGTACGTTGTAAGGTATCCCAGATCTGCTCAATAATGTTCATATCTGCGGAGTTCGGTGACCAGCGGAACTATTCAAACTCAGAAGAGTGCTCCCGGAGCCGCTCTGTACCAATTCTGCTAGTGTGGGGTGTCGCATTGTCCTGCTGGAATTGCCCAAGTCCGTCGGAACGCACAACGGACATGAATGTATGCAGGTGATCAGACAGGATATGTCACCTGGCAGAGTCGTATCTAGACGTTTCAGGGGTCTCATATCACTCCAACTGCACACGCCCCACACCAGTACTGAGACTCCTCCAGCGTGAACAGTCCTCTGCTGACATACAGGGTCCATGGATTGATGAGGTTGTCTCAGTACCCGCACACGTGCATCCTCTCGAAACAATTTGAAACGAGACTCGTCCGACCAGGCAATATGTTTCCGGTCATCAACAGTCCAGTATCAGTGTTGACGGGCTCAAGAGAGGCGTAAACCTTTGTCTCGTGCAGTCATCAAGGGTACACGAGTGGGCTTTCGCCTCCAAAAGCCTATATCGATAATATTTCGTTGAATGGTTCGCACTCTGACAATTGTTGATGACCCAGCACTGAAATCTGCAGCAATTTGCGGAAGGGTTGCACTTCTCTTCTGTCGTCGTTGGTCTCGTTCTTCCAGAATCTTTTTCTGGCCGCAGCAATGTCGGAGACTTGGTATTTTACCGGATTCCTGATACGGTACATTCGTGAATTGGTCGTATGGGAAAATCCCCACTTCATAGCCACCTCGGAGATGCAGTGTCCCATCGCTCGTGAGCCGACTACAACACCATGCTCAAACTCACTTAAATATTGATAACTTGCCATTGTAGCAGCAGTAACTGCACCAGACACTTGTTGTCTTTCTACATCTACATCTATATACATACTCCGCAATCCATCATACGGTGCGTGGCGGAGGGTACCTCGTACCACATCTAGCATCTTCTCTCCCTGGTCCACTCCCAAACAGAACGAGAGAAAAATGGCTACCTATATGCCTCTGTACGAGCCCTAATCTCTCTTATCTTATCTTTGTGTTCTTTCCGCAAAATATAAGCTGGTGGCAGTAAAATTGTTCTGTAGTCAGCCTCAAATGCTGGTTCTCTAAATCTCCTCAGTAGCGATTCACGAAAAGAACGCCTCCTTTCCTCTAGAGACCCGCACCCGAGTTCCTGAAGCATTTCCGTAACACTCGCGTGATGATCAAATCTACCAGTAACAAATCTAGCAGCCCGCCTCTGAATGTCTTCCCTCAATCCGACCTGATAGGGATCCCAAACGCTCGAGCAGTACTCAAGAATAGGTCGTATTAGTGTTTTATAAGCGGTCTCCTTCACAGATGAACCACATCTTCCCAAAATTCTACCAATGAACCGAAGACGACTATCCGCCTTCCCCACCTTCCCCACAACCGCCATTACATGTTTGTCCCACTTCATATCGCTCTGCAATGTTACGCCCAAATATTTAACCGACGTGGCTGTGTCAAGCGCTACACTACTAATGGAGTATTCAAACATTACGGGATTCTTTTTCCTATTCATCTGCATTAATTTACATTTATCTATATTTAGAGTTAGCTGCCATTCTTTACACCAATCACAAATCCTGTCCAAGTCATCTTGTATCCTCCTACAGTCACTCAACGACGACACATTCCCGTACACCACAGCATCATCAGCAAACAGCAGCATATTGCTATCCACCCTATCCAAAAGATCATTTATGTAGATACAAAACAACAGTGGACCTGAAATCTCCCCTTAGAAAAATTTATGAATGACTGTGCTGATAAACCTCTTACATTATTTGCTTTTCAAACAGCTGAGAAAAACTGAACGTACTCTCTTTACTTATTCTGATCAACACTAATCTGACACACAATATTTTTAGCGCAACGCAATCTGACTTTTAATAATCCCTACAAAAGAATGGCCCTGACTAACAATAACCTATACCTTTCACAAATCACTTACCTCACAAAAATCTTCGTAACTCGAACTACTGCAATACAGCGAGCGCCACCACTGCCAGCTAAATAAAAGATTCTAACTACTGAAGGCACTAACTACTGATAGGCATAGTTAGCAAATGAAAGATTTTGATAGAGAACAAACAATGTATTTACCTTAATAGTGTTCAAAAGTCATAATATATAGAGCAGTTCATGACATCCAGTCTTACAAAAGTACTGTCCCTGAGGGACACACGTCCAGATCATCCGCTATCAAAACTCCGCCATCTCACTCCCCACATCCACCACTGCTGGCGGCTCACCTCCAACAGCACAACGTTACGCGCTGTTCACATTCAGCTGCCCAACACTACAATGGCAGACAACAACGCAAACTAGACACAGACTGCACACAGAACACCCAGTGATTTTCATACAGAGCGCTACGTGGCGTTACCAATAAGAAAACCTAAATAGCCTCCCCACAAAAAATTTTACAAATTGTTTTGGGCACTGGCCAATACATATTTGTTAACATTTTTTCACAATTACAATAACATAGAAATCAAATGCACACACTTATTGATACAATGTTGGACAAAAGCTAAAATTTTCTCACAGTCCATAAAGACAGTGCTGATCATTCATCACAGTAAAATTGCAGTGGTTTTTTTTTTCAAAGTCTGAGCAGTAAAAGAAAATGCACACGGAAGTAGTGGATTTCCATGCAGTCTTGAACAAGTAGTGTTGTCCTTCCAACGGAAAGACAGTGCTGACTCTTGACATGCAGACAGGTAATGGTCCACAACAGAGCAAACCCACCACAGAGTCAGTAGAAGTTTTGAAGAATATTGGTAGGTAGGTCGTCACAGAGCAGACCCACTGTAGTCCTGGTAAAGATTAGGGTAATGTTGGGCCACCAGAGGTGCAGACCCACTGCAGTCCTTGTAGAAATAATGGTATTGGTGGGTCATCAAAGATGCAGACCCACTATAGTCCTTGTAGAAATAATGGTATTGGTGGGCCATCAAAGATGCAGACCCACTGTAGTCCTTGTAGAGATGGCTAGCAGCCATTCGTTGCGACTGTGCAGGTGCAGAATCACCATAGAAGAGTCTTGTGGACAATCTAGCACGTCCATGAATCACCACTTGTGCACTCACAAAAATTTTTTTTTGAAATGTCCTTAGAACCAGCAATGCTGTTAACCAGTCCCTTGCTGAATTATCAACACACGTGCAAGCACTAACAGACCCTATTTCTCACATATTGTCCATATACTATGACCAACAGAAACATGTGCAGTGAAATGTAACTTACAAGTTACTTAATTTGATGAACTGGTGTCAATTACAATTTTATAACATAAGAATACAATAACAAAGGTACAAAATACATCATTAAAGAACATAACAGTACAGATAACATTTGTAGTAACACAGGCTTTACAAAAGAAGAGAAATAAACATATACATCAGTGTTACAGTAATTATGATGTAAGTATATACATAAAAGATCAGAATAGCTTTTGAAACATCAACTTCACACATGAGCATTAAAACAAAACAGAATAAATAATGTCTAAACATCTATACAAAGTAAATAACATATTACCAGAAAAATTCTACAATGTAACTCTCATCAGAGAAACACATAAAGACAGGAAGAACACAAATACCCAAGGGTACACAAATACATAGTGGGATAACAGAAGGAAAGGACAGGGTTTGTTTTACTACAGTATTTTGTAAACAAAATTTTCTTTACTTCTCGGGAGATCTCCCTTCGTTCTTCATTATTTCCAAAAAGTCCTATCTATACCTGCTTTCTGTACTTTTTTCGTATAACTTCTCAATGCATTTCTTCCAATTCATCGCAACTCATTCTCTTATATAGTCTACCCCCTCTTAAGCTAACTTAAATCTTCTGAGCTCACATGCATAAACTAAGGGACGAAACAATGCAACAGCACAAAACAATTAATACAAACAGCAATGACAAAAAAATGCAAATTGGCAAAGCAAGCAGTATGATAGAAATTAGCAAAGCAAATGCAACATTACAACTAATATGAGGCAATGAGCAGCAACAAGAAAAATTAATCAGTAGTAAAACTGGCTTAACAGAGTAATACAAAGTGAAATTTAATAGCACTATGCCTGGCAAGCAGCAGCAGCAAATGCAATAACTTATACTTAAACATGACAAAGCTCAAGCAGAAAAAATATTACAGTAAAAATGGCCATGTTTAATACCTATGTCACATCTTAACACTAGAGTGATGCATCACGAGAACTTACTATAGCAGATAAGTTACCAAATCGTAAAAAAATTATTTATGCAATTCCTGTGAAGGGAAATGTCTATTTATGTGCCGTCGTTTTCTTGGAAGTAGATCATAAAATTATTATTTACTGTATTTGTAGGCATAAAATAACTATATTAGTATAACTATTAAATTTTATTTTAACCAATGCTGCAGTGCAGCTAGAAACTAGATATTAAACAAAATGAGCAATCTCTCAACTAGAAAGACAAGAGATGTAAAATGTTTCTCATCATTTCATTAGGCATTTTAGTAAATATCATAAATTAAGAGCTCCACAGTGTAATCATATGTTTTCAAGTTTGAGCGTGTCGTATTTGCGATGCTTACTACAAAGAAATGTCAATAGCGGGATAATGGCCTCTTTCTTTTTTCTCCGCCTAATGGCTTTTTCTCCAGGCAGGTGGCACAGCTGGCCATCCACAACACATTACGTCAAGGTTACTTAGCTTTCTTACTGAAATATTTACGACAGCAGTTTGCGTTAGAGTGACAGTCTCATATAAAAGTTTTCACAGGTCGAAAATTTGCGTTACAAATGAGTAGAAACAAAATCCCATAAATATAACAGTCTCCAAAAGTTTTCACCGGCATTGTGATACATTCACGCATTTAGACACATTTCATGACTTTTAAAGTACGATTCTTGGTTTCCAAGATCCTTTTTCACAAATCAGAGTCCCTAACCCCTACTCATCATTCCTTACCTTATTACACATATACATATTCGTCGACATGTCAATCTTCTTCAATATTTCGTCATAATAAATACGTAGCATAATCAAATTCCTCATATAGCATGAGCTTATTGATGCTAAACATACCTCAACAGCATAATACATATTGTCATCGTAATAATAACATCATAACACCTCTGTCAAATCTCAAAATCGTCGTAGCTTCCTCCAATAATTTCAAAACCTAAAAAAAATTCTCTTCTCATTTCAATAGTGTCATCTACCTCAAATGTACTTTAAAAATCATGATCCCATACCAAATACATCATTCAGAGCCCTCATAGTATCACAATGGTTCCGAAAAAAATATGAACAGTTCACAAAGTACAGACAAAATACAATTTCATAAGTGTGAAGTTATCCAACTGTGTAATTGCGTAAACATGTGTCACTGACGTAGTAAAAAAAATGTTTGTTTCTCTGTTAAATAATCAGATAGCTGTGTAATTCTGTGTTAGAGAAATATGATAGCGATGTGTAATGTTGTATAAGCAAATACCATATTAGCTAGGGCTCCTTGTGCTTGCCAAACACATGGTACACAAAGTAGGCGTGTACCCCCCTGAGGATTAATGTAATTATACCCTCATTTGTTACAGATTACAGCAATGGAATGAAATATATCACGGAAAACCTTTGTATCCTTGTAATTCAAAAATCTTTAAAAATAAATGTTTTAAGTACAAAATTAATCACTCAAATACGTGCCCTTTAGCGCTAAATGTGCGTCTTGTTGTAACATAATCTCTGTCATTACTTGAGGGTAAAAAATGTGCCAAGTGTCGTAATTATCGTCGTCCATAATCAAAGTTCCGTAGAAGTCAATGTACTTACCTCGTAATAAACTAAGTGAATTGCTATGCGTATAGATATCGTAGTTGTTACGCTTATTGCCGCGATGAAGTAAGTACTGTACTGTAACGTATTGTTGTGCTACAGAAAAGGCTGTCTCATTGTAGCTATACCACAAAAGTTACTACTAAAACATGTTTTCCTTTCCAGAAGAATTCAGAAAAACTGTGCAGATATAAAACAGATACAGCGCAAAAGCAATAATATAAATTGTGTCACTCATTAGTAACGTCGTGATATAATCGTGTAGCTGTCAAATGAACTAACCACTGTGTCACCTGATACCTCTCAGAAAGTACTTCAAATCCAGAATGTATTTTCAAGTAAACCAAAATGTCGCATTAAAATCTCATTAGCAGTACCGGTACATGTTCTATGTGAGCCTTATCGTTGTTACGTAATCGTGCCACTAACAAGCAAGAAAGTACACACACAATAACACTTTGTTGTCTGTTCACTATAACAATGCATTCGTAATTTCTGTTTAAATAAGTTCTCTTGGTTCTTGACTGGATATTTAACTTCAAACATTGTTGCATGTTAACAGTTTTTAAGTCTGACAAAGCATACTAGTAACGTGAAGTGATAAGTTGTATGGCAAAGATAAAGTTAAAGAGCAGATTATCTCTCAATAAACGGTTTTACATGTGAAATGTGGTGCAATCCTTTACTCTTTCTAGTACGCAGAGTTTCAACTTCAACGCAATTATCATGTGGTATACGTAGGATTCTGTAAGGTCCATTGTAAATCAGAAAGAATTTGTGACTCAAGTGTTTCTTCTTATGTGACAATGAATGAGCTTTAATGAGAACTTTCTGACCAATATATAATTTCTTTGCATTTGCTTTACCGTGTAGTTTTCTCCTTTTGTCTGCTGCAGATTTTATATTTTTAATAGCCAAATCAATTATGTCTTTGTGTCGAAGTTTACGTGTATTCGGAAAAGCTAAAAGCTCTCTGATTCTGTTCGGTGGTTCTTTCAGTACAAGAATTGGTGGTAAAGCAGTGGAGTCATGAGGCATTTCATTCAGCACGTTTTGAAATAAGTGTAAATATCTGTCCCAATGCTGATGCTTTCTGTGACAATAAAGTCTGCAAAGCTTATTGATTTCTTTCATAATCCGTTCAGACGGGTTACAATGTGGTGAGTACAATGAAATAAAAACAGGTTTGATTTTATGGTTCCGAAACATGCGTGACCAAACAGCAGATCTGAATTGCGGTCCGTTATCTGAAATGACTTTACTAACGTGTCCAACTTCACGTAAGAAATTTATAGCAAAGGCGTTGGATACAGACCGTCCAGTGGCTTTACGTAACGGAGTGAAAGAAACAAATTTTGAAATAAGCTCAACAGCGACTAGAACGTACGAAAATCCATTAGATGTTCTGACAAGGGGTCCCAAGAGATCAACAGCACCAAATTCTTTTAATTTAGAAGGAATGATAGGAAACAACAGAGCACGATGTGGGATAGTAGATGGTTTCGCCTTTTGACAAAGTTTACAAATAGACAAGACTCTTAGAATTCTTTTTTCCATATTGTTAAAATAACAAGTCGTTCGAAGAATATGATAACATTTTCGTGGACCAAAATGTGAGTAGCTGAAATGAATGTACCAAATGAGCTTATTAACAAAATCGTCTGGAATGCAAAGTACACATAGCTTGTCATCAACAGTGCAGCGTTTGAAGAGTATGTTGTTTCTAACCAGATAATAATAACAACGAATCTGAGTGTGCGTCTTTTCATGCCATTTACTTTTGATGTCTTTCCAAATCGGATCTTTATCTTGTTCATGTGCAATGTCCTTTAAAGATGTGGTGATGAAGTTTTCAAAGGCGACTTCCTGAATGTAAAGAATACTGAAATTTTTTTTCGAGGTTGCCTTCTGTGTTACTCTTCTCAAGCCCAGACGGTGCGCGTGACAGTGCGTCCGCAACAATGTTCTCCTTGCCGGTAATGTAGACTGTTGTGAAGTAGAATTTTTGCAGAAACAATGCCCAACGTTTTAATCTGTCATGATTTAATTTTGAAGACATAAGAAATTGTAATGCACGATGGTCACTGTATACTTTTACGTGCTTGCCAGAAAGAAAGGAACGGAATTTGTTAAATGCCCAAACGATAGCTAAAGCTTCTAATTCAGTAACGGAATAATTTTTTTTTTCAGATTTTGTTAGCATTCGGCTAGCAAAAGCAATGGTTTTCTGAACAGTATTGTCATTTACTATGGCTTCTTGAAATAAATGGGCACCAAGACCAACTTTAGAAGAATCCGTGCTAGGGCAGAAATCTTGTGACAGATCTGGATGAGCTAGTATTGGCGCGTTAAGTAGCGATTCTTTCAAAGAATTGAATTCCAACTGTGCTTCTTCGTCCCAGTTCCAAATAGTATTTTTTCCAGTGAGAGCACAAAGTTTTGGTGTAACTAGAATTTGCATATTCAGAAAACGACGGTAAAAATTTACGAGACCTAGAAAACTGCGGACTTGTTTTTTTGTGGATGGAACTGGAATGGCTCTGATTGCTTCTAACTTTTCAGGATCCGGCTGATTGCCTTCAGAAGAAATAATATGTTCTAAAAACCTCACCTTTGACCTACCGAATTCAGACTTTTCCAAGTTAACTGTAATTCCAGATTCAGCAAAAATACGTAACAAACTGTTGAGGATGCGATTATGTTGTTCCCATGAGGCTTCTGCTATTAGAATATCATCCACATATAAGGTGATGTGACGTTTTAAGAAATCAGGAAATATGGAATTTAGCCCGCGAATGAACGCTGCCGAAGAAATGTTCAAACCAAAAGGAAGTTTCCGAAATTAATAACAAACACCGAAACAAAGAAAAGCTGTATATTTTCTACATTTTGGATGAAGTTCGATCTGACAAAAGCTAGATCTGAGATCAATAGAAGACAACATTTTCACACCATTAAAATTTTGAAGAAGTTCTTCCATCGTTTGCGGCCCGTCTGTTTCAGGAATAATGATAGTATTGATTTGTCTCGAATGTAAGACAAGTCTGATCGATCCATTTTTCTTCTCAAAAACATGTAATGGATTGTTGTATGAGCTTACCGTAGGCTCAATAATGCCCTCGTCAAGCATGGATTGTATTTCTGTTCTAACACGGTCCCTATAATGTGCTGGAATTACGTATGGTCTAACACAAAATTTAGTATGCTCACGAACACGAAATTGGTGTTGAAATCCCTTGATTGTTCCAGTTTTGTGAGTAAAAACTGTGGAATGTGCTTGTAAAATCTCAAAAAGCTCCTGCCTATCAGAGTCATTACAATTCTCAATTGTTTGAATTTTATTCTGAATTAACTCATTAGTTTCAAATATGCCGTCGATATCATCCCTGTCAGTACTTGCAGAGTGATTGTTAGTGTCTAGTTCCGTAGACAATTCCGAACTGTTGTCTAACAGAAGGTAAAGCCGATTAATTTCCTCGTCATAGTTTGAGAGCCAATCTTCAAATTTCAAAGCTATTGACTCACCTTCTTTCTCTAAACTTATTTCAGCATCGTGAAAGTTTAAGATTACTTTGTATTCATTCAAAAAGTCTACTCCCAATACAATTTCCGTCGACAATAATGGAACAATAAGAAAGTTCATAGAGAAGCTGTGGCTTTGACAAATGAATTCTAAGTTGGTTTGTTGACGTACATCTACACTTTTTCCAACGATTGCACCTTGTAATTTAATCTTACATAACGGAAGTGTGGGGCAATCGTTCGATTTGTTGCATTTGCTAAAGGCTGTTTGACTAATTACTGAAATGGGACTGCCAGAGTCAAGTACTGCCGTAAATTTTACGTCATTTTCTGTAATGTGAATCACAGGATATGCAATGTTGTTATGTTTTACGTCGTGTTCCTGGGGTAAGATGTCCCTAATGTCTTCCATTTTTACGTAATTACTAGCCACGGCAGCTGCGTCGCCAGTTTCATAAGTCCGTTTTGTGGCTGCCAGCGGTCTGAGTCATTGCCTATTGTCTCTTTGTTGGCGCGCGTCGTTATTGGGATTTGGAGACCTAACTTCTACAAATTTACCTTGTCGAGAGGGCACTACCCTGTTTGAATCCCGCCAGTTCTGATGCAATTCAGGTCTGTCGTTACGATCATATCGTCTGTCGTGATGTCGGTAGATTCCATAGTTTCTTTCTTGTTGGTCACGTGGTGGAGAATTTCTCCCTGAATTGTAACTGTGTGCTGGACCGTTGCGTCTGAAGTTATTCTGCCTCCCTTGATAATAATAATTTTGGTTCCCATATTGTCTGTTTCTCTGATTGTCTCTGTGATAGTCATTACCGTGGAGAGGTGATCTTTCCCTGTAATTATTACTACTCTGCCAACGGTTGTCATACGGGTGGTGTCTGTTTTGGTCACGATTTACGTTGTAAGAATAGCCTTGTAGTGTCCATTTATTATTTCTGTCATCGCAGAATTGTGACGGATGTGACCTGCAATTGTTGTGCTCCTGTTTCCGCATTCTGCGATTGTCAGTGTCAATTTCCAATTCTTGTAACAGTCCCTGAAAATCTTCAATGTCGTCTTTGCAACGTCCTGCCAAAATAATGTGTCGTAAATGTTCAGGCAATTTGATTACGCAAATGGGGATGAGTTCTGAGGGGCTGTAGGGGTTTGACAGGTACTGATTCTTGTGCAACATGTCTTCAAAATATTTCACAAGACTGGAAAATTCAGATAGTTCGAAATGTTTCATCATTATGATGCTATGTTTTACTCGGTCTTGTGTAGCTTGAGACCAATATGCTGAGAGGAAGACATGATAAAATTCTCCTTCACTGTGACAATCGTGAATGACCGATCGCATTCTTACAGCTGGTTCATTCTCTAAATAGCCACACACAAATTCTAACCTGTGCTCCAATGACCAGTTGGGAGGAAAACAATGAGAGAATTGATGGAGCCACGGTTGTGGATGAATGTCGTTGCCAGAATTCTTAAATGCTTTGAATTTACGTGTAGTAATGAACAACTTATAGTCAAAATCATCGTATCGGCGAGTCGCATGTCGGTCATTGTTCCGTCGTTTCGGCGGTTCCATTTCAAAATTCGGTGCACCTTACCAATTTCTTTCATAATTTCCGAAATGCGCTGTGTTATTATTTTGTGGCTGTTCCGTATTTCTATGTCCCTCTTCCTGTATTGGAGCGCGAGTGTCCTCTGAAATATGTAATTCTTGTATTACTTGTGCCAACTGATCTTGTACTTCCCGGATTTCTCTTTTGTGTTGCGTATTAATTTGATTCTGATTTTGTCTGAATTTCTTAATTTGTTCATACTCTTCTGTGTCAGTGAAGGCTACAGGTCTTGTGTCACTCAGACCCTCATCCACCTTTGTAGATAAGTTAGTGAACTGATCCGAAAGTTCGGCTACTTTCTCCGATAGTGAACTTATTTCCTCAGTGTGTTTTTCTGAACCAAGTTTCAGAGTGTCCAGTTGTGTTGAAATCGTATCTACTGTGTCCTTTAAGTTTTCCTGAGTTTTTGCAAGTTGCGTAACCGAATCGGTAGATGCAACTGAGTCAATTTTAGCTTGCAAGGTGTCGTGATTTTCATGAACAATAGTTTGCAGTTCCTTTATGGCTGCTTCGTGATTCTGTAATGCATTTTCATGACGCGAAAACATAGGTTGGAAATGCTCACAAATTTGTGTTTTTACGTCATTACAGACTTTTTGACATTTCGATTCGATTTAATGTAACTCAGTAGTTAAAGCTTTGCGTGTTTGTTCAAGCGTGGTGTCTAACTTTTGAAGATTTTGTTCCATTGCGTCTAACTGTTGCTGTGTTTGTCTCTGATTTTGTTTCATTTGTTGCATTAATTGCAGTAATAATGTATTAGTGTCTGGAATCTGTTCCTCAATGCTTTTCGGCAGTGCATTTGCACCGGCAACATTCAGATTTTGACGAGCAGAAAATGTGTCTTGACTTATTTGAGAAAACGGTGAAGACGCAAAACCTGAATCTACAGTATTTGCAAGATTGTGTCCTGTCATTGCGGATTCCTGAGGCGAACTGTTGCCGACCGATCGATCGATAATGCTTCCCTGTTCACTAATTGTTTCACTGTCTACACCATTATTTGCAGCCCGCTCCATTTCCCTATGCACAATTACCAAATTACTAGTTTGAACATTAGTTAATTCATTACACAGTGGCGCTAACACACTGCTTTCGTCTTCACTGTCATTTCTCAGTTTACTTTGGAGCCTAGTATTACGTTTTTCACACGCCATTATTGTCACAATATTTCACACGACAACACAGAAAAGCACAATTTGAAGAGCAAAATAAGCAAACACATAACATAGCACTGAAGATAATATCTAGTTAATTGCAAGCGCAGCTGCGAAATACTTGGTGCAAATCTACATGCATGCCACAACTCTTTTAATGTACAACAATGAAAAACTCCAACTACAAGGGAAATTCTCTCTACAATTACGCGCTAGCAATAAGCAATAGCTACACTAATTACACAAACTACAAGAAAAAATCAGAAGATTCCAGTGAGGTATCCTCGGCTAAGGGTCGACATATGAAACGTCCCCTTACAAAAATTTATGAATGACTGTGCTGATAAACCTCTTACATTATTTGCTTTTCAAACAGCTGAGCAAAACTGAACGTACTCAGAGATTACTCTCTTTACTTATTCTGATCAACACTAAACTGACACACAATAATTTTAGCGCAACGCAATCTGACTTTTAATAATCCCTACAAAAGAATGGCTCTGACTAAAAATAACCTATACCTTTCACAAATCACTTACCTCACAAAAATCTTCGTTACTCGAACTACTGCAATACAGCGAGCGCCACTACTGCCAGCTAAATAAAAGATTCTAACTACTGAAGGCACTAACTACTGATAGGCATAGTTAGCAAATAAAAGATTTTGATAGAGAACAAACAATGTATTTACCTTAATAGTGTTCAAAAGTCATAATATATATAGCAGTTCATGACTTCCAGTCTTACAAATGTACTGTCCCTCATGGACACACGTCCAGATCATCAGCTATCAAAACTCCGCCATCTCACTCCCCACATCCACCACTGCTGGCGGCTCACCTCCAACAGCACAACGCTACGCGCTGTTCACATCCAGCTACCCAACACTACAACGGCAGACAACAATGCAAACTAGCCACAGACTGCACACAGTACAGCCAGTGATTTTCATACAGAGCGCTACGTGGCGTTACCAATAATAAAACCTAAATAGCCTACTTACAGACCTACGACACTTCCCTGGGGCATTCCAGATGATACCCTCACCTCCGATGAACACTCACCATCGAGGACAACGTACTGGGTTCTATTAGTTAAGAAGTCTTCGAGCCACTCACATGTTTGGGAACCAATCCCAAAATGCTCGTACCTTAGGAGTCTGCAGTGGGGCACCGAGTCAAACGCTTTCCGGAAGTCAAGGAATATGGCATTCGTCTGATACCCTTCATCCATGGTTCGCAAGATATCATGTGAAAGAAGGGCGAGTTGCGTTTCGCAGGAGCGATGCTTTCTAAAGCCGTGCTGATGCCTGGACAGCAACTTCTCTGTCTCAAGGAAATTCATTATATTCGAACTGAGGATATGTTCGAGAATCCTGCAACAAACCGATGTTAAGGATATTGGTTTGAAATTTTGAGGATCTGTCCTTCTACCCTTCTTATATACGGCCGTCACCTGCGCTTTTTTTCAGTCGCTCGGGACTTTATGTTGGGCAAGAGATTCGCGGTAAATGCAAGGAGCCAATGCAGTAGAGTACTCTCTATAAAACCGAACTGGAATCCCATCAGGACCTGGCGATTTATCTATTATCAGTCCATTCAGCTGCTTCACAACCCCAGGGGTGTCTATCACTATGTCCTCCATACGGGAATCTGTACGAGGCTCGAACGGCGGTATGTTTGTACGATCCTCCTCCGTGTAAGATTTCTCAAATGCTAAATTTAAAATTTCAGCTTTCGTTTTGCTGTCTTCCGTTGCCAGGCCAGACTGATCAGTGAGTGACTGGATGGAAGTCCTCGATCCGCTTACCGATTTTACGTAATACCAGAATTTCCTTGGGTTTTCAGCAAGATCTTTTGCTAAGGTTTGACGATGGTAGTGGTTGTATGCTTCGCGCATCGCTCTTTTTACAGCAGCACGAATCTCTACTAACTTTTGCCTGTCCTCATTCTCCACATCTTTCTTGTGCCGCGAGTGCAACTGTCTTTGCTTCCTGAGCATTCTCCGAATTGCGCTGTTAAACCACGGTGGGTCTTTTCCGTCCGTTACCCACTTTTTCGGCACATACTTGTCCAATGCGTGATTTACAATGTGTTAAAAATTTGCCCATAGTTCTTCCACGTCCATCGTACCAGAAGTAAATGAAGTTGATTCATTTACTATGTGGGATGCTAACAACTGCTTATCTGCTCTTTCTAGTAAGAATACTCTCCTAGTCTTCTTGACCGACTTTTTAATTTTCGTAACCATAGTTGTAAGGACAACATCATGATCACCAGTCCCTGTCTCAACACTGACACCGTCGATGAGGTCTGGTCTGTTCGTGGCTACCAGATCTAAAATATTTCCATTACGCGTTGGCTGTCGATTTAGCTGCTCAAGACAGTTTTGGATAATGTGTTCAAAATTAATTCACACGACGGCTTGTCTGTACCACCTGTAATGAATCCATAGACATCCCAGTCTATACTAGGTAGGTTCAAGTCGCCTCCGACTAATATAGCATGATCCGGGTACTTCTGCGATACAGAGTGTAGACTACCTTTGAACGATTCTAGAACTGTCTCGGTGGAACCTGGTGGCCGGTAATAAGACCCAACAATTAACTTTATTTCTCCTAGCACTGTTAAACGTGTCCAGATAACTTCACAATCACACACTACTTCGAACTCAGTAGACACAATAATTTTGTCAACTGCAGTGAAGACACCACCTCCTACGGCGTCTAATCTGTCTTTCCGAAACACGTTCCAACCCTCACTAAATATTTCAGAACTTCCTATCTCAGGGTTCATCCAGGTCTCAGTCCCGAGAATAATTTGCGTGCCATACGCTTCCTGGAGGGCAGTAAACTCAGGAACTTTATTCCGAACATTCTGAAAATTTGCTGGTAATATATTGATAGCTGAAGTGTCTTTACACTGAGCGCGTCCTGATTTCCCTGCCTGCACGTCGACTGATGAGTGTTCATCAGGACACCTCGCACTACTGCCTAGCCTAAAAAAACCACATGTGCACGCCACAAGTACTCTGCTACCCGAGTAGCCGCTTCCTTTGTGTAGTGCACCCCTGACCTATCTAGGGGCGTCCTACAATTCCCCACCATAGCCCAAGTCTAGAAATCTGCAGCCAAGACCGTCACAGTGTCTTTGTGGGCGTTGCCGACCGCTGTGCCGTATTTTGCCTGTTTACATATCTCCGCATTTGAATACGCATGCCTATAGCAATTCCTTTAGCACTTCAGTATATTTCCTTCCTTTGGTTATTAACTAAATTTAGAAAAAAGGTTATTTGTGTTCATAGGTTCCTTAATTTGTGAACAAATGCAGGTCATTTAAAATCATGCCCCATCAGATATCAAATAAGTACTGGTATAGTAAACAAGATCCCAGATATGGTACCGCACTGAAACACACCCCTCTCGATTTCCTTATGGAGTTATGTTTCATCCACGGAAGCGGATGGTTACTTTTCTGTTTTCAAGCTCGTCAAGTGACATTTAGGTAATATTGGTTGAAAACATCGTGAAACTACACAGCAAGAGAAGAGAAAAATCTGTACTAGATTGATACGGAAAGGAAAATCTATTCAAGAAATCGGAGAAACCATTGACTGATCTATCTATACAACCTCAATCAGAAGAAAAAGGTACGAAACCGTTCGTTCGACGTAAGATTCCTTCCCGAAGACTGGAAAGTTGCACAGCTCACACCAATATTCAAGAAAGGTAGTAGGAGTAATCCACTCAGTTACAGGCTCGTATCATTAACGTCGATATGCAGCAGGATTTTGGAACATATATTGTGTTTCAGCATTATGAATTACCTCGAAGAAAGCGGACTATTGATACACAGAAATCGGATTTAGAAAACATCATTCTTGTGAACTACAAGTAGCTCTTAACTCACACGAAGTGTTCAGTGCTATTGACGAGGAATTTTAGATCGATTCCGTATTTCCAAATCTGCAGCAAGCACTGTACCTTGCAAGCGGCTTGAAGCGAAATTGCGTGTTTATGGAATATCGTCTCAGTTATGTGACTGGATTGGTGTTTCCCTGTCAGGGAGGTCACATTTCGTAGTTATTGGCGGAAAGTCATCTAGTAAAGCAGAAGTTATTTCTGGCGTTCCCTAGGTAATGTTATGGGCCCTTAGCTATTCTTCATCTATATAAACGCTTTAGGAGACAATCTGGGAAACCGCCTGTGGTTTTTTCAGATGATGCTGTTGTTTTTCGACTGGTAAAGTCATCAGAAGATGAAAACAAATTACAAAACGATTTAGAAAAGATATCTGATGGTACAAAAATTGGCAATGGTCCCTAAATAACGAAAAGTTTGATGTCATCCACATGAGAGCTAAAAGGAAACCGTTAAACTTCGATTACACGTTAAGTCAGTCAAATCCAAAGGCCCTAAATTCAATTAAATACCTAGTAATTACAATTACGAACAGCGTAAATTGGAAGGAACACATAGAATATGTTGTGAGGAAGGCTAATCATGGACTACGATTAATTGGTAGATCATTTAAAAGATGCAACATATCTACTAAATAGACTGCCTGCAGTACACTTGTCCGTCCTCTTTCAGTATACTGCTGCGCGGTGTGGCATCCTTACCAGATAGGATTGATGGAGTACATAGAGAAAGTTCAAAGAAGGGCAGCACATTTTGTATTATCATGAGATAGGTGTGAGAGGGTCACTGAAATGATACAGGATTTGGGGTGGACATCATTAAAACAAACGCGTTTTTTGTTGCGGAGGAATCTTCTCACGACAATCCAATCACCAACTTCCTCCTTCGACTGCGAAAAGATTTTGCTGACGCCATCTTACATAGAGAGAAACTGTCACCGTAATAAAACAAGAGAAATCAGATCTCTCACCGAAAGATATAGGTGTTCGTTTTTTCCACGCGCTGTACGAGATTGGAATAATGAGAGAGTTAGTGTGAAGGTGGTTCGACGAACCCTCTGTCAGCCACTTAAATGTGATTTGCAGAGTGAAACCTACCACTAAGTGGTCGTTCTACAGTTCTATCCGACAGCTACTTACACCCAGACCTCCAGAAGTCAATCGTATCGGTACCAAACGTTGTATATGGACAAAGTATCAACCAAAACACCAATATTATTTATGCTATGTGCTGTCGTCCGGGAGAACGTACGTAAACGGTAAGTAATAAGTACCACCTGACCTTTGGAGCACAGGAAAACCATAACTATGAATGTACGTCGTTTGGAGCCCCTGTCGAGAAATCGGAAGACCGTTAAATTGTCATACCGACGGTCCCTGATTCGAGTTTTTCTCATGCTACTTTTTGTAATGTAGTATGTGTGAAACTGTTATCTGAGAACATGCTCCTGACTCGTAAAAGCACTGATAGGAGTTTATAAATATACGACGGTGTTGGCATCTAGCATTCAATTATTATTCTTATTGTCACTATTATTATTATTGTTACTGTGATCACTATTACTATTAACACTTCCGCAAGTGTGATGCAATTGTTTCTTTATTCTTCTGTTCCGAATGATTGTGTTTATCCTGTGAAACTACCACGCGGCTGCTGCGTCGCAGGTTCGAATCCTGCCTCGGGCATGGATGAGTGTGATGTCCTTAGGTTAGTTAGGTTTACGTAGTTCTAAGTCTATGGGACTGATGACGTCAGATGTTTAGTCCCATAGTGCTTAGAGCCATTTGAACCATTTTGTGAAACTACAGATGTACTCTACAGGTTTGCTGCTTTCAAATAAACGAAACGAAAGCGGACTGCCAATAGAAGTTTGCTATAGACTTTAAGCATCCTCTTACATGGTAGGAACATGTCTCATACAACAGTTTCGCACGTACTACAGTACAAGAATTGGCACGACCAGTGCTCGAACGTAAGACACTTGGTACGACAAACTAAGGCAGGACCAACTTCCGCACGGGGGCTTTACACGACTATCCCTCACTGTTATTCTCTTCTTGTGCTATGTAGGTCATGTGCCATCTATTATTCAGCATTTACGCACGTTATCCTGGACGACAGCACATGGCACAAACTATGTCGGAGTTTTTGTTGATACTCTGTCGTTATACGACTTTGGTACCGATATGACTGTCTGACATCTCGAGGTTTGGATGTCAGAGGGGTCAAGAAAAGTCCAAGACAAACCGCTCCAAAACTTGCTTCTGCAATTCAGATGCATACAAAAAAGCTTCTGTAAGTAATGCGCCTTATGAGGCTGGGTATTGGGACCAAACAGCCCGTGGAAAATCATACAATATTAAAATGAACAAAAGGAAGCCAGCTGCGTTTACAAGAGAACATAAATCCGATGGGTCTGATTTCTGGAAGAAGGTTGTATTTATTGATGAGAGTAGATCTGTGCTGTCTAAGTCAAATGGGCGAGTGGCGGTGTGGAGAAAAAAGAATTGTGAACTTGAAACGAGAAATATATTTTAGTACTTGAGCTGCAAGAGTGTTAATGGCGCAGGGGGAATTGTGTTTTATTGGTGGAAATATGGATCACAATATTTACATAAACATCCCAAAAATACATCCGTCCAGAAGTGTGAATAATATGGATCTCTTTGGGGACTATATTTTCACACAAAATAATGATCCAGAAGATACAGCTCTAGATACAAGGTTGTAGCAGTCGTAAAGCACTCCCCACTGAATGCCGACACGATCTCAATCTCCAGTCGCTAATCCAATAAGGGAGTGTGCTCTACGAAAATGTAAGATCTCCTCAGATGTCCAATATAAATAATCTAAAGCAGGGGTCACCAAATTTTTTTCCTAGCGAGCAGGATAAATGACCAAACGTCTAGCGTGAGCCGCGTCATCATTCATTACAGTACCTGCAAGCCAGAACGACAGCTCTGGGAAAAAGACGAAAAACTAGCTTCAGTATTCAGTGTTAACCGTGGGTCAGTGGCACGTATTGCACAAAAAAACAACGACAATCAACAAGAAGGCAACATTAGTAAGATGATGGCTACATCAGACATAGTGAGCACATATCCGAATCTCACAAACTAAGTAGCAAAAAACCTTAGTGACGTTTGGCTTTCAAGATATAATCAATGTTTGGATTAGTGTTGCTGCATCCCTTCGAGAGAATTGCTTTCAAATGTTCATCAGTCAGTTTCGTTCGATATACTGACTTAACATTCAGCATTTCTGGAAATGTGTGCTCACAAACGTAGCTTATTCCAAACACTGATGCTATACCAGAGGCAGATGTGCTGACTTTCTGAAATTCCACTTCAGGTAAGCAAAGGTTTTCCTTCCCTGTGCTTCTCCTTCAACAATTCATTTTGAAACGTCCGCTTAGAAAAATTATGAATGATTGTGCTAGTAAACGTCTACGTTATTTGATACAAAGACAGCTGAGTAAAACTCAGACAGTTCTCCCTTTACTTATTCCGATCATCACTAAACTGACATACAATATTTTTTGGCGCAACGCAATCTGGCATTCAATAATGGCCCTGACTAACAATAATCTATATCTTTCATGAATCACTTACCTCATAAAAATCTTCGTTACTCGAACTACTGCAATACAGCGAGCGCCAATACTGCCAGCTAAATAAAAGATTCTAACTACTGAAGGCACTAACTACTGATAGGCATAGTTAGCAAATGAAAGATTTTGATAGAGAACAAACAATGTATTTACCTTAAAAATGTTCAAAATTCATCATATATATATATATATATATATATATATATATATATATATATATATATGACATACACCTCTACAAATTTCCTTTTTCTGACAGACACACGTCCAGATCGTCCGCTTATAGTAACCTCTCAAAATTCTGGCATCTTTCTCTTCACATCCACCACTGCTGGCGGCTCACCTCCAACTGCGCAACTCTGCGCGCTGTTAACAGCCAACTGCCCAACACGAATATTCCAACAATGAGTCCAACCAGCCACAGACTGCACACAGCACAGTCAGTGATTTTCATACAGAGCGCTACGTGGTGTTACCAACATAAAAACCTAAACAGCCTACTTACAATTTGCTAGCAATGCAGAGAGTTTCAACTGTAGTTCAACTGGCACATTATCAAGGTTACAATACAAAGGATTCTGGCATACAAGAATGTCACTCTCATTTCTGACAAGATCTGAAACATGTCCCCAGAAAATTCTTCTTCTAGCTATGAATGACTTTTTTTTCTCGGAAAATGATGGTTTACATATAATGGGATTGTAGCAAAAAACTCTTTGAAACAGTGAAAATGAGAAAAAGTTTTCTCCTTCCAGTTGTACTACATACAATGTCTGCTTTCTTCGAAAAGATTCTATAATGATTACATACGAGGTTAGCCTTTCCATGAAGTTTAAAGTTCTGTTCATTGATATGGATTGAAATGTCGACCAGTAAATGACAAGTTTGACAGCCAGGTAGGATCTGATCGATGGTTATCGGCTGTATCTTTTTCAGAGAAAAAAACATCTATTGCGTTTCGCAGCTTGTAAAAACCATCTCACTGCTCTGTAATAAGATAAGACACGACTCAGAATCAATTTCTTCAAGAAAATCGTGGAACTGACGGTAGTTGAGTGCCTGCCCCGAATGAAGTTCACAGCATAATAGACTGCCTTCAGTACACAAGAAACATTTAAAGCCTTTCCCACGGAGTGCTTGCTGATGTGTAAATGCAGTTTATGAACAGAGTGTCCGAAATCTGCAAATCTTTCAGCTGAGTCCTGATTACTGAACACAGTAAATTTAAGGCATTTAGTAGTCAAGGGGTGCCCACACGAGTGAAGATGTAATATCCTAAATGTAATATTTATGTTTGAAGTATATCGGATCGTATCGTGTTCCATACGTTTTATGAATCAAATTCAACTGAGGTCGGCGAACTGGATGAACAAACGTCGCGGGGCAGGTAGGGCCCGCAGGCTGTAGTTTGGACACTCCTGATCCAAGGAATGCTCTACTACAGCACTGGCGTAAAATTACAATGCAATCAAAAGAATCTCTGGTGAAATCCATGTCAAGGATAGTATAAGCGATTATAAAGAAGAAACGAGGGTCTAACTAAGTACTAACCATAACATTCTATGTTCAGAGTGTCACTCAGTATTGCAGGCGAATACTTACGTATCCTAAATTGACTATCCTTCCTTTTGAATGTTTAACTATGTTTATGTAAATAGAATTTTTTTCTTTATTGTAATCTCCTTTTCACAGATTAATAAAGGAGCCCATGACCCTGATGTGCCCCGTTTTGAAAATTTTCCACGATCTTTACGGACTTAAACATAAACTCATGTATTAAACGAGCACTTTTAGGAGTAAACGCAAATACCAAATTCGAGAGGACAGTAGTTTAAATCCTGCTACACGTGTGATATCCGCGAACTCACAGTACTGCGGATCACATTCAGAGAAAAGGAAGTGTTTCACAGTTCTTATAACCACTTTTAGTATCTTGAAGCGCTCGAAGTCGCTTTTGCTTGCAACGAAAACACAAAATACAATTAGCATAAGTTTTGCAACCCACGTCACAGTAGCTAATGTTGTCCAGCAAAGCAACAAAAATACGGCCTAATTGCAAATACATTGTCAACTTAGCCTGTAACTTCTTACGAAGCTCACACTACTTGAATGTCAGACACTATCTTCGCACAATATTCATGGCAATATTTGTGCATACAGTATTCGATATTAAAGCGTTCCACAATATTTGGCAAACACTTGGAAGTGGCAGGACACCGGCACAGTAGCGTGTTCGCATTCCAGCGAAGCTCACGCACACTTTCTCTCTTCGAATCTTCGTCTATCGATATATCATTCGCTCTCTCCTTCTCGTATAACAGTTCCATTTACTAGTTATGAAAATAAGTATATGAAACTGAAATATTGCACAGTCAAAATTAAACAAGTTAATAATAAATACGTTATACAACATCTGTATCTGAGTGGTTACCGCTCGTGACTGCCATGCGGATGTAGTGGTTCATAAAAAGGAAAAAAAAAGAAAAGAAAAGATTGAAAATGTGGGAAGAAATTGTGAATAAAAAGGGGTTTTTAAAACCGTTAATGACCGTGAAAAAGGGAAAGAATGAAATGCAAGTCGGACTTCGTATTACAGAAAAGTTGTCAGACTTCATGATTCGGAAAAGCTATTGTTGGGGTGGTCCTTGTGGCGTTTCTGAAGAAAGTCAAACCAATTTCCACTACCAAAATTATTTGAAAGAGAACAGAGAATAACAAAATGTGATTAAAAGGGGGAAATGGCGTAGATAAGAGTTCATTCTTTACCATGTTAACATGTCTTCTCACGTGTGGCGTCCAGCTCTTGTTCTCCAAAAACTTCCTGTTTCATTTCTACGTGAAAAGTCGTAGCTGCTCCGAAATTTTGCAGTCGTCCAGGAATCACTAATTTATACAAATCAAAACCATCTTGGTATTGAATGCAATTTATTTTACGTTGCTACTTCCATCCTCCGAATTTCATACCAACTTCCACAATACGTCTGCACATCAATGAGTTTTTTCGTCTTAATCCGACCACGACTAGCTAATAAGTTTTTACGTCTGGATTAAGCTTCGGCTCTCAAGAGACAAAAGACGGATAGAAAACAAAAAAAGAGTTACAATTTTAGTATTTTCTCTGCCGTCGAGCGCCCATACCGCTGCGACGGTATAATTTATATCTGAGGGAACGAGTGTAGCGCGGTGAAATTCAAAGTCCCGCTACACAGAGGACGCGGGTTCGGTTCCCGGTAATGCCAAGACATTTTTTTGGTGTGAGGACTTGAACGGGTTGCAGTCGCAAGAGGAAGGCGTCAGACACGACCTACCGATTCAGCTCAAATTTTGTAGGTGTATAACCTAAAATGAATGACTAAGATACGAGGGGGGTTCAATAAGTAATGGATCACATGTTTTTTATCGGCCAGTTTCGGTTAAAAAAATACGGAAGTTGTTATGGGATATCGTAGAAGATTTCCGCTTCAGACCATATAGTTTCATGAAGTTCCGATAGCTGGCGGCACTATACGTAGCATTCAAAATGGGTACTGTAACGGAGGTGCATTCCAGGCAGTGAGCTGTCATTGGATTCGTTTGGCTGGAAAACCAGAGCATCGCGGATATTCACAAGTGCTTGCAAACGGAGATCTGGCGCTGACAAAAGCACGGTGAGTCGTTGGGCGCGGCGTCTGCCATCACCGCAACAACGTCGCGCAAGCATTTCCGATTCCCGTGTGCCGGCCGGCCGTACACAGCTGCCAGCCCTGCAATGTTGGAACGTCCGGACACTCTCATTCAAGGTGGTCGATGGATCACAATCAAACACCTCGCGGGACAACTGGACGTCTGTGCTGGTAGTGCTGACACACCCGTCCAGCAACTGGGGTATTTAGACATCTTCTAGCCAAACTGCGTGCCTGTGGAGTATCGCATCAGTTGTGCGACTGGATTCGTGATTTCCTGTCAATAAGGTCACAGTTCGTAGTAATAGACGGAAAGTCATCGAGTAAAACAGAAGTAATATCCGGCGCTCCCCAAGGAACTGTTATAGGCCCTCTATTGTTCCTGATCTATATTGACGACATAGGAGACGATCTGAGTAGCCCTCTTAGATTGTTTGTCATTTACCGTCTTGTAAAGTCATCAGATGATCAAAACGAGTTGCAAAATGAGGTAGTTAAGATGTCTGTATGGTGCGAAAAGTGGCAATTGACCCTGAATAAAGAAAAGTGCGAAGTTATTCACGTGAGTACTAAAAAAAATCAGTTAAATTTCGATTACGCGATAAGTCACACAAATCTGAAGGCCATAAATTCAGCTAAAAACTTAGGTATTACAATTACAAACAACCTAAATGAACGATCACATAGATAACATTGTGGGTAGAGCAAACCAAAGACTGCGATTCATTGGCAGAACACTTAGAAGGTGCAACAGGTCTACTACAGAGACTGCTTACACCACGCTTGTCCGCCCTATTCCGCAGTATTGTTGTGCGGTGTGGGATCCGCATCAGGTGGGACTGACGGATGACATCGAAAAAGTACAAAGAAGGGCAGCTCGTTTTGTATTACAGCGAAATAGGGGAGATAGTGTCACAGGCATGATACGTGAATACGAGAGGCAATCATTAAAACAAAGGCGTTTTTCAATAGGTTCAAATGGCTCTGAGCACTATGGGACTTAACTTCTGAGGTCATCAGTCCCCTACTGTAGTGGGACGAAATTAAGCGTCACCCATCCACCAAAGTCAGCCCAGTTTGCAGGTGACTATAAGTTTAATTTAGTTTTGTTTATGTGTTTTCTTATTATTTGTAATAAATGTGAATTATCTAAAAGTTTTGTATTTTTTTTATGTGTTTCATGTACGGAGAGATCGGCGCAACGAACGGGGACAGCATCTTCGTTGCCGCGACCAGAGAGGAAATTGCTGGCCGCTATACGTCGCGGGTCGACAGCCAAGGAGCAACAGAAGATCCTGGAACCGAGTTGTTGCGTCGTGTTTCTAAAAAATTAAAAATGAATTTTTATACTCTTTTTGTACAACAATGACGTCATAATGATCTTAACCTTATTGAAAAGTTAGTCACTGTCTGTCAACGCTCAAGTTCACATCTGTATGTGTAGGAAGCTAATAAAATAGTGTATGCTACTAAAGTTGAAACACGTGTCTTGAAGATTTATTTATGAAGAGTTATGTGAACGGATTAATAATATATTTGACAAGATTATTGATTCAGACAGCGTTGGCCGAAACTTTGAATCTAAAAAGTTTATTTAATGTGTGATTCTGATATCGATTAGATCAAGATAACGTGTGTCGATATAATTTTCTGAGGAGAAACAAACGAAATTTAAATTCGAAAAAGTTACGAAAACCAATTGGCCCAAGTGATGTAATTCTCTGCACACGACTCAACTGATGTTTTACAGTTTCGTTCAAGAACCATTCTATGACAATTTAAAAAGAATATAAATCATTTTTGAAGTGAGTGTAACTGACGTGGGTGACGAAGTCTGCACATGGTCATACATATATCAAACGAAAAACCTAATACGTCGTTACACCGCACTACACTTAGAACTACTTAAACCTAACTAACCTAAGGACATCACACACATCCATGCCCGAGGCAGGATTCGAACCTGCGACCGTAGCGGCCGCTCGGCCGAACGATCACATAGATAACATTGTGGGTAGAGCAAACCGAAGACTGCGATTCATTGGCAGAACACTTAGAAGGTGCAACAGGTCTACTACAGAGACTGCTTACACCACGCTTGTCCGCCCTATTCCGGAGTGTTGCTGTGCGGTGTGGGATCCGCATCAGGTGGGACTGACGGATGACATCGAAAAAGTACAAAGAAGGGCAGCTCGTTTTGTATTACAGCGAAATAGGGGAGATAGTGTCACAGGCATGATACGTGAATACGAGAGGCAATCATTAAAACAAAGGCGTTTTTCAATACGTTCAAATGGCTCTGAACACTATGGGACTTAACTTCTGAGGTCATCAGTCCCCTACACTTAGAACTACTTAAACCTAACTAACCTAAGGACATCACACACATCCATGCCCGAGGCAGGATTCGAACCTGCGACCGTAGCGGCCGCTCGGCCGAACGATCACATAGATAACATTGTGGGTAGAGCAAACCGAAGACTGCGATTCATTGGCAGAACACTTAGAAGGTGCAACAGGTCTACTACAGAGACTGCTTACACCACGCTTGTCCGCCCTATTCCGGAGTATTGCTGTGCGGTGTGGGATCCGCATCAGGTGGGACTGACGGATGACATCGAAAAAGTACAAAGAAGGGCAGCTCGTTTTGTATTACAGCGAAATAGGGGAGATAGTGTCACAGGCATGATACGTGAATACGAGAGGCAATCATTAAAACAAAGGCGTTTTTCAATACGTTCAAATGGCTCTGAACACTATGGGACTTAACTTCTGAGGTCATCAGTCCCCTACACTTAGAACTACTTAAACCTAACTAACCTAAGGACATCACACACATCCATGCCCGAGGCAGGATTCGAACCTGCGACCGTAGCGGCCGCTCGGCCGAACGATCACATAGATAACATTGTGGGTAGAGCAAACCGAAGACTGCGATTCATTGGCAGAACACTTAGAAGGTGCAACAGGTCTACTACAGAGACTGCTTACACCACGCTTGTCCGCCCTATTCCGGAGTATTGCTGTGCGGTGTGGGATCCGCATCAGGTGGGACTGACGGATGACATCGAAAAAGTACAAAGAAGGGCAGCTCGTTTTGTATTACAGCGAAATAGGGGAGATAGTGTCACAGGCATGATACGTGAATACGAGAGGCAATCATTAAAACAAAGGCGTTTTTCAATAGGTTCAAATGGCTCTGAGCACTATGGGACTTAACTTCTGAGGTCATCAGTCCCCTACACTTAGAACTACTTAAACCTAACTAACCTAAGGACATCACACACATCCATGCCCGAGGCAGGATTCGAACCTGCGACCGTAGCGGCCGCTCGGCCGAACGATCACATAGATAACATTGTGGGTAGAGCAAACCGAAGACTGCGATTCATTGGCAGAACACTTAGAAGGTGCAACAGGTCTACTACAGAGACTGCTTACACCACGCTTGTCCGCCCTATTCCGGAGTATTGCTGTGCGGTGTGGGATCCGCATCAGGTGGGACTGACGGATGACATCGAAAAAGTACAAAGAAGGGCAGCTCGTTTTGTATTACAGCGAAATAGGGGAGATAGTGTCACAGGCATGATACGTGAATACGAGAGGCAATCATTAAAACAAAGGCGTTTTTCAATAGGTTCAAATGGCTCTGAGCACTATGGGACTTAACTTCTGAGGTCATCAGTCCCCTACACTTAGAACTACTTAAACCTAACTAACCTAAGGACATCACACACATCCATGCCCGAGGCAGGATTCGAACCTGCGACCGTAGCGGCCGCTCGGCCGAACGATCACATAGATAACATTGTGGGTAGAGCAAAAGCAAAGACTGCGATTCATTGGCAGAACACTCAGAAGGTGCAACAGGTCTACTACAGAGACTGCTTACACCACGCTTGTCCACCCTATTCCGGAGTATTGCTGTGCGGTGTGGGATCCGCATCAGGTGGGACTGACGGATGACATCGAAAAAGTACAAAGAAGGGCAGCTCGTTTTGTATTACAGCGAAATAGGGGAGATAGTGTCACAGGCATGATACGTGAATACGAGAGGCAATCATTAAAACAAAGGCGTTTTTCAAATGGTTCAAATGGCTCTGAGCACTATGGGACTCAACTTCTGAGGTCATCAGTCCCCTAAACTTAGAACTACTTAAACCTAACTAACCTATGGACATCACACACATCCATGCCCGAGGCAGGATTCGAACCTGCGACCGTAGCGGTCGCTCGGCTTCAGACAAAGGCGTTTTTCGCTGTGACGGTATCTTCTCATGAAATTTCAATCACGTTTTCTCCTCCGATAGCGAAAACATTCTGTTGCCACCCACTTACATAGGAAGAAATGATCATCACGACAAAATAAGAGAAATCAGAGCTCACACAGAAAAATTTAAGTGCTCGTTTTTCCTGCGTGCCGTTCTAGGGTGGAACGGTAGAGAGACAGCTTGAAGGTGGTTCATTGAAGCCTCTGCCAGCCACTTTATTGTGAATAGCAATCACGTAGATGTAGATGTAGATGTGTGCCCGCTGGGTTAGTCGCTGACTAGCAGAATACGATAGAGAGCAACGAAGGACCAACTCCGTTCAACTACTTGCGCGTTACGAGGCTGATAGTGAAAATTTTTTGTCACACATAATCACAGGCGATAAAACGTCGGTTCACCACTTCGAACAGTACACGAAACGACAATCCATGGAGTAGCGCCGCACCACTCCACCTCCGAAAAAAAGTTCAAACCCGCACCCTTAACCAGCAACGGTCTTCTAGGACTCTGGAGGGGTTATTTTGTTTGATTTCCTTCCTCAAAGATCAACGCGGAAGTGTATTGTACTATCTTCAAGAAATTGAAGAAATTACTTTAGCGTGTTCGTCGTCACAAATATGCAAACAAACTTCTAGTTCTCCTCCACGAAAAAAGGCCTCAAACAAGTCTATGCACCCGAGAGGAGCTCACAAAACTTCATTGGACTGTTATTCCCCATCCATCCTACAGCACGGATCTCGCACCTTCCCCTTCCATCTGTTTCGCCCAAGAAAGGACCTTACGGGAAACAGAACATGGATGATGAAGAGGTTACAGATGGAGCAAGACGGCTCCGATGTCGACCAGCAGAGTGGAACCATGCACGCATACCGGAGGTCCCAGTAAGGTGGCTTAAGGCCGTCGCATTGAACGGGGATTGCACTGAAAACTAGAGTTTTTTAGCCAAAAAAATATCGGGAAAGGTATGGTGTGTTGAAATCCTGAATGAAACCAACTAGTTTTCAGAAAAAAATATCTTGCATTACTTACTGAACGCCCCTCGTTTTTGGCTCAACGCACCGCCGCTTTTGAGAAAAGCACCCCCAGATTTGATGACGCTTAACCGTCTCAAAACTGAACACTGATAATTTTTCATCATCATATGTAGGCCGTCCAGAAGCGCATATTTTCCTAGAAATCAGGAAAAGAAACGATTACGACTGTCACTTACAAGTTCATAAGGTATAGGTTATTTGACGAAGGCGCTGCTAGCGTAGCGACGAAGTCATTCCGCTAGGGAGCCGAGAACCTATGCTGGGTTTCCAGATGCATTCACCAGATTTTGATTTTTTATTTTCATTTAGTTTTTTTCTTCTTTTATTCTTTCCACATCAAAGTCAGTAGTAATAGCAGGGTTACTAAAGTACAAAGGGCGCTCAAAAAGTTTTGCACAGTCGTCTCTAATTTATTTATTTTTTGAAGGAGGAGAAAGAAATTTTTTGTGAACATACTTGGAACATTTAGCTATACATAGAGCCTACTCATTGTAGCCACCATCAGCTGTGACTCATCTGGCCCAACGTTCTTTCCCTGATGTAAATGCACTTTGATAAAATTCTGGGGATCGACTTTTACACCATCGCTTGACACAGGAAATAAGGTCTTTCCCACTATCAAATGTTTTATCGTGCAGGTGGGCCTTCAGACGACCAAAGAGGTAAAAATCAGATGGAGCCAAGTCCGGAATGTAGGGAGGATGAAGAACAATTTTCCAATCCATTTTCATGATTTTCTCTTGCGTCATAAGGGTTGTATGGCGTTTGGCAATGTCGTGGTGTAGTCTGATGACCGGACCCTGAATCTGTGGTCTTTGGATCTTGATGGCACGTCGCAGCTTGCCCAATGACAAACAGTAACGGTCCCAGTTAATTGAGGAGCCAGGTTCCAGAAAATCAATGAAAATGACACCATACTGATCCCAGAAGAAGGAGCCCATCACCTTTCGACCTGCTGTTCGTTAACGTCTTGGTTTCTTCTTCCGAGGGCAACCCGGATGACGCCACTCCATGGAGTGGGTTTTGATCTCAGGTTCGGACAAAAACAACCATGTTTCATCCTGGATAATGATGCCGTCAAAACACTGTTTCCACTCTTCAGTAAAGTTCTTCTACATCTACGTCTACATCTACATCTACATCATCTACATATATACTCCGCTAGCCATCAACCGGTGTGTGGCGGAGAGCACAATTCGCACCAAAGTCATATTCCCTCCTCCCGTTACACTAGCGGATCGCACTAGGGAAAAACGACTGTCTGAACGCCTCAGTACGAGTTCTAATTTCCCTTATCTTTGAAAGGTGATCATTACGCGATTTGTAAGGTGGTGGTAATAATATATGCTCTACATCTTCAGCGAAGATCGGATTTCGGAATTTAGTGAGCAGCCCCTTCCGTTTAGCGCGTCGTCTATCTGCAAGTGATCCCACTTCAAGCTTTCTATGAAATTTGTAACGCTCTCGCGATTCCTAAATGTACCAGTCACGAATCTTGCCGCTCTTCTTTGGACCTTTCCAATCTCTTGAATGAGACCCAACTGGTAAGAGTCCCATACAGACGAACAATACTCTAAGATTGGACGAACTAACGTCTTGTAAGCAATTTCCTTTGTTGAAGGACTCTACCAACAAACCGCAATCTAGAGGTCGCCTTGCCCGTTACTTGTGTAATCTGATCATTCGATTTGCGATCATTTCGAATAGTCACACCCAAATACTTGACGGATGTTACCGCTTCCAAAGAC
Source organism: Schistocerca piceifrons (assembly GCF_021461385.2). NCBI lineage: Eukaryota > Metazoa > Arthropoda > Insecta > Orthoptera > Acrididae > Schistocerca > Schistocerca piceifrons. The sequence goes on along the minus strand of NC_060145.1, from coordinate 268,004,763 downwards.
TGGGTATTTATTTTGTACTCGTACGTTAATGGGGAGTTTCGCCTTGTTATACGCAGTGCGTTACACTTACTAATATTGAGAGATAACTGCCGCCATTACACCATGCATTTATTTTCTGCAACTCCTCATTGATTTGTTCACAATTTTCGTGTGATACTACTTTCCCATAGACTACAGCATCATCGGCAAACAGTCTAATGCCGCTGTTAATACCATCCCCCTCGCACACATTCTTCCTCATCGTTTTCATTTCTCTTGTCAATAATCTAGGCACCCAACGTGTACAGATTTTTCTGTATCCTAGTGACTGTACCAGTGATACCACACTACCCACTGACAAACGAGTTATTTCAGCAAGCTGTCGTGTCGTCACACATCTGTCATTTTGGATGATTTGATCAATGGTCTCCTTATTCACACCACTCACTGCCGTCGATTGTCTAAACCTCTGCAACCACCGGTGGATACTGCTGAGGTCCATTATGTCCTTCCCATAAACAGGGAGCAACTTCCTGTGAATCGATATTGCAGAGTCATTGCCGGTCTCGAAGAGGAACTCCATTACCGACTGTTGTCGCAACCTGACATCTACTTCACGGTCCATTATGGCTCACCTGTAAATAAAAGAAAATACTTTTGTATACCAACTTATAGCTAAATGTTCCAAGTATGTTCATAAAAAATTTCATTCTCCTCCTGCAAAATATAAACAAATTAGCGACGTCTGTGCAAAACTTTTTGAAAGCCCTTTGTAAGAGAAACCTATTAGGAATAATAAATTAGACAAGTAAGTTTCTGAAAATACTATGATTAGTACAGAACTAAAATTTTAAGCCTCGTTGTATGAAAACAGTTTCGATTAAGAATGCTGCGAAGACGAGCATTCTATGCACGTTATCGCATAAGGGAGAAAAGCGAACTCTCGTCGTTGTAGGTAGTAAGCATAAAACAATGCATTCTTACACGGATCAGTATTCCATGACAGAGCCTGGAAAATTGTTTTCTAAAATTTTCGTGTGCGCATAAGAAAGTAATGATTAATTTGAACCCATGCCCACAGAAGAGGTCAATCGTATAAGAGACTCATATTTACGTCACTTGCTGAAAACTAGGGCAACTGAAAAATTCAGTTTACAGGACGTGTCTTGAGAGCGTTGTAAACCCACACACTTTTCATAACAAGTCCTGTTACTGGATTCCTACAGTGGACAAACTAAAGCTGACATATGTGGTAGCATGTATGTGACGAGGGTCAAGGGACTTGCACGGTAGAAGTAACACCGGCAAACTGCACACTTGTGTGACAGCCACGTGATGTTTATTTTCATCAACAAATTAAACTCTTTATTCGGAGACTTCAAATTGGAAACTGCTTCTGAAAACCCAGCCGGAATTGCACAACCGCTCCAATACAATAACGATTCCACCCATATTTCATGATAAACTTTTAGCAGCGATGTTTCAGGCAATGTTATCGATTGCGTGTTACGCATCAAAACTAATTCACGGAAAAGAAATACTTTTAAATGCAAGCAAAATTTGTTTTCCGTCGAACCTTTGGAAGGAACGATGCAGTTACGGGAAGACTGCAGTCATTAGATGTCGTTGGTGCTGCGAGTGTGTTTGCTTCGAATGTTTGTGAGACAGACAGGGGGTGGTTACAATTAAAGTGCATTACACACGGAGGGCCAGTGTGGGTTGTAATTATCTCATGGCAGCGAAACTTGGTAGCTATGCTAATCCGCTAATACGGAACCGATGTACGATGGAAAAAAATTGGTTCCAATTTTGGCAATAAGGTGAAAATCTGGCGCATTTCGTCGACGTCTCCGTTGCTCAAACTCAACAAATTGCGTAAGCGGCAGCTAATAATGAAATCAACATTATTTCTTTCTTTGTTTGCCCTTTTCTGCCCACATCCCGTCCCTAGTCCATTTGATACGGAAACATTTCTGTATGTCTTTCTGACATTCACAGTGCCAGATTTGAATCTTATGACCAAAATTGGAACTAATTTTTGTCCAACGTAAATCAGTTACGCATTAACGCATTAGAATATCTACGAAGCTCCGCTGCCGTAGGATAATTACAAAATGGTTCAAATGGCTCTGAGCACTATGGGACTTCACATCTGTGGTCATCAGTCCCCTAGAACTTAGAACTACTTAAACCTAACTAACCTAAAGACATCACACACATCCATGCCCGAGGCAGGATTCGAACCTGCGACCGTAGCGGTCACGCGGTTCCAGACTGAAGCGCCTAGAACCGCACGGCCACACCGGCCGGCCGGATAATTACGACCCACACTGGACTTCTGTAAGCAGTTGCACTTTAATCATAACCAAACGGTGCCATCCACCTAGTTGTTCGGAGGAACCTGAGGACATGTAACAGAATGGGTGAAAGAGCCATTGTGAAGCTACCAAGATTAAATTTTTTATTTCTCTAATGCAAGTCGTTTGAGAATGTTTTGGTATACCTGGTTGTTACTCCTCGTTGCTTTACTTGCCTTATTAACCCTCCTTTTGGTACCAGTTAGGAAAAGAAAACAAATACAATAAAAAAACTGCGGAATGCATGTGTGAAACGAAAAGAGATTCTTTGCTCCCCAGCCATATGCCTTGGTCGCTTCGTCAGCGCTGCTCTTGTTGAATGGTGCTTACCTTATAGGTAAGCGGCAGTAGTAAAAGTACGAGATTCACCCAAAGTCAATGTGTTTTGTGCGATATCCCACCAACCTGTTTACGGCCTATTCTTCTTCGTTGGAAACACGGTTAACGGTCAGCAGTATCTTGCTATGTTATCAAACTGGTAGTTCCCGAGGCTGAACGAGGACAACTCCATTTTTCAACAAGACGGGGCACCCCCTCGCTGGAGTCACCAAGTGCGTAAATATCTGAATGAAACTCGGTTGAGCCGTTGGATTGGTCCGTCAAACAGCCGGCAACGTAGCACTTCCCACTTGGCCTTCACGGTCGCCGTATTTGACGCACTGTGACTCCTTCCTGTGGGATTTCATGAACGACAACGTTTATGCACGAACGCTACCACATTACCCGTACTATAATAACATCATTGACGATGGACTGCTTATCGTTGTATGGCAGGAATTCCAGTGTCGACGTGATATTGTTTGCGTCGCTGGTGGAGGACATATTGAACATCTGTAATCTAAACTTGAGAGATTCGTAAATATGTAACGCAAGTCTGATAGTTGTATCTCTTACAGTTTAAAAAATATGTGCGTTCGAAATATGTATATTCTTTTTTGAAACATCTTGTATTATGTTCCAGTTCGCAGTGATGTAAAAACAGGAAAGAAATGAAAATAAAGAATACCCCTCACACAAACGAAATATTTGAAATTTTAAAAAAACTGGAAGAGTTTCAGAAGTGCATCACATTTAGTTTTACAGACTGAGCCAACCCGCAGCAAATATCTGCTGGTGGCTAGAAAATCCATTCAGTATAAATAATGTCCTGAAATTTGCACATGCTTACACCATAGGCAGAAGCAGCTGAGCGGTGTTACTACACTACTGGCCATTAAAATTGCTACACCAAGAAGAAATGCTGATCACAAACGGGTATTCATTGGACAAATATATTACACTAGAACTGACATGTGATTACATTTTCACGCAATTTGGGTGCATAGATCCTGAGAAATCAGTACCCAGAACAGCCACCTCTGGCCGTAATAACGGCCTTGATACGCCTGGGCATTGAATCAAACAGACCTTGGATGGCGTGTACAGGTACAGCTGCCCATGCAGCTTCAACACGATACCACTGTTTATCAATAGTAGTGACTGGCGTATTGTGACGAGCCAGTTGCTCGGTCACCATTGACCAGACGTTTTCAGTTGGTGAGAGATCTGGAGAATGTGCTGGCCACGGCAGCAGTCGAACATTTTCTGTATCCAGAAAGGCCCGAACGGGACCTGCAACATGCGGTCGTGCATTATCCTGCTAAAATGTAGGGTTTCGCAGGGATCGAATGAAGGATAGAGCCACGGGTCGTAACACATCTGAAATGTAACGTCCACTGTTCAAAGTGCCGTCAATGCGAACAAGAGGTGACCGAGACGTGTAACCAATGGCACCCCATACCATCACTCCGGGTGATACGCCAGTGTGGCGATGACGAATACACGCTTCCAATGTGCGTTCACCGCGATGTCGCCAAACACGGATGCGACCATCATGATGCTGTAAACAGAACCTGGATTCATCCGAAAAATGACGTTTTGCCATTCGTGCACCCAGGTTCGCAGTTCAGAACACTATTGCAGGCGCTCCTGTCTGTGATGCAGCGTCAAGGGTAACCGCAGCCACGGTCTCCGAACTGATAGTCCATGCTGCTGCAAACGTCGTCGAACTGTTCGTGCAGATGGCTGTTGTCTTGCAAACGTCCCCATCTGTTGACTCACGGATCGAGACGTGGCTGCACGATCCGTTACAACCATGCGGATAAGATGCCTGTCATCTCGACTGCTAGTGATACGAGGCCGTTGGGATCCAGCACGGCGTTCCGTATTACCCTCCTGAACCCACCGATTCCATATTCTGCTAACAGTAATTGGATCTCGACCAAGGCGAGCAGCAATGTCGCGATATGATAAACGGCAATCGCGATAGGCTACAATCCGACGCTCATCAAAGTCAGAAACGTGATGGTACGCATATCTCCTCCTTACACTAGGCATCACAACAACGTTTCACCATGCAACGCCGGTCAACTGCTGTTTTGGTATGAGAAATCGGTTTGAAACTTTCTTCATGTCAGCACGTTGTAGGTGTCGCCACCGGCGCCAACCTTGTCTGAATGCTCTGAAAAGCTAGTGATTGTCATATCACAGCATCTTCTTCCCGTCGGTTAAATTTCGTGTCTGTAGCACGTCATCTTCATGGTGTAGCAATTTTAATGGCCAGTAGTGTGTTTTATGCCTTCCTGGCACCGCCTGCTCGAAACGTTACAAACTGATACTATCGGCTTGAAAGGAAAATTGTCATCATTCACATCACAGATTCCGGTGTTAAAACTGCTCCAAAAATAATTGGCAACACTATTCCGACAGGAAATTGACTGAACCACAGTAAAAAACTGAAACCGCGATTTCTATTTCATGGAAATGTAACTGTTGAGCTGATGGTAGTAAAGGGAGAACAAACTGGCCACCATCTTGGAAAGTCGTGCAGCAGTAGAGATAAAAAACTAAACAGGGACTCGATAAAACAGTAAAGAAGAGAGAAAAGAAAGTGTGGTGGGCGATTTGCTTAGATATATGGAACGGTCCCCTCGCACCTGGCAGCAGTTTTGGCATTTGTCGTGTGCCTGTGTCGGGACAGCAGTTGTTTCGTTTATTTGCCGTCGTAGCGGCTATAAAACCGATAGGCGGCCCATAACTCTGCCCGGCGTCGCTACCATCACCTGCTGGAGTCTCACGCCAGAGCAGGCGGCTGCAGCTACACGCGAACACTCTCATTCCTCTTGCAACTTTTGAAGTCATGTACAGTGACTGTTCGTTCATAAACTGAAGCAACCTTTTCTTGCTACTGTAACATTATTTACTTGTTATTTATGCGTTCCACCTTTGACACGGTAGATGTATTCAGTGTGTTTTCGAGCAATAGTGTAATAAACTATTCTTGTCTGTAATTGAAGTATTATGATGGGTAAAACGTATTTCTTTGTCCCATATACAGGGTGTAAATTTTAAGCTGACAAACCATAATAACTCTAAAAATAAGCTTCACACGAAAAAATGTGTAGAATCCAAAGTTGATTATTTTCGAGGGGGACTTCTGCCGGTGCTATTCAACTTAACCAATGTACTTCACTGTAGTATAAAAAGCCTCCAAACTCCTCACTCAGTTCCATAAAAAACCGTTGGAACTGGCAAAGTAATAACTCTAGCAACTTAAGAAAATTTACTATTCGCATCACCAATTGCCACCATGTGATGCATGTCTGCAAACTTAACACAAAGCGCTTCTTGATGTACAAACAAATCTGTCCCGTACGAATCGCCCTTTGACTGTTGTTTGGCTCTTTCATCGCCAACTAAATCTTTAAATTCTTTGTGCATGATATTGTAAATCTGTTCTGTAGCAATTTTGTGCTACTAAGCGATTAAGCTGCTGCGTAATAGACAGTGAGAATTCTCATCCTTTTCTTCGAAAGAGAACTGTGAAACCCATTACTTTTGAAAGACATGCGGCGACAGGTCTTTGGATTGTCTATTTTTTAGTGTGTTCCATTTCAACATCCAATGGACATTTGAACTTTCTTTATACCATGAGCGAATAGCGAATGATAAACAGCACTGCCATCACAATTCTGCCGACCGAAAAATACAGCACCAAATGCCAGAAGGAACAATATCGAATAATATCACTAAATTAAATGTCGCATCGTAACGAGTAGTTAAGAGAAGATCCGAAGATGCCGAGAAGTACCTAAGCCAGCCGAAATGTGTCGACTAGTGGCGAGACGTGGTGATCCACGGACAGCATCGATGCAGCACGTTCTGCACGTGTGAACTTTTGCACGCCGTGGCCGCCCCTGATTTCCAAATGCAGTTTAAAATACTATGAGATATAGATACCTGCAGTTTACGGGGTTATCTAAAGAAACTCAAAAAGTTTTCTATAAAAAAGTAATACACTTCCCCATGGGTTCATTTCGTAACCCGTGAAATGTCAAGACAATTATCTTAATGCATCTGTACACAAACATGCTTGGGGTAATGAAGGATATTGCATTCACAATTCTTCTGCGGAGATCGCCAAAGTCACTTGCAGGCGAGCCATACAACAGTGTCTTTCACGCAACGCCACAGGAATAGATCCAGAGGAGCTTCGTCTGGAGATCGTGGTGGTCACTTGGCTTGTGCACCATGTTCTTTCCATCACTTTGGAAATGTTCGAGCCAGTAAATCATGAACGTGTAAACTGTGTGTTGGGGCACCATCCTGCTGGAAGATCACATTCGGTTGAAGGGGAGGAAGCCGAGGGACAGGAAATTGTTGAAGCATCTCCATATAAACAGTTCCTTTTATTCTGTGAGCGAGGGAGAATAATAATTCAGCAATGCTGTCTTTCATCGTTGCACACCACACGTCCGCTTTTTCGCTGTCTCCAACAGGTTCACCAAAAATGTGGCGGTTTACCGAATCCCAGATGCTAATTTGTGCCGATTAATCTTCCCACAAGTGAGGAAGGTCGATTCGTCAGAGAAAACGATCTAACATCTCAATAACAATTTCGTAGCAAAGCTGCAAGTCGTTTCGCGTTAATGCTTGTACAGTTTGAACTTGGTAAACATGCAAGTGAAGTCGTTTATGCAGCATCTTGTGCACTCTTGTATATTCGGCTCTCGTGATATTTGCCGAACCGACGTTGAT